>NC_141835.1:6609897-6927397 GCF_982586985.1 Callionymus lyra | reverse complement strand
TGGAGGACGACAGCTTCTTCAGCACCTGGATCACACCGCTACCGTAACCGCGATTGGGCGACGTCGTGTACTCCTTTGAGAACCTAAAAAAAAAAAGAGCATTTTTATTTCATAAATTAAGAGACATTTTTTTTACACCTATGAGTTAATACACAATTAGAGAAACAAAATAGCAACTGTGATAAAAGAACATATAGATGAAGAAAAACATCTCTAGTGGGAAAGAAGGGAGCATACAAGACAGGAAGGATACGGAGAAGAGAAAAAGTATATTAAAATCGCACTTTTATAGACTGGGTTTTCTGTGATGTCGCCTAAGTCTTAACTGAATTTGTATTAATGCTTTTTTACTTTTATTATTTCACCGTGTATTACCTTGATATTTTAACTTTTTATTTTATCTTGTAAATGGAATGTTTCTTGTTTTATATTGTGTTGCTATTGTGCTATTTTTAACGTACTATACCATTTTTAAATTAGGGATTTTAGTTTTTATGTAAGCATCTTGTGACACTCTTAGTCTGAAACTATATACTGTAAATACAAATATTTTTTAGTATTCATTGAAACAAAACAAAGCTTAAGACAGTGATGGGGAAAGTCCTGAGTTTATGAAATTCACATATAATGTTATTCTAATTGTATCCCTGCTGGTGTTTTTTTTTTTAAATCACCGCTTTTGTGAGAAAGGAATGTGAGGATTAGAGATGTCTCCGTGCCAGGAACCGGTTACCAGTTATTATCCACAACGCCACCTCGCCGATTGTGAGGATAATAATAACTTGTTTTTGGTGGAAACCTTTGGAGTAAGATAACGGCCTGTGAGATCAGGATGAAGATATAACAGCGAACTAACATCTTTAACATACTTTTAAAAAATCTAAGAAGGCATGTCAAATGTTCATCTTTTCTATCTCCATGCAAGTAAATACTGGTGACTTTTAACTAAATTTGGTGTTGGTTTTTCGAGTGTTACCTGTGCGCCATGTCCCTCTCATCATAGCCGGTTCGGGTCAGCAGAGACTGGGCCACACAGCGGGTCATGGCTGTGTCATCGCTGTATTCCAAGATTCCTGAAACAATCCAAGATCGAACAAAAATATAGATTAAGTAAAACAAATTATTGTAAGGTAAGGTAAGGTGGAACTTTATTGATCCCTCGGGAGGTCTCCTTCGGGAAATTGTATTTTTCAAATAGCCACAGCAAATACAGCAAATTTTCATAAAAAATAAATCAAAATAAAATAAGAACAAGAACAAAGAGAAATAAAGTAGGTATGCAAGTAATTTTTATTTGTATAGCGTTTTTCTAGACCAGGGTCACAAAGCGCTTAAACAATCAAAACAATATTCAATAAAGTATATACTTTAATAGGTCAAGATAAAACTGATAACACAACAGGAGTTCCAGAAAATCAAGGAAAAGCCTGAACAAATAAAACGTCTTCAGATGTTTCTTGAAGTAGATCATCAAACACAGAGAGAGATGAAGATCGTTCCAAAGCTTAGGAGCAACAGCCTGGAAGGATTTCTCTCCTCTGGTCCTGAACCGTGTTCAGGAACCATCAGTAGATTCTGATCCACAGACCTCAGAGCCCGAGCTGGGGTGTAAGGCTGGATCAGATCAGTGATGTAAGGAGGAGCCTGACCATGAATAGATCTGAAAGTAAGAACCAGAATTTTAAAGTTGATCCTGAAAGAAACTGGAAGCCAGTGAAGAGTTTTAAGGATCGGAGAAATGTGAGTTCTTCTACTAGAGCGGCTCAGAATTCTCGCTGCAGAGTTCTGAATCAACTGCAGGCGAGACAGATCCTTCTTGTTAAGACATGAAAACAAACTGTTACAATAGTCCAGGCGAGAAGACACAAACGCATGGATTATAAGATCCAGATCATGTTCCGACAATATTTTCCTAAATTTAGAGATTTTTCTCAGTTGAAGGAAACAGTTTCTGGTCAGTTTTCTGCAATGTCAAACTAGAGACATGTCTTTATCAAATACAACACCCAGGTTTCTCAGGCTCAGTTTGACAGACTGACCTAAGTCACCCAAGTGTGTTCCCTCTACTACGCTCTGTGTAGCTGGGATATAATACACACCTATACATGTTTATTACACACTATTATAATTGGTCCAAAACATACATCATTGAATCTAATGAGGTTTGGTGTTAGCATGGTTAGCATCACACATTACTAGCATTTTTTTTTTTTTTTTTTGCAGAACCATATTCTAAAAAAAATCTACCGTCTCCTTTAGCTTCGTCCTCCAGACTGTTGAGGTGCTGCAGGACACTCTCCGTGGGGACCTCCTCCACCCCCTCGAACTCTCCGCCGATGCAGTCTCCGAGCACCGCGGCCACCAGCGCGCCCCTGAAGCGGGACAAAGAGGCCGCTGCTGCGCCGGCGCCCACCACGCGAGCTCGTACGGCCGTCGCCGCCATCTGTTCGCCGAGGACGGGCTCGATCTTGCAATCGATCGCCGCCGGGTCCGCTTCGCTTATCGATCGGGACGTGATTTCAATGAAGGTGACCAACAACAAGTGACGTCACCGCGGGCATCGTTCGCTTCCGGACTGAGTCCGTTGAGACGCGACGGTTGAACATAGATGTACATAACCTAGACGCAAATCCCATGCAGGAGTCAACGCTCACTCATTCTATATCGTCCACATCTATGATACTCCTTTTTCAACCGCACTAGTTTATTTCTACTGAATGTACTTACATTTGTTTTACATTTCAAATTAAAAGTAATTAAATGTCTATGACAAAACACATATTCTATATTTAGCGTATTTGATAATTCCAGCCACGTTGTTGTATCAAACCATTAAAAAAAAACATTTACATTATTATTTTCTGTACTTGATTCCCCTCGGTAAAATCATTCAGAGATTTCCTGATGTTTCTTATCACATTTTTGCTGATGACGTCTTAAAAAGAAGGATGTGTCTCGCCTGCAGTTGATTCAGAACTCTGCAGTGAGAATTCTGACCCGCTCCACTAGAATAACTCACATTTCTCCGATGCTTAAAGCTCTTCACTGGCTTCCAGTTTCTTTCAGGATCAACTTTAAAATTCTGGTTCTTACTTTCAGATCTATTCATGGTCAGACTCCTCCTTACATCACTGATCTGATCCAGCCTTACACCCCAGCTCGGGCTCTGAGGTCTGTGGATCAGAATCTACTGATGGTTCCTGAACACGGTTCAGGACCAGAGGAGAGAAATCCTTCCAGACTGTTGCTCCTAAGCTTTAGAATGATCTTCATCTGTGTTTGATGATCTACTGACTCCTTTAAGAAACATCTTAAGACGTTTTTATTTGTTCAGGCTTTTCCTTGATTTTCTGGAACTCCTGTTATGTTATCAGTTTTATCTTGATCTTTAAATTATAAACTTTATTGAATATTGTTTTGATTGTTTAAGCGCTTTGTGACCCTGGTCTGGAAAAGCGCTATACAAATAAAAATTACTTACTTACTTACTTACTATTATACACTAGTTCAGGTCTGTGTTTACGTTACCCAGAACCCTCCCTTCCCGGCCACCGTAGTGTGCATTCGATGGCACTGTGGCTGCTGCTGCCAAATGGATTTTTTTTGCGGTATCGGTGGAATAAACGGTCAGGAAAAAAAAAAGCCAACTCGTTTTATTTTACCTACACACGAAGTATTGCCTGCGACACACGTTCATATTGTTAACCTCGGCTTCCGTTGTTTTGCCAAAGTTTGGGCTAAGCTAGTTAGCTAGGGCTAGCTTGTTTTTTGTGCGTCTTTGACGTGAACTATAGGGTAAACACTTTTTATTGTTTTATTATTTGCTTTATCTTGCCCTCAAATGATATGATTTGGCAACTAAAGCATTGCGTGAGAAAGCGTGTGCATGAGCTCTCTTATGTCTGATAGAAGTTTAAGGTTGTGGGTGTCTTTTATATTTTCTTTTATTATTATTTATTATTATATTTTATTATTCTTTGTATATACTTTATTGAATATTGTTTTGATTGTTTAAGCGCTTTGTGAACCTGGTCTGGAAAAGCACTATACAAATAAAAATTACTTACTTACCTCCTTTTAAAAAATATGAACATAACATTTTTGTTATCAACCGGAAGAAGCCATTAAACTGGTATATTGCTATCACAACCAAATTGAATTACAGTATGAAATTACAGCAAGTTTCATTTATATCGTTCCAATATTTTCAGATCAAACGCTTGGATTCAGAAGCCACTGGAGTCAAGGATCTGCTCCAGCCGACCTACTCTGAATGACCACCAGCAAGCAGTCCAGAAGGATTCTGGTTTTTACAACCTCCCTGAATAAGGATGTCGGCGTCTGCCATACAACCGTATGCGTTGGACCCGGAATCCGACCCTGAAGATGAAAGTGCACAGGAAGAGTTACCCGTGCAGCAACCGTCTGTGCCAGATGTTCCTAAAACGTAGGTTTACACTTAGTGTTAGTGTGATTATCACCTGCTTTATGCTAGTCTGATTCTTTTTTTTGTTTTGTTTAGGTGCCCGGCGGGGAAGCGCAGCGAAAGTCCAGCAGGAGCAGAAACTGTACCCTGTAAAGTTAAGGTAATGACCCACTTAACAAGCAGTAAATAAAGGGCAACTAATGTGTTTATTTGCGTTTCTCCTAAATTAATCTTGGACATCTATTGTGCGTCCATAAAATTAAATCTTGTTTACCATAACCACACCCACTGTCAATCCCGGAGGTCTCCACCTCCAAGGGACTTGTTTGATAAACAAAGCGGGGTGTGATTACTGGCTGGAGGAGGAGTAAAGACCATTATTACATCATAATGGACTCCGATCTCGTAACATCTTGTTCGCCCAGATTTCAGACGGGGGAGAACTTTATCAAATAATAACTTCCAAACATCGTCAAGATGATGGACTTGCTGCGTCTTGAAGAGCAAGACTTCAATATATGAAAGTCAAGAGAGTTGCGTTTCATATTAGTTGCCCTTTAAGTGTTTTGAGTGACACTTTAAATTCATATCTGTATGAGGTCATGGTTTTCACACTGAAACTGAAAGCGTTTTTTTTATATTATCTGGCCACATTAACACTTATTTGATTTCAAATTCAATGCACTTTCGACGCCATTTTTTTGCATTTGCAAAGTCTGGACAGTGGAACATGTGATTTTTTTCTACTATGCTGCGCGACAAACCCGTTATGCCGTCAACTCCTTCCATGTGGAAAACGTCACGACAACTACCATGGTAGGTTTTACCTCTTTAGCTCACATAACAGCATTTTAGTGTGATAATGTAGTTATTATATTATGTTTATTTAATCATGCAACACAATACAATTGTGTAAAAAATAATTTGTTAATATCGATAAACGTGCGGAGACCTGCCGTACAATTTGACTGTATGCTTATTTGTGCAGCTACGATAAACCTGTTTGTTTACAAACATATTGTATGGTATAGTAAAGTCTGTATAACTGATTGTATTTACGAAGACGAGCAGTGACTTATATTTGAAAACAATGTAGATATTTGATAGCTATGGCTATAAGGTGCTTGGTTCTGGTTTTCTATTGCTTATTTTGTGTGTTATCTCATCTCATTCTTCTAGTTATTAATTCATACAAGTCATTTTCCACATCGAAATTAACTGAAAGGACCCGTCTCCTCATTCATTACAGGTGGCTGCTCCATGGAAAAACTGCATTGGAGCTAAACTCGACACAGGGAAAAAAAATCACCTTCAGTTTCTGCAGATGTCTGACCAGCAGTTGTGTAGTACACCTTTGTGAGCGGCATGTCTGCATCCTCACCCACGTTATTAAACCTCTAATGGTCCATGTTAATATTTATAAATGTTATTTATTATGGGTTTCATTTTTATTTGTTCAGGCTTTTCCTTGATTTTTCTGGAACTCCTGTGTTGTTCTCGTGTTATCTTGACCTTTTAAGTATATATTTTATTGAGTATTGTTTTGATTTGTTTAAGCGCTTTGTGACCCTGGTCTGGAAAAGCACTATACAAATACAAATTACTTACTTACTTACTATTAACATAAATTACTTACTTACTTACTTACTTAACCCTGACCATTGTTGAATAAAACATGCATTTAAATGTCCAAAAAATCTACAGTATCGATTTGACGGACACTTAATAAACCTAATAAAGTTATCCACATTTAAAAAAGCAACTGCTTTTTCATATTTTATTAACTTTATTCTGTCCTGTGTTTTTTCGACATGCATTAGGATGCAGTAGTAGTACATGATTTACGGTAATAACTCAGATCCTGACCGTATGGATTTTTATGCGAGCATTTCTACCTTTTCCAAAAGAGATCGTAAAACGACGATATTTGAATCGTATCGTCACATTTAATCGGCGGTTGTTTAGAGTCCAGTCGAGCATCCGAGGGGGAACCGCGACATGCATACATCACCCAGAACCCTCGGAGGTGGGTGTTCGGCGGCTGCAGCACAATTCAAACATGGCGAACTCGGAGGAATTTAGACTTAAGCGTGTCATGGTAAGGGAGGGAGGGAAAAAGGGCGTTTAATGTGTAGCTTTTAATACAAGAAAAAAAAACTCGATTTGAAAACGCGATCATATCAAGTGATGCATCTTCAGCCGTTCTGTGCAAATCGAAGCTAAGCTAGTTAGCTCCGGGACATGCAGGGCTAGCTTGTTGTTGTGTAGCTTTGGATGAAACGCTGTCGGTTAACATGTTGAATTGTGTTGTTATTTTATATATATGTCGCTAAAATTAACGTGTAAAGACAACGCAAATGTCGCGTTAAACGAGTGTGCAGCGAGTGCGTTGGTCCTTGAATCTGTGTGTAAAAACTCTCGTGGATTTGCTAGCCATGAGAAATTGTATTTAATTTGATGCTTTTTTAAAGGAATTATCTTTATTCATTTATATTATTATATGACTGCTATAAGCTAGTTATAAACGTAACGAAGCCAGAGAATTTTGTTTGAGATGCACATCATTTGAGGGCCTTAAATGGAGGAAAAACATCTTTCCCAAATAGTAAAAGTATATTTGTGAAGGGTGTTGTTGTTTTGTCTGAGGAGAGGTTTCAGAGAATGGTACCTGCCAGAGCATCTTCAAGACTCTTGTGGAACCCTTTGGTGGCTGCTGATGTGACCCAAGCCCTTCTGAGATAATCTTTGAACATCGGCTTTTATATTTTTATTGTCTCAGCCTCGCAGATGTGGTTTTCCTACCCATATATATTCACTTCATGATGCAAAACTGAGTGAAATAAATCACATTTATTCTCCAACTATTAAGGCTATGCGTTAGATCTTCAGTTAAACATTTAGTTTGGGACCTCTTGGGATTCCCAGATATACTTAAAGAGGAATGTGAGACAATTGGTTTTGTTTGCAGATGTTATTTATTCTTTAACATTGGGTTGGAATAATGGGAACACATGATCTGACTTTCATTTTCCACGATTCGTTGAGATTGGTCGCTCCATATAAATGGTTTTAATGCCTAATTTTGTTGGCGTTCCAATGCGTTGACCTATATTTTCATTTATCATTCAAGTCCAGTGTTCCCTGAGATTCCCGAGTGTTATTGATTTGTTACATTTGCCGTTGTACCTTCTAATCACCAACCTAATCTTTTCTGTCTCGCATTTGTGGTACTGCCTATTTTTCAGTACAATACAATGATTTTTTTGGAGATGGCTTGGATCAGCTTGGGTGGATCTGTGATTGTTTCGGCCACGGCACAGCCTTAGTACCAGCTAGTGGTGAGGGAAAGTGTTGCAGTTGGCGGACATCTTGTTTTGTGCAGCTATTTCTGTGCTGTTGTGTAATAACACTGGTTTTCCTCTAGAGGGAGCAAAAAAGAGAAATTGAAACCAATCCCACCATTTCATCTTCTTTCTTGATTCATCTGCATAACTGGGCATCATTGTCTGAAAGCTTCCTGCTTTGGTGGATTTATTTCATATCGATAAGGATTAGGTTTTGAAACGTCAAGGTGAATTAGCTCCTTTGTTGTCACGTGATAATTGGGGAAATTATTGTTAATGGTTTATTTTCTAACGGATGTTGTGATTGAAGGAAATGACAAGTTAATCACCGCTTTTCTTCACGTTAAAGCATTTTTTAATCTCCTAAAATGACTTCGAAACGTGAGAAAATGTTCTTCCAGAAACGATGGGACAACAACGCATCAAACTTTCACTGCTGCGTTCCACAATGCACAGCGACATCCAAGTTAAGCTCGGTGTTGAGTTTCCATAAGTTCCCAAAAGATCCAGAATTGAGGAAACTATGGAAAGCCAATGTAGGGAGAGACAATTTGCTGCAAGTAAACCTCGGCAGAGTCTGCAGTCAGCACTTTGTTAGTGGCGACGTAGCCGAGGCGCAGTCCATCGGTGGACGTAGGCGTCTGAAACTGGGAGCCATCCCGGTGCTCTTTCAGTGGAATAACTTCACAGTACCTGACCAAATACCTGGAGTTTCCAAGACGATAAAGCCCTCAAATGAAGACACAACTCGGACTATGAACGAAGCGGAGGTGGAGAATGAAAACGAGGATGAGCTTCCCAGTGATGCCAAACCTGCTGTGCACGATGTGGCTCTGAGCCCCACTAAGGATATTCCTACTGAGACGAAACGGAAGAAAATTGCTGTTGGATGTATTGATGCGGTGGAAGAATCCTCCAGTTCAGATGATGGAACGTGTCTCCTCACAGGGTAAGTTGAAAACTCAGCTTCTAACAGCTAAACTTGAGTCAATAAATTGTATGGCTTTGATTCATGAACAAATGTACATCTTATAATTCTATTTTGTCTATCTTGCGTTATTCAGATCCCCAAGCCAGGCTCAATTGAATCAAGAAAAGTCAGAAACACACAAGATTGTGAAAGACACACAACCAGAGTCTGCTGCTCAGACTGAAGTTCCTCATTCAACTGCTGCTATGGTAAAGTTTCTTTTAAATTGGTAATCACCAGGTATTATTAAAAAAAAATCTTTGAATTAAATCGTGAAAATTGTCCTTTATTGTTGACTCTTTCTTCCTTTCACTTTTTGGTTTTAACCTTCACTCTGTGTCATGCGCGGATCCAGAATACACCAGTCAACCATCACAAATCCCGCTTAAGACTCAAAGGGGTGATTGAAAATGCTGTCGTAACGTTTGTCTCTAGGATGTATTACGAAGGATGTATTCTTTCAACAATGCGCCCTTTATCCGTCTTAAAGTTTGTGACTCGTCTTGTTCCTCTTATGATTATTTCTGCCAATTCCTTGCACTTTGACTTGCCTTCCTGAATAGTCAAAATCTTTCATGACCGTGACAAAGTTATATTAATCTGTTTTTATTCAGAGATGATTTTGGGAACTGTGGAGGGGGTGGTTCACCATGTGGGCAGGATCCATTTAAAGCTGTACTTAAATGTAACCATACATTTATTTTTTTAACGTCTCCACTGTATGGTATCAAGAGCTGAGACCTGTAGATTACATCAAATATTTGAGATACTCTTGCCCTAATTTCATGTGTGGATGTCACAAGGAACTGGTTTTCACAACAACCATTAATACCTTTGAAATATATTCTATTATAATAGTATCGTTAAAAAACAAATCATTGAGTCATGTTTTCAAGTAAATCCTTTCGTACTTAAATACCGGTTTCAAGTTATAAATTGGAGCACTTTCTTCGCTTGGCTTTATTGTTCCAGAGAAAATGATGTTTTGATCAAAAAATACAGATTCTTGAGTTACTGTATGCAGTTACAACACTGCAAAAAAAATAAACTACTTGAAAATGCCAAATTTGGGTCGGTAAAACGAAAAAACATACCGGTACATATTTGTCCTACACTTGTGTATTGTCTCTTCTCTTCGAATGATCTTCGAACAATAACAAGGATTTCTAACCAACAACTATTTGGTGCAATTTGTATGTGTAGAAAATGCAAATATATTGATAAATGATGATTAAAAATAGACCATATAACAAGAACGAGAATACTAATATGCTATCATTCAAATTTAATGATATGTTGAATCAAAAACATTCCTATACTTTGCAATGATGTTTTTTACTGCATCTTGAAGGCCTTTTTTGTACTTTACAAAAGGTTTGCCTGCACTAAAAACCAAATGAGAAAGAGATATATTGCTACAATTGACCATTGTCTTTCCTACAGAATGATGAGCATATGTCCCAGATGTTCGACGAAGTGATGGGTTTGGGAAAGTTCGCTGACTCCCCCAGAAGTTTTACCCCCGCATTGAAGAGTGGAAACCAGGCTGTTGCCAAGGCCGACAAGACCCCGAGACCACCAGCCGCCGACGACAGCAGCGACAGCCGACAAGACGACGGCTGGGACGAAGGTGACGAAGACCAGTCGCTTCCACGAGCCTCTCCCCCCGACCGCCCGTCTGTGCTCACCAAGAGTGGGAAGGAGGACGACAGGATCGATGGTCTTCCCACGTTTGTGCCGGAGGATGACGAGGAGTGGAACTTTTCGTTGCCGGTCGGTTCACTGGAGGACACGGACAATGTGAAAACGAAACAATCCAGTGAGGGCAATGATGGGATGAGCAAGAAGAAACGCATCGAGGACAAAGAAGAAGAGCTGCAAGGTCGGAACGGGACCAATAGATCTCCAAAAACCTCTAAAGAAAACACACCTGAGAACAGTAGAGGTAATCTTTCTAGGTCAAACTTTTTGTGTATTATCTAGGGTTGTGTATGGCAGGAGTCTGGCAATAAGATACTAAGTAACAAGGATATATTTGTAGTATTTTCTGAGTACTTGACTCTGGAGTTGCAGAGTTTACAGACCACATGACTTTTGAGGAAATCATAACTGCCTTCTTTATTCTTGAAACCAAAACACGTCCTAATATTGGCTTTAAAAGCTTGCTCGAATCAGCTGTATCCTCTCATCCTCAGTCACCTATGGGTCCTCGCAGGATTTCTTGGCGCTAATAATTTTATTCTACACACCCTAAAGAATAAAAGCGCAATGATAAATTGCAAAATATGATTTGAAAGCCAAAAAAAAAGAAGAAAAGAAGTCAATGTGCTGTTGAATATCAATAACGGTGCCAAAATGGGTTGTGATTTATCCTTATAAGAATATTCTTCACTACTGACTCCTTTAAGAAACTTCTTAAGACGAAACTTCTTATTTGTTCAGGCTTTTCCTTGATTTTCTGGAACTCCTGTTGTGTTATCAGTTTTATCTTGACCTTTAAAGTATATACTTTATTGAATATTGTTCTGATTGTTTAAGCGCTTTGTGACCCTGGTCTGGAAAAGCGCTATAGAAATAAAAATTACTTACTTACTTACTTACTCTACTCACTACCTCACCACAAACCTTTAATGTAAGCCATAAGGCTGAATCCTTCTTACACTCTGTAACTGTTCATCTGTTCATTCTTGTTCTCTGCTCTGGGTTTAGAATCGGGCAAACTAAATCGACTGGAGGTCACCGATGACAGCCAGCGAAAAGAGGTGAGTCTGATTAACCAAAATCTGAATGTCAGTGCTTGAAATAATTAATATCTTGATAAAATGACTCGTCGAAGGCCACGTCTGCGAAGGATCCACGCACGTCTCCGACTGTGAAAATTAAAGACGAACCGGTCGATGAGGGTTATGACGCGGCTCTGCTGCCTCAGGGATCCGCCGCAGAAATCAAAGAGGAACTGGACCAAGAAGAGGTAAATACTCATAATCAGGTATAGCGAAAGTAATAACTTGCGGCCAGTGCCCTTTGAAAATAAAATCCACAACTAAAACAAAAAAAGAAATACTTTATTAGTTTCACTCTTCTCCTTTTCACGTCATCAAAGGTGTTGCTCTTCTTAAAAAATAGGACACTCTTATTATTGATTTAAAAGATTTGGTGAAAGAACAGAAACTAAACTTGTTTTTCTCTTCAGGCGCAACTGAGGATCAGCTCTGTCTACTCTGTTCGTGGCGCAAATTCCTTCGCCACCCCGATCGGTGAGTTTTCCATGTCCTTTTTTTTCTCAGAGCATACTTGTACACAAGTCCCCTCAATGGCAAGATAGAAATATATATTCTGTGAGTAGCTGTTTGTACTATGAATTTGCAAGGTGTTCATTATGATGATGTTGGATGTTTGAGTATTTAAAAGGGTTTATATTCATAAAAAGTAAATCTCAAAGCAAACTGGTTCAACGTTTATGCTGTGGTTTTTTGAAAGAATACTTTATGCTTCCACTTAAAATCCATTGTTGTGTTAATAATGCTGAGTAATGAAAGTGTTACAAATCCTTTGTGGATTTGTGGACTTTTAATTGATACACTGTGGAGACAATTAGAGCTGATTTTCTCTTATTACAAGAATATCGCATACATTCATTAAACGCCACAATCAAGCTTAAAATATAGTTAATTACATTTTTTACATAAATATTCTTCTTATCAAGGCTTCAGTACAAGATGGACTAAACGCCTAAACGAATATCTCTTCCAGAGCCAACACAGTCTAAACTGGAAACGCTCTCGACATTTACCCTTATTTATGGTATATTGTTGTTCTTTAAACTCCTGCCACACACAAGCATAAAATATTGACTTCTTCTTCTGACTTTCTGGAACAGTTCTTGTTGTGGCTTAGATACAAGAGGGACGTTATAGACGAACATTATGGAGGTATTTGGATGTTTTGAAGTGTCTCTTCGGAGGAGGAGTGTCTATTAGGCGACAGTTTCTTAGTTAAATTGAACATACATTTTGGTCTATAACTCTAAAAAGGAACAGATTACTCTGAAAAGAATCCCAACCCTTGGTGGACATGAGGGTGAGTAGAAAATGAGTGAATTTTTGGGGCGAACTGACCCTTTAACAAACAACCATTAATGAAACTTAAAATAAATATTTATGAAAAATTACTATAGACGTTTTACTAAATAAGGTGGTGGCAAAGTTGTAGTACTCCAAGTACGCAGAAGTATTTCCTCTAAGTCTGAATTCTTTACGTTGTAAATCAAGTATCACTTTATAACAACAGTCTCTTTTCTCTCCCACCCTCAGTACCAGTACCAGCACCAGCACCAGCACCACCGCCGGCACCGGCACCAGTTCTTGCTCCAGCTCTGGTCGCGGCCCCTGCTCCCACTCCAACTGCCATACTGTTCCCAGCGAGAGGTGGAACCCTTCTGCAGGCCGCCCCCCTGAAGCCCACTCTGTCTCTCTCCACTTCTCCTGCTATTGTATCAGTAGCATCTTTACGTCCTCCGCCTCCTCCTCTTCACCCCATTCCAGGAAGTGTCCACTGCTCCGGTTGCGCTAAGGTAAAGCTTAAATCAACTTTATTAAAAAAAAAAGGCGAAAACTGAAAACTTTTCACATTTTATGGCTCTTAGGTTCTCCTTAAAGGTCAAACAGCGTTCCAGAGAAAAGGGTCAACGCAGCTCTTCTGCTCTACAATGTGCCTGACTGGACATCTTCCTCCCGCCAACAAAATAATCTGTCGATCCTGCTCCCAATGCAACAAGTGAGTAGATTCCCCGTCTGACTTTTAGACGGTGAAGTAACGGATCGCTCTCTCAAAAAACAGGGAGATTTTACAGCCGAGGGACATGATCACGATTCCCACCGAGGAGAACACCTATTCGTACTTCTGTGGCCAGTTCTGCCTGTCGGTCTTCAGACACAAGCACAAGCAGTCCGACAAGCTTCAGGAAAAGTGGATCCCGGAGAATCGGCTGGAGAGGAAGCCGGAGAAACCGCCGGAGAAGCCGCCGGAGAAACGTCCTGAGCGGCCGCAGGAGCGCTGTAGTGTGTGCAGAGTCTTGAACAAGGTAGGGATATGCAGTGTGTATTTGTATGGATAGTGGTGTAGATGTATAACTAAGATATAGAAGCAATTATTTAGACTCCGCATATTGCACGGCGTTTGTCATAATTTCGCTCATGCTTGGTCAGATCGAGCACGAGGTCAGCCACCAAGGTCGCCTGCACAAGCTCTGCAGCGACGCCTGCTTCGTGACGTGGCGCCGAATTCGGCAGTTGGCCTTGAACGTGTGCGACTGCTGCGGACTTTACTGCAGCAGCTCCTCGTCGTCCTGCCAAACGCTGAGCCTCGAGAACATGCAGGTCAACTTCTGCGGCTTCACCTGCGTCAGCACCTTCGCACAGGTAAGCGTGTTTTTTTTTTTTGCACGAATCCTGCCGGGCACCAAAAGCGTGACCTCGTTTTGTTTTCGTAACAGACCTCGAAGAAGATCATCGACTGCGCCAAGTGCCGGAAAATGGTGGTGGTGTCTTCGGCCGTCCTCGATCGAGACTCGAAAGGAAAGGTTAAGCTTTTATGTTCGCAAGTGTGCGCGGAACGAAGTCGACCATCAAACCACTCCCTCGCCGGTGAGAGACGCCGATGAGCTTTAAACTAATGAGCGTATTCAAGTCATGTTTTTAACTCTCTGGCTCATTTCTCTCAGGAGCGTTGTTTCCGTGCAGCCAGTGCAAGGTGGCGGCGGTGCCGCAGTTCCACCTGGCCATGGTAGATGGCACCATTCGTAACTTCTGCTCCCACGACTGCATCTCCACGTTCAGAGTAGCGGTACGTTAACGCCAAGAGTAACAAGGAAAGTCAATGAAGAGGCGCCGTTTATTGAGAGGTCGAACCAACCAATCAGAGTCTTGATTTTAGATATGTAGAGACAAGAAAATTCAATAAGAAGATCAAGAGAAATGAAATGAACAGAACCAAGATATTTCACTGAAAGTGTATTTACACCATACACAAGTGATTATTTTTTTATTTTTTTATTATTATTATTATACATTGCTGTTCCAATCCACCATTTTTTCCTCCCCAGCAGATTGACCTACATTTTAATCTGCAATTTAAGAGACTGATAAAACAACTGTATTCCTGATGTATTCATTACAGAAATTTGGGACGGACGTGGCCAACGGAATCTTGTCTCCAAAAGAATCTGGCAACAAGGAACCCCCCAAACCAGCGCCGGCTTCCGGAGCCACATCGGTCCCTTCTTTCGCTCAAGACCTTCAGTCTTCAGTCTCGTACCCCGGACACCAACACGTCAATTCCTCAGTGCCTCCGTTGGTGTCGCCCTATCCCGCCATGTCGTCCCCCTCGGTGCCCGGGCTGGGCCAAGCCAATTCGCCCCCTAACCAGACGGAGCACGGCGACCCCTCCAAAGTGACCTGCCATCACTGTAGCAAGCGACTTTACACTAAACCTCTGCTGCTCAGTTACAAGGTCAGTAACTAAGATCCCGTCACTGTAAGTCCTGAATCTGATGGTTTATCTCCGCAGAGTCGAATCTCGGTCTTCTGCTCGTCGACTTGCTGCGAGCTGTACAAGAGACAGAAGAACGTCGTGGCCACATGTGATACTTGTAGAGATGAGAAGATTCTTCACGAGGTGATGAACTACAACCAGCAAGACATCTTCTTTTGCAGTGAAAGTGAGTTTATAAATTCATCTTTTTTTTTAAATTAAGACCTCTTTGAAAATGAATATATTATGACTTATGGTTTGATCTTTTTTTAAAACTGTAGTAGATACTTATAAAACTCTGCCTGGGTTTCTGTATAAAATGGTAGAAACCACGAGTCTTTAAGTTAGGTTTTTAAATGTCAGAGCTGGAATAGAGAAGTTCATTGAGGTTGTGGTTTCAGATAAGTGTTGCCAGATCTCAATGACTGTCTAATCTAGGTAAATCTCTCTGTCACCAAGTTTGAACAATGTCACAGCACTTGACCAGAGTTGTATTTGAATGTATTATTGTTACAATAATATTGTTGTGTTAACTTTAAGACTCAAGATCATTTTTATATTTAGGTTTTATGCACATAAAACCAGGTGGGTTACAGTTAGTAACAAGGGTTCTATGAATGTATGAATGTGTTCTCTCTCTATCGGTTGTATACAATTACATTGTAACACAGTTAATCCATTTTCATTATTCAATTTACCACCTTTATGAATTAAAATCTAATACATTTAGGAAATGATACCCAGATCTTGTCCAAACACGACATAAAACCAACCTTACAGAATAAAACAAATTGAAAAACTAAGCTCCATTATGCAAGTAAGTAAGTATAAGATGCCATAAAGCTATTTTCCATCCAAAAGAAGCCTGATTGGGCAGAGATATAGTACACCTGGCATCCCACACGGATGTATTTTTTTGACACCTCAAAAGTCCTGACTTGCTACTTGATACGTTTCTGTTTTCAGACTGTAAAGTGCTCTACAGAAGCGGGCAGACGTCCGGTAGCAGCGATCATGTGTGGCGTTCCTGTAGCTATTGCTCCTCCTTCAGCCAGAAGATGCTGCACAGCCACTACGGAGGCAAGATGGAGGAGTTCTGTAGACCACACTGCATGTCCCAGTTCACTGTGCTCTACTATGGGGTAAGAAATGAGACTTTGGTGCTAATGTGTGTCCACTGGATCTGACAGTTGTCCATCCACCTTCTCTCCTCCCTCAGATGGGTCGGTGCGACAGCTGCAGGAAACAAGGATATCAGTCGGAGAAGCTCCAGTGTTTGGGTTCGGTCCGTAACTTCTGCAACATCACTTGCCTGCTGCACTACTGCAACATGTACTTTGAGAAAAGCCACCACGGCACCAGTAACGGGACGGGAACGACGCCACAGAATCCACACGGTAAAGACTTGTTTTTTTATGCCGTTCACCCTGTCTTGAAATTTGAATTATTTATTTATTTATTTTGTTCTCCAATCAGCACCAACTCAACCCAACGACTCTCCCAAGATGAACCCCGTCATCGCAGACGTGGTGTCTCTGGCTAACGGCTCCGCCACGCAGCCCAGCGCCTCCACCGGTGCCGCTTTAACTGGTGAGTTGACGTTTTTTCCCTTCACTTCGTCTAGCTGTCAATCATCATCTCATGTCTTCCAGGGCAGTAAAGCTCATGTTCTCCTCTTGCAGGTTCCACCACTGCCTTCAGTACTTCCACTTCTAAAGTAAAGAACCACGACCATGTAAGTCCGGACTAGGTTTTCGTCTCGGGTCTTGTGACAGCAATTGTATAAAATGTGTTTTTTGATTTCCAGGCCAGTACTCAGACTGACGCCATGCGCCTGCCTGCGCCTCGCCGACGACAAATGAAGAACAAGTCAGTCCTCTGTCGACCTTTCACCTTGGACCAGGAGAGCATGTGCCAGTTCGCCTCAACTTCCACAGATTCTCCAGGTAAAAACAAACGACAGTTTCTCTATTAATAGTTAGACATGAGTGGACGATTTAATATTGGTCCTTGTTGGTGACTTTTATCTGTATTGAATGAATGGTAGCATCTTTGATGCTGAAACTCTTTTTTTTTTATTCTGCTTTAATTAACAAACACATGTAAAAAATACTGCAGTGTGCAGATATTTTTGCAAAAGTTTGTTCCGATAGATAATTCTTAATCTTCCCAAATCGCTATGGCAACCCCACTACCCTTGCCCCCTTCTAAGCCTGTTCCCCCCCAAATCCCTGCACCAGTCGTCCTTACCTGGTCCGGCTTCAGGATCCGACACCTCCATCTAATGAGAAGTTGAGAGACAAAATATAAAAAAACGACAACTTTGTTTCTTTAAATATATTGAAGGAGAAAACTAGGTTTTAATATAATGCAAAATATTGTTACAAACGCGGTAAAGAAAGTTAGAAACCTGCAGTGCGATGTGTCAGGGTCGGGATTCTTAAGCTTAATTGGTGGACGAAGCTGTTTTCAGGTCACAATTATTTGCGGTAAATATGAGGACTCTACACGTCTGATGCTGCTATTATTGGGCCGTCCTTTTCTGTATTTTAGTCTGAAGTTGTCTAAGCTGGCGGAATAAAGGCCAGGCCCTCTTCAAACATATTTGCGACCCTCTTTTGGGTCTCAACCCGTCAGTTGAGCACCACTCAAACTAGACCAAACCTAATGACAGGTCTCCTGTTCCACCCTACCTGCACCCTCTTCTTCTCCCTACACTCAAGATCACGGGTGTCAAACTCAATCACACAAGAGGCAGAAATCTCTTTTTTTTTTTTACCAAACTGTCTTTCACAGGATTGTTTTTGATATTGTCTTTTAATTCTCTGAGTCTCAATCATATCGATTCACTATGTGTTCATCCAGCAAACAACTCCCATCTTTTTACTCCCACTGGTATAAGTGTTGGCGTAAATAATATCTCTACCTTATCTTATCTTAAGCATATAGTTCACTATTTTAACATGAACTTGGATCAACTTTTTATCGAACCCACATAGTATGACACATTTTTGAGTTTGACACATGAACTGTATTTGATTGACGCCCAAATACTTAACTGCACTGTCACTTTCCCTTCTGCCTCCCTCTCTTCCTCATACATCCCTCGCTTCTACTGACTTTCATCACCCCAGCCTCTGCACCACTGCCCCCACTAATCTAAAAAACTTCACATTTTGTGTGTGTTTATTGGGAAATATTGTGCTTTCTTATACCTTTGATGAGATTTCAAGCTGCTGCCAATCTAGTAAAGAATCTGGAAGAAATCCCACTAGATAATTTCATTTGAAAAGTAGGATTTAAAAGTTGGTTCCACTAGTTTAGTTTCATCAACTCACCACTTTTTTTATCAACCGATCGTTGGTCCGTTTGTTGCTCACGACAAGATGTTTGAATAATTGCACCAGCCTTGCAAGATAGACCGTTACAACCGGAGCCGCCGCCGCCGCCGCCTGCCGAGACGTCCACTTCCCCTCCCTCCACGCACAAACCTCAGGCGCTCGCCGGCCTGCCCTCGCGCTTGACCGGCCGCCATTTTCTGGGCAAGAAGGAGGCGGAGTCCAGCTGCAGGGTCTGCTCGCACCTCAAGAGAAAGAGCGCCGAGGAGGACGAGAAGGAGGTGGAGAGGAAGAGGCAGAGGACGGAGGAGACGGAGGGTAGTCGGAAGGAAGGAGGGGATTCTGAGCCAATAGAGAGCCGGACTTCTTTTTACTGCAAGACCTGTTCCGGGGAGCCCGGCCTCTGTCCCGTGCCTTGTTTCGAACTCTACCACACCAGACTCATCTACAAAACAGCCGCCGAGCTGGAGGCGTGAGGTGAGTCCACACCTGGAAACTGTTCTGTGACTAAACACTCGTAACTATGTCATATTTAGAATCACGGTTGAACTTGATCCAATTATGTTGTCGTTGATGACGATTATTCATATTATTTTCAATATATTATTGACAGTGACTAATTGAACGTTAATAATCGGATAATTTTGTTAGTTTCAGACTCTTCAAGGGCAACTAATGTGTAACTTCAACTCTACCGACTCGCTCGCATGTTTCAAATGTTGAAGTCTTTGTTTATACAACAAGTCCCATGGAGGCGGAGACTTCCTGGATTGATGATGCTGCGCTAACAAAGCATGATGCTTGACCAATCACAGCAAAGTGGGTGTGGTTAGGGTAAAAGATTTTAGCATGAGAAAATCCAAGTGTTTTCAGTGGCTGAAGTGCATATTATTTTCTGGAGATAAAATCTTGTTTACCGCAACCAAACCCACTCTGTTGCTATTGGTCAAACATCAAGGTTTGTCATCACGCGTTATAAATCCCTCCAAGGGACTCGTTGTATAAACAAAGCGGGGTGTGATTACAGCCGGCTAGAGGAGGAGTGAAGCCATTATTACGACATAATGGACTCCGCTCTTGTAACCTCTCGTTTGCTGGGATTTCTGACGGGGAGAACTTTATAAAGTAATAAGTTGAAAAACGGAGAGAGGAAGACTTCAACATTTGAAACATGTCAGAAGAGTTGAGTTTTTTAAAATTTAAAATCCAAAATAACTGCATTTTTGCCTTCGTCAATACCTGAGCGTTGTCCCATCTTTTTAATTCTAAAACCATGACTTCATGCAATGAGAACATCCTTTAATTAATTTAATTGCCACGTTGACAACATCTAACAGTTAATAAACTTGTCTAAGAGGACCAAGTTTGTCACCCAAGTGTTTCTCTCTGCAGCTCCGGGATCTGCTGAGGAAGACCTCCCAGGATGGAACGACTCCAGCTCAAAACAAGAGTCTCGTCTGAGTTTTGTTCAAGTGTTTTTTGTTCTTGTCTACATTTCACAACTGAAGCTACTTCCTGCTCTTATCTTCAGTTGGGATGTTTGAACGGTTGCTTATATACATGTTAAGTTTGTAAGTCTGGAAATCTCAAGAGCTTACCCTGGAGAGCTGGGACTAATACGGTCATTGAAAATGTCATCCACATTTGTTTTGATACCAGTTTGAACAACTGCCTTCCACACTCAGTGTTTTGGGAGTTACTTGAAAACACATGGACGACGAGCTGAGAATACTTTTGTCGTACAACAGTCTCTTAATTTGCTCGAAGGGCTCGAGATCGTCGGAGCAGACTTTGCTTTACCTCCGCCTACCTAAGTTATCGAGTTGACCTTATGAAGTGCTCTTCTCTCACAAGTTTGTTGGTATTGTGATCTTACTGTTATTTAAAATGTTTTTGTTTTTTTTCACAACTCTACCAAAATATTACCAATAAATGTATTTAATGACAGTTGTGCTCATGTGTTTCATTTTCATCTTCTCCAGACAACGTTCCTCGCGCGTAAATGCATCTGTGATGCTACCAATAGGGGGCGCCACACTTGATTTTTTTGGGCAGGATTAACGATGCTTTTTGTATTATAACAATTTTTTTTTGCTCAATACTGAAATTGGTTTAATGATTTACCAACATGGTTTTTAGAAAGTATCCCAATTTACTTTAATATGCCTGGAGGTTGTTTATCCTCATTTAATCGAGTTATGTTTTGAATGCTGAAGATACACTTCTTCTCTTCTGACCGAAACTTTATACTCGATATTCTTCTACAAATTGTATCCGATTTTTAACCATTAGAACTTTCATCAACTCGTCTCATTCCCAAAATGCGGGCTATTTTCTAGCTTTCTTGTATCTGTTCAACTCTTTCTTCTATTCCTCTTTTTCTATCCTTTTTTCCCTCATTCACTTGAATGATTAAAATCTTCAACTCATGTTTCAACTCCTTCAACTTTGACCTTCAGGTTCTTTGATCTACTCACACATAGAAACTTCATTCTACTTTCAAAACAGTTTCGTCTACTTACTACTACTATTTTACTACTTATTCTACTACTTATTCTACTTTTAGTACAACTTCTACTTCTATTTATTCTACTTCTACATCGACTACTTCTTATACTACTACTACTTCTTTACTACTTATTCTACTTCTAGTACAACTTCTTCTACTACTACTTCTACTCCCACTTCTACTTCTATTATTAATTCTACTACTATTTGTACTTGTATGACTACTTCTACTTCTTCTACTCCCACTTCTACTTCTACTATAAATTCTTCTACTACTTCCACTACTTAATCTACTTCTACTTCTTTCACTCCCACTATTTCTCCTGATACTACTAATTCTTATACTACTTCTACTACTTATTCTTCTTCTACTAATGACTGCAACTTCTACTACTTATTCTAATTCCACTACTTCTACTAAGAACTCTACTACTTTTACTACTTATTCTACTTCTACTGCTATTTCCGCTGCTACTTATAACCTACTACTTATTCTACTTCTAGTAATAACTACTACGTCTACTACTAATTCTACTACTTTTTCTTCTCCCTCTACTACTACTTCTAGTTCTACGGATTCTGCCACTTCTACTACAAATTCTTCTTTTGTTTTCTCAACCTTTTTCAGTTTATTTCAACATTTTCCCATCAGTCTTTCTTTATGCATCCTTTCAACTGTTTCCACACGTTTTTACTTCAAATGCTAATTAAATACTTTCAAGCATTTCATCTTTCGCGCTACATTTTGTTGTGAAAAAATTCAATTCTTCTAGTATAAATTCAGTACCTCAGAACGAACAGTACTTCCTGAAACTAAAACTTAACAATTTGTACTTTTAGACAAATTCCACAGGAGAAATATAAATATACATCCTTAATAATAATTTAACTTAATTTTCTGCCTACATTCCATTTAGCGCTTTAATCTAATGCCATTTACTCTGAATCTTAAGTTCATACTAAAGATATTGTTGTTACCTCAACAGGATTTAAACCTAGAATGTTCCTTTTCATAATTGTTGCTACTGATGCAATAGAAAAACAGAACCAATAGATTTGATATTTAATGGTATATGTAACACTGTGACACAAGCAGAGAACAAGCCTATATGATGTTGGGAATAATGGATACATTTAATGTAGTTTATATGTTCAATAAACATGGGATGTTTGGGAAAACAAGTCAAACATTGGAGGTCAGTTAAAGCCACAGGTTGCAATATCAATTTAAACCAGCACTAATGGTTTTAACTTGTGTATCTTTACAAACACCGACTTGAAAATGAACCAGAATCTTTTGCTTCTGTGATTCCTCAGAGGATTCTCCAGGTGTGAAGGTGAAGATGGTGATGGTTCCAATCCCAGTGCCGGTCTTTATCCCAGTGCCTATGCCGATGTACTCGGAGTGCATGCCCTTCCCGATGACCATTCCTGTGCCGGTATGTTCGCCAGGTCTTGACTGTCAAATGTAACTTAAAAAAATGTATTAATAGTGAACTTTTCTTAAAGGTTCCGGTGCCTGTTATGATCCGACCGCAGATGAGGGATTCTTGTGATGCTTCGGCTCAGATGGATCCAGTCACGGATCCTAGTTCATCCAGCCCCCCCGCTGCAGGTAAACTTACACACTCACTCCAACAAGCAAGTCAGTTTCCACACATTATGGCCATGACCCCTCCTTACCATGTAATAAAAAGATCTGATTCATGATGAATAATGAGCTTAACGTTTCCTCCCATGCTTGGGACACATTTTAGTTTGTTAGACTTTATTTCGGTTTCAATTATGAGTCTAAATTTTAAGGGATATTTTGGTCTTTGCTTAATGACGTGAATCCCTTTAGTATTTTTTTTTTTTTAAATGTATTTTATTGTTTACCCCCTCCTGGCCTCATGCTTTTGGAACCATTATATTTATATTATATTATAATATTTTAATTGAATATTCAACACCACCGTATACATTTATTTTAATACTTTTTTTTTAATTATTTAAAGTGTATTTTATTGTTGATTTATTTTTTTTGCTTAAAAACATTATTATTTTATGATTTATACCCCCCCCCCATGGGCACATGAACCACTTTGCGAACCACTGTATTTCTAATATTTATTCAATATTTTATCAATATATTATTATATATATATAAAAACCCTGTATCAATGTACAAAATAAAAGTGTTTAAGGGATTTTATTGTTCATTTGTTTTTGTCTTTCAAATAAAAAAAAATATATATAGTTCTGCTTAATACATTTTTACCCCCCCATGGGCACTCGGACCCCTTTGGGAACCACTTTATTTCTATTTTATTTAAGATACTGTATTGATATTCAACAGCACTGCATCGATTTAGTTAAAAAAACAAGTAGTTCTAATGTTTATTTATTGATGTATTTTCATTTGGCTTTCAAATTATTTACATCAGGGTTATTTTATGGTTTAAATATTTATGGTTTATATATATATACATGGGCCACTTTGGGAACCACGTTTTTTATTTATTTAAGAAAAGCCAATTTATTGCAAAACAATTCTTTTAAAAGGTGAAACTCATCTTGTGGTATATAAGGATATTTTAAAATAAACTCTTTGTATTTTTTTTACAGGCTGTAGTGGCGACAGTCAACCAGAAGGGGTCACTCTTGTCAAAATTGAAACGCCATCAGAGGTAAAAACTGAGCCGATCGTGGAACCGTCAGAACCGTCAGAACCCACCTCCACAGACGACCTCCCGCAACCTTCTTCCCCAGTGATGGATCTGGAGTTAGACTTCCCGTCCGGTGAGAGACAAAGTTCAAAGTGCGCTCGAGAACTCCGGATCACTGATTCTGGTTTTTACGGTTCACGCAGCTTCTGTGACCCCGAGGTCCAGACAGAGAGGGGCGAAGAGGGCGAGGAGTGGAGGAGACGGGTCGTACTCCAGGAAACGGGTAATGATTCCGACTTGAACGAGCCTCGGAGCAGAACCTAATTGCCGCTCCTGCAGAGTCGTAAGAAAGGTGTCCTGGATCGCGGCGCCGTGCCGCCCTCGGCGAGTCCCACGCTGAACCCGCAGTACGGGGTCAAGGCCTGGGTCTGCTGGGTCCGGCAGCGCGTCAAAACGGACTGTGAGTTCCCATGAAAACATCCTCCTCGGTTCGGCCGGTGACGCGTTTTTCTCTCTTCCCAGCCGAGTCGTGGATCGCCAACGAAGACCTCCTGCAGTGCGACTCCTCGCAGCTCAGCGTCGCCCTGACACACTTCATCAAAGAAGCCCGGCGGCCCAACGGAGAGACCTACGCCCCCGACAGTGTTCTGTACCTTTGTCTGGGGATCCAGCAGGTAAAGGACTTCATCTTCTCTGGTCGAGTCACGTGGTTTATTCCTCTTCTCCACCTGCGTGATCAGCATCTGTTCGCCAACGGTCGCATGGAGAACATCTTCACGGACGAACTCTACGGTCGCTTCTCCACCGAGCTCAGCGGGATGTTGCAGACGTGGAGGACGACGCCGCTGACCCGAGGTAGGAGCAGAACTTCATCCTGGTCCCATGGAAGGCACGTGTATCGAGAAGAATCTGGCGATACGATATATTACTGTAGTAACAAGGATAAATTGTTTCTTTTAAAGATACTTTTTCTGGCAAATAAAAGAGCAAATACTTTCTCTAATCAAATATGAAAGTGTTTGTAGGAAAGTGTTTCTCAAAATATTAACAAAAATGTAAACTTATACTAACAATAAAGTGCGTTAACATCTGAAAACAACCTGGATCAACATGTTATATGCAGTATCTGTCAGTGTTTAGTGTTTTAAACTCTGTTTTAAAAACCAAAATGTGTCCAAACATCAGCTTTAAAAGCTGCTAAAGTCACTGTATCCTCTAATCCTCAGTTGTAACTGCTTTCATTTGTTTTGAAACCAAAATATGTCCAAACATCAGCTTTAAAAGCTGCTGGAGTCACTGCATCCTCTCGTCCTCAGTTGTAACTGCTTTCATTTGTTTTCAAACCAAAATATGTCCAAACATCAGCTTTAAAAGCTGCTGGAGTCACTGTATCCTCTCGTCCTCAGTTGTAACTGCTTTCATTTGTTTTCAAACCAAAATATGTCCAAACATCAGCTTTAAAAGCTGCTGGAGTCACTGTATCCTCTCGTCCTCAGTTGTAACTGCTTTCATTTGTTTTCAAACCAAAATATGTCCAAACATCAGCTTTAAAAGCTGCTGGAGTCACTGTATCCTCTCGTCCTCAGTTGTAACTGCTTTCATTTGTTTTGAAACCAAAATATGTCCAAACATCAGCTTTAAAAGCTGCTGGAGTCACTGTATCCTCTCGTCCTCAGTTGTAACTGCTTTCATTTGTTTTCAAACCAAAATATGTCCAAACATCAGCTTTAAAAGCTGCTGGAGTCACTGTATCCTCTCGTCCTCAGTTGTAACTGCTTTCATTTGTTTTCAAACCAAAATATGTCCAAACATCAGCTTTAAAAGCTGCTGGAGTCACTGTATCCTCTCGTCCTCAGTTGTAACTGCTTTCATTTGTTTTGAAACCAAAATATGTCCAAACATCAGCTTTAAAAGCTGCTGGAGTCACTGTATCCTCTCGTCCTCAGTTGTAACTGCTTTCATTTGTTTTGAAACCAAAATATGTCCAAACATCAGCTTTAAAATCTGCTGGAGTCACTGTATCCTCTCGTCCTCAGTTGTAACTGCTTTAATTTGTTTTCAAACCAAAATATGTCCAAACATCAGCTTTAAAAGCTGCTGGAGTCACTGTATCCTCTCGTCCTCAGTTGTAACTGCTTTCATTTGTTTTCAAACCAAAATATGTCCAAACATCAGCTTTAAAAGCTGCTGGTGTTTCCTTTCTATTTCAATCATTGCTGCCATTTCACCAGTTTTGTGGTTACTTTGATACGGAGGAAATGACGAATGTTGCCAACTAGTGGCCGGAAGGTTTAGTTGCAGCACACAAATGAATAAACGCTGTGAATATTTGAGTGTTAAATGTAAAATAAAACAAAAAATTGTCTTTTATAAACACACTATTGAAATATAAACCATAAAATAACTTTGAATTAAAATAAAGTGTTATAACAAAAGTTAAAAATGTATAAATATATATATATATATATTTAAATCGATACAGTGCGATTGTATATATCGGTACATTATCGCAAATAAAAATATCGATATATCGATATTTTTCTAAGAACCTATGTTTTGACTCATATTTATCTAAAAAAGGTACATTTACAGCTGATGTTTATAATATCAGGTTATAAATACTAGTGGAGTTGGAAACTATTGATACACTTCAATATTTGTTTCACGATACCTTGTCAATATTCAAAGTTTTTTTTTATTACAAAAATATATATATTTATACTTTTTTGGCTTTTCAATAATAATTTATTTTATTTTTTTATCGAAGTTGGTATACGGTTAATATTTCAATAAAGGTGTATAAAATAAAATAAAGTGTTATAAAATTCATGATAATCTGGCATATATTCACGCCGTTCCACCTGATACATGGCAGGAGTCATTACGTCGCAGGTAAAGAGACAATGAAATCATGGTGATGACTGAGGACGAGAGGATACAATAGACTCCAGCAGCTTTTAAAGCTGATGTTTGGACATATTTTGGTTTGAAAACAAATGAAAGTAGTTACGACTTCGTCAAGAGTCATGTGGTCTGTAAATTCTGCGACACCAGAGTCAAGTACTCGACAATACTACAAATATATCCTTGTTACTACAGTTTCACGATATATCGTCATGACCCATGTATAGTGATCAAATCTCATCAACAGATTCTTGACAATACACACCCCTAGTAATTGTGCTTTTATTTTGTTTCAATTTACTAGTTGTTGTCCATCATTTTAACACCAAGCAAAACCGTGTACATAACTACCGTATTTACCGCACTATAAGGCGCACTTAAAAGCCTTTAATTTTCTCAAAAACGACTTGTGCGCCTTATAATCCAGAGCGCCTTATATATGGATCAATTGGTTCATTGGTTGATCTATACTGCTTGTACACGGGTCCCTGTGTTGTGTACAGTATGTCTTGAATTGTCGTCCTATTCACATGCAACCTTTCCTGTGACTCACCTTCATCTCCACATTTGTACATTATCACCTGATTCATGGTCATGTTGTGCTACTAATGATGCACAATATTGTCGACATGACTTTAATGATCATTCTAGATCATCACGATTGTTTCCCTTTATCTTGCTCGACACATATACGGAGCTGTTGCTGTGAGATCCAGGACTTCATCCACTTAACGCGTTTTTTTTCTGCGACGTCTTTCTTCCACAACAAGAAGACCAAGGGCCGAAAAACGCTTCATATTCGTGTCATATTTTATCTTTCGTTCAACGGGTGAAAAAAACCGTTCCTCGACTAGACTCAGAGCATTTCCTGTTCCCACTTCTTTGTGGCGTCGACACGGATGAATGAACTGCAGCGCCACCCGCTGGCGCACGTGCGCACCAACGTACACTTTTTTTTGCCGACAATCTCTTTTGTGTGTCCCCGAGGTATTTTTTCGGGGGACGGGGACGGACAGACCACACAGGACCGCCCGACGGCGCCGGACGCCCCGCAATCCCCGCCGCGTTGCGCCCCCCAGGCCTCAGATAAAGACCCCGAAACGGAACCTTTCAAGAGACACGCCTACGACGCGGGGTTCAAGCTCAAGGCCGTCAGTCACGCGGTAGAATACGGGAACAGAGCGGCGGCGAGAGAATTCTACGTCAACGAGTCGATGGTGCGGAAGTGGAGGAAGCAGGAGGACGACCTGCGCCGAGCGAAGAAGACCAAGCAGAGTTTCCGAGGGAACAAAGCGCGATGGCCGCAGTTGGAGGACGGACTGGAGCGGTGGGTCGTCGAGCAGAGGGCGGCAGGTGGAAGCGTCTCCACGGTCACTATCCGAACGAAGGCCACAGAGCTCGCGCGGGACTTGGACATCCCCGAGTTCCGAGGCGGTCCCTCCTGGTGCTTTCGTTTTATGAAGAGACGTAATCTCTCCATCCGCACGCCGACCTCCGCCTCGCGGCAGGAAGGCGGCCGAGAAAAGCTGCTCGCTTTCCGCGAACGCTGCCAGAAGACGATCGCCGAGAAGAAGATCCGGCCGGAGAACATCACCAACATGGACGAGGTCCCGCTCGCCTTCGACGTCCCCGTGGACGAGGAGGAGGCGGGGACCAGTACGGCGTCCGTCGACCCCACGGGGAGCGAGAAGTCGTCCTTCACCGTAGTCCTCGCCTGCCAGGCCGACGGGCGGAAACTTCCGCCCATGGTTATTTTCAAGAGGAAGACCCTGCCGGGAGAAGACTTCCCCGAAGGCGTCGTCGTCAAAGCGAACCCGAAGGGATGGATGGACGAGGAAGGGATGAGCGAGTGGCTGAGGGAAGTTTACGTGAAGAGACCCGCGGGTCCGTCCCTGTTGATCTACGACTCCATGCGCGCCCACCTCACCGATGCCGTCAGAAAACAAGTGGAGGAAACGAACTCGGAGCTCGCCATCGTCCCGGGCGGGTTGACTAAAGAGCTGCAGCGGCTGGACATGGGCGTCAACAGGGCGTTCAAAGCCAGACTGCGAGCGGCGTGGAAGCGGTGGATGGCGGACGGCGAAGGCGCGACGGGGAGACGGCGCCGGGCGACCCGGGCCACCATCTGCCGATGGATCGTGGACGCCTGGGCCGACGTGTCGGTCCAGACCGTGGTGCGAGCGTTCACGAAGGCGGGAGTGATCGCCGAGCCGCCGGGCAACAGCAGCGACACCGACTCGGACGGCGACGAGAGGGAGGCGGGCATGTTGGACGCCGTACTCGCCCGACACTTCAATTCGGACACAGAAGAAGAAGAGTTCGAGGGGTTCGTGGATTCGGACTCCACTGAAGAAGAGAACTTTACGTGATACACAATGTTGACTGACATTTGAATCAGACTGTGTTTCTTTTCTTTTCTACCATGGGAGTGAATGGAGTTGTGCGAACGTTTAATAAAGTTTGACTTTTATCTGACTGTTTTGTTGACGTTCCCTTCAGCACAGCTCCATCTAGTGGATGCATAACGCAACCGCAGCCAAACGTTTTAACTGCAGTATCTTCTATTCTATGCGCCTTATAGTCCAGTGCGCCCTATTTATGAAAACATTTCTAAAATAGGCTTTTTTATTGAAGGTGCGCCTTATAGTGTGGAAAATATGGTACAAAAAAAAGCAAACTTATATATTATTAGAAATGCCTTTTTTGTTGTTGTTGCACCTTGTGTCCTCTAGGGAGCGTTGTTTCCTCGCGGGTGCACGAGTCCTACCTGTGGGAGTGCAAGCAGCTGGGCTCGTACTCGCCCATCGTGCTGCTCAACACGGTTCTGTTCTTCTGCGTCAAGGGCTTCGGCCTCAGCTCGCCGGAGCAGCACCGGACCCTGTGTTTCTCGGACCTCTCCAGCCGGTCCAGGGTGAGCCCGCACGGCGGCAAAGACCAGTACCTGGAGTATCAACCGGGAGGTTTAAGTGACGCAGGTGAGCGTTGACGGGAGTTCGAGGTCGTGCGAGAGGTTCTCTTTCTGACATTTTTTTTTTTTTCCCCAGACTTGAAACAGGAGCTGCTGGAGAACGTCACCGACCCGCGACACTGTCCCGTCAGACTGTACGAGTTCTACCTCTCGCGATGGTGAGATGGTTTTCATTCACTCTTCATCTTCATCTGAAACATAACGTTTGCTCTTCCTCACAAGTCCGGAGTCGGCGAAGAGAAGACCTGGTTTGTTTTACCTGCAGCCGGAGAAGAACGTGACGCACAGGTCGGTTTGTTTCGAAGGACGTTTTTATTTGTTCAGGCTTTTCCTTGATTTTCTGGAACTCCTGTTGTGTTATCAGTTTTATCTTGACCTTTAAAGTATGTACTTTATTGAATATTGTTTTGATTGTTTAAGCGCTTTGTGACCCTGGTCTGGAAAAGCTCTATATAAATAAAAATTACTTACTTACTTACTTACTTACTTACTGTCTCCTTCGCACGACAAATAAAGTTGGCTACGAATGAGACTTATTCAAGTGCTTTTATAATAAACACATCTTTAACTGATGGAGCTACTTTTGACCAGTTAGATAGTGATATTGTTAACTCTCTACATCAAAATTTAACTCTTAAAATAAAAAAGTAAACTCTGAGAAATAAAATAAAACTCCCAAGATAAAAAAAAACAAACTTTGGGTATAAAAAGGGGAAACTCTCTAGACCTAAGAAGTGAATTCTCTAAATAAGAATAAATTATAAGACAAGTAAAGTACTTTGGGGATAAAAGAAGTGAACTTTGACTAAAAAAAATAAGTTAATTAAACATTTTTTTAAATTAAAAATGTAATGTAATGTTACGTAACTTATTCAATAAAGTTTTATTATTATTATTATTTTTTTTTTAAGAATTTTGCAAACAACAAATCCTACCCAGTCAAATGACGACCAATAGCACCAAGTTTTTTGAGGGCACAAGATATATTTCTTTAACTGTTTAAAATATTTTAATGATGCTTTTCTTTCAGTTTTTTAATCCTCACAATCTTAAATAATTTAATACTTAACTGAGGTAAATCTGAGTCGTAATTATTACCAGTTAAAACAAAATGTGTCTTTTGGCAAAATGTTAATTGGTAACGTTAAGCAAAGGCCCAAGGGTCGACCCCTGAGGAACACCTTTTCTGGTTGAAATAAAAATACGAAATTTGAGATCTCAAAAGAGTTCATTTTAAGCCTTGATAACTCGATTTCACTTCTATCTTCACAGTCCACACTGGTACTCGTCTCAGCCACTAGAGAGCGCCACACTACAGAGCATGCTGTCGCGCATCCTGGCGGTGGACGAGGTCGTCCAGCAACACGCCGCGGGGCGACGGCCGCCCTACACTTAGGACACCCTTTAGGTGATAGTACATCAACATCATTCCATCTGCTGCCTGACTAGCGACCCCTGCTGGACGTGAGGGGAGAGCCGGAACGGCGATCCCACAGAATCATCTCGACCCGCGACAAAGACATTGTGCGAATCTGCGAGGCCGTTTTTTTTATTACGGCGCGAGTCCGACTTGCAGATCTGGAACTAAACGCCGGCGCACTCGTCCGACTCGACCGCACAAGATACTTGAACAAGACGAACGTAAGAACTTCAGTGTCTACACATTCCACGTAGAAGCTGTTTTTAAAAGAAAGTGTTTTTATTGTTTAGGCCGACGTTGCCTTCATTGTTATCATGAACCGTCGCTCATTTACTACTATTGTAGAAACAAAGTGTGTTTAATGATGTGAGGTTGTCAACGTGTATTAAAACATATTTGCTATGAGAGTCATTATTAAAGTCAATGTGGGACTTTATACAAACGTCTACGGTGTCCATAAGTGTCCAAAAACATATAAATAAAAACTATTAAGAACATACAAGGAGTGAAGTTTAAACTATCAAAGAAATGTTTCTATAAATGATTCTTAAAAAAATCTTATTTTGTGGAATCTCTTATTTATTTGTTTTGTTTCTCAATTACCTGTTTGCGAATGAGCTCATTAGCGCCATCATGTGGACCATTGATGTGATGTCACCTAGAGTTATTTGAGTTTTAGGATTTAGATGACGCCTCACAGCAAGAAGGTTGCGGGTTCAATTCCAGGCCCAGGCGACCTTTCTGTGTGGAGTTTTTATGTTCTCTCTGTGTTGCGTGGGTTTACTCCGGGCACTCCAGTTTCCTCCCACAGTCCAAAAACATACAGAGGTTGATTGAGAACTTGGGGAACTGGTCCATAGGTATGAGTGTGTGTGTGACTGGTTGTCTGTCTTTGTGTGTCCTATGACAGACTGGCATCCTGTCCAGGGTGTCCCCTGCCTCTCGCCCTATGATACTGGGATAGACTCCAGTCTCCCTGCACATAGACATATAGTCCAGATGATTTTGTTGAATTCAAGATCACGAAAATATGCACTTAACGCTCACGACTTCTGTCACTTGACCTTGACTAGAAGACATGGTCGTAGTAGAGAACATTCATTCATTCATTCATTCCTTCGTTCATTCCTTCGTTCATTCATTCATTCATTCATTCATTCGTTCATTCGTTCATTCATTCATTCATTCATTCATTCATTCATTCATTCCTTCGTTCATTCATTTATTCGTTCATTCATTCATTCATTCATTCCTTCGTTCATTCCTTCGTTCATTCATTCATTCATTCATTCGTTCATTCATTCATTCATTCCTTCATTCATTCCTTCGTTCATTCATTCATTCATTCATTCCTTCGTTCATTCCTTCGTTCATTCATTCATTCATTCATTCATTCATTCCTTCGTTCATTCCTTCGTTCATTCATTCATTCCTTCGTTCATTATCCTCTCACTAGTTGATGTTTCAACGATTCTTTCCTCTAGTTTTTCAGTTCTTCTTGAACCGTCGGGTCAAAGCTCCGCCAACTCTGTCAAAGAACCTGAGAACTCTGGACTTCTTCTTCTTCTTCTTCTTCTTCTTCTTTTTCTGTGCGCCGGTTCCGAGTAAAGACAGATTCCCGATTTTGTTAAACGAACTCTCGTCTGCACTTTCCGAAGAGTTTGACGTGTTTGAGGCATTTCCCGGACCTTCTGCTTTTCTTTCTCGACAATGTTGGAAAGTCCTCGGCGGCTTGGCCGGCGGGAACCTGGTGTTCGGTGTTAGGATGTCTGGAGATTTGTCTTCTGTGAGAGTGTGGCTTTCTCTTAGATGATCTCTTGAGGGTTTAGTTTGAAGCCTTTTTGGCTTCAACTCTTTTTGGTGACTGTGAGGCACCAAAGATGTTCCTCCTATAACGCTAACTCCCTCTGGTTTAGGGAGCTCTTCTACGGAAGTCTTTGGTTCTCCCGGTTGGTTAGCTAACGTGCGTTGGGTTTCTTTTTGCTCTTTTGGTTCAGGATCTAAATCGTCTATTCTGGGAAGGACACGATTCGCTTTGATTGTCTTGCTGGGTATTGTTTTCACTGACTTCCTGATCGGTTCTTCTCTCCGATGTGAGAGAAATTCGTGGTCCTGCGTAACGACGAGCGTCTGTTCCCGTAACGACGTTCGCAAGTTACCTTCGCCGGTACTTCCTCCTCCCGATAAAAGACCCTTTTGTCTTTCGCTCTCCAGTCTCGCAAAGTCTCGACTCATTCTTTTGAACATCTTGTTTTTTTCCAGAGCTTTTTTACCAAAGTCTTGAAACATCGCGATGGTACTGAAAGCGCTCTTGGCCTCCTCTTCCATTTCCTCCTGGCGCTGTTTCAAATCCGCGAGCTTCTTCCGGGCCGTCAGAATCTGCTTTGATGCCTCGTGACGACTTCGCTGGACGGTCAATTCATAGTCTAAAGTGTGTCTCATGTTTGGTGGACTTCTTTGTGACCTCATATGGTTCGACCTGGAGTGTTTCACCTCGGTATCGACTGGCTTCATCGGGAAGTTCTCATTTAAGGTTGGCTTGGGGTCAAAGCGACCCCCCGAGTTCTGAGTAAAGTCTTGTAGGCCCTGGAATCTAAGAGCTAGATGGTTTCCTGCTAGAGTTGGACGCATGTTTCTCCACCTCAGGTCACTAATGGTCTCTTTACGTGTAATCTTATAGTGTGTCTCGGAACCTTCGTCGGGTCTCCACCTTCTCATCTGATGGTGGTTATTCAGTCCTTCCTTTGGAGTCGCCCCGAAATTCCATTTGATTTCCTCTTGACAATGGTCCTTCTTGACAGAACTGCCAGGTTGTGTCTCTTGTTCTGGACTTGGTGAGCTTCTGTTGAACACTTTCTTCCTCGGTGTCTCAAAGCACCAGGTCTCTTCCACATCATCTGCTGACCTTTGTCTCCCGAAACATCTCAAAGTGTCCTCCAGAGTAGACTCGTCTAAGTGCGTTTTCCAATCTAAAGTCTGCTTTTTATCTTGTTCAAGTTTCTTCAACATCATCTTGATGTCATCGTTACAGTTGTCCGTGTTTTTAAAGACTCCGCCGTGAGGGTCCGCCATCTTTGTTCCGTCGGACGGCAGGAGGTGTTTGTCGCCTTTCTGTGCCATCGCCTCTTGAAATGGACTCGACGTCACCGAGGCTAACGTATGTCGGGCACAGTCGATGGAATACTGAGTACTGGGGGAGGTAGAAACAAACTGTTCTGTCGCTCTGAGCCACACTTGATGAGGCGTAACAAAGACTTTGGTCCATCATCATGACCATGTTTTGAACTTATTACTTTATACATTTCTTCCCCTGTCTGGAATCTCGTCGAACGAGAGGTTACGGTAGCGGAGTCCATTATGACGTAATAATGGCTTCACTCCTCCTTCAGCCAGCTGTAATCACGCCCTGCTTTGTTTATACAACGAGTCCCTTAGAGGTGGAGACTTCTGGGACAGATTGCTGTGAAACTCAGTGACATACGAGGGCCAAAAAATGTCCAAATTTATTTTTTGGTCTATTTTTGAAATTCAGGTTTAATTTTGCACATACAACACCTGACCAATGGGTGGCGACCTGTAGTGGATAGTAGGCAACTTCTGACTGTCATCTTTAGTGGGAATGAAAGGGTTAAATATTAAAGGATAATTGTTGTTTAAAGCATCTGAGTTTTGCATCGAAAAACACAAAAACCAAGAGACTATGAGAAAGTCTCATTTCCGTTCTCTAAAACAATCATCTGCTGGCTAGAGAACAGTTTAGTTAATTGGTCTGCTTTGAAATTCGAACCATCATCGTTTCTAAAGCTGTTGTGGGGCCACACAATAAAAAGGATGGCCAGATGTTGCCCCTTGGTTTGTTGTATAACTTATGCATTTTATATAAACAAATTAAAAAATAAATCTGTCCAGACTAAGATAAAAGAAATTCATTTCTTTAAAAGTATTTAATCACCTCATATCTGACGTTTTGACATCTAGTCTAGAAGTCCAAAAGTCCCACAAACGTAGCACCAACAACATCTCTGTTCCATGGTTAACGGGTCACTTTGGACGGACCACTGTCCACTGCCAGCCACGGCAAACCATCCTTCCTAGACCAGGACTAGATGTAGTAATAGACGCTCAAGTCCTGCTTGTCCTGAGGAGTCCAGCACGAGGACACGACGTTCCGCATCCGGGATAAAAGACGTGCGATCCTCGACCGCGGGAGTTTGAAAAGGAGCTCGCTCTTCCTCGCCCTGGGCGGACACGGGTCTTCGGTCACGAGACACAACTCGGTGTCGTCCATGGTTTTCTCTTCGGTTCCTTCTGTTGGATTCAGGCTATGGAAGAAGTTTGAAAATCTCAGCGCCTCCTCTGATGCGACGCCACAGTAGTCCAGTCTTTTATCTGCATCATCTTTGAATCCACCTTTGATTCGGCTCCGTGCCTTTGATGGGTCTTTGTCGACCTCAGGTGTGTTTGGCGCTTGACGCTCCGTCACCTTTGATCTACTTTTTGATGGACCCTGACCTTCTGAGAGGTTCTCTCCAGGACTAAGTGTGTGTTCTGTGCCCAGATCTCGAGGCCTCTTCACAATGAGTAAACTAGTTCTGACCAGGGCCGGGTCTAGGCAGGGGCAAGAGGGGGCCTGGCCCCCTCAAATAAATGTTGTGCCCCCTCAAACTAAATCCCAGAGTGGTGGGATTTAGTGTGCCCAGGAGCACAATGCCCCCTCAAGATTTGTGGCTGCCCCCTCATACATGCCTGTCTAGACCTGGCCCTGGTTCTGACATGAACAGAAACACATTTTGCAGTAGAAAATATAATTTAAAAATTTGTAAAACTGCATACATTCACTTCATGGCCACTGTTTTTGGAGAAAACTCCATTCTTTTACCAAACAATGATCTTATGTCACACAATTCAATACCAAAACAATACGTACAAGTTTGTAGCAATTTTAAACATTGTTAACCTTAAATGAAAGTCTACTCTTTCTTGATATTGTATTTATTTTTCAATAAAACTACTACTAATGTGATACTTTTGGACAAACGTTACATTTAAATTATTATTTATTTACTGGTGTGTCCCCAACACTGATGAAAAAACAAATGCTAATGATGATTTGGATTAATTCTGGCACATATATCTGATACAAAAAAAGCACCCAGAGAGTGCAAACCTCCATCAAGCAGCTTTAAAAAAAAATCTACAATCTGATTTTTATGAATCCACATTTATTTTGATATATAATTTCGTTAGCAATGAGCTTTAATCGAACAGCAGGCGGCAGTAGAGTGACAGCACAGGAAAACGATTTATGGATCCAGATGGTTGTTTTTTTTTGTTGCTAAGAAACAACAACAATCACTGCCAATGAAAGACGAAAATACAGTTTTGGAAAACGTTAGTCATATTTATTTGAGTTAAGCATACACAAGACAGCATACACCAGATTCTTCTCGTTGGAAGTCGTGTAACCTTGTGCATAAAAGTTAAAACCATGCTAGCCCTCGTTAAGCGATGACGACACACGATGAGTATAAACACGCTAGCGCTAATAAAGCAGGTAACCATGCTCCGTCCTCCACCAAGTCTTCGTTTAGTTCAGGGGTTTAGTTAACTAGACCTAAAGTTTTGGATTTTTATCACTTAGAACGGTCATTGTTAGTCATTTATTAATCACAATTCAGGGTCGTGGGGGCAGAAGCTGAAGTAAAGAGGCCTGGACTTGTAGGAGCCCTGGTTCTACTTTGAGTCTCTCTCGGATGACTGAGCTCTTTTCTTCCTTCACTCATGAACAAGACCTCAAGATACTTGACCTCCATCAAATCTGGACATTCAACTCTCTCCTGACTATTAAGGAGAAATATATATAAAATAAAAAAAACACCTTCAAAGATCCATCACTCTACGAATATCGTAATATTCAACACGGACACTGAGGTTAATAAAATATGTACACGGACACATAGAAAGAACAGTAGGAGGGTTTTTAACTCAAATATTATTCCATTAAATATTAATGTTGTTAAAGGTTGATGCTTCCAAACAGTTGGGGAAGCCCTTGAAGCAGGAGTGAATAAAGCAACTTCACATTAAGAGGAGGAACATTCCATTATCAAGTTTTTTTTTTAAATTGGTAACATGAAAAGAGACCTTTACCAAGGTCGCAGGAAGTAAAGACTTCTGAGAGAGTTAGTAAAGATCTTTCTCAGGGGGAATTTAATATTTCCTGGTCCGCCCCGGGGCTTCCTCCAATTTAGTTGACATCCTGAAATGACGCCTGACTCGCCACAAATGGCTTCTCTTGGAGGAGCAGTGTGTTCTACTTTGCATCTCTTCTGGACGACTTAGCCGCACTTTCTCAAGGTGTATTTCTACGCGATCGACATGTGGGGGCGCTGTTACGTTCGGATAGAATAAGGTGGGGGGGCGGGATGCGAAACATTTGTAATCAAAACCAGAAAGAAAAGGGAATTACGGAGCTAATAGATCCGCCATTTTCACCTTAAACTTAGACCCCGCCCCCAGGAAATTTGACCTACTTTTGTAGTGATGGCAGTATTGTTTTAATCTCCAGGAACTCCTTGGTGTGGACGCCCGGTAAGAGTAGATTTGGATCAGTAATTGGAGACTATTATCTGGTCTCTTGGCTCAGCTCACGACCAGATGCTGCCACGGAAAACGCTCCTCCAACTGCCGAAACATTGCATCGTTGTTATTTGCTTCAGAAAAATAATTGCCTCCGTATTTCACCAACAAAAAACACTTCCTGCTTCGAAGCTTTGAATCAGTCCCTGCGGGAACAGAAATGAGGCCTTACAGTAATATTTAGATAATATTCTCCAACAGAAAAAGAGTATATTATTGCACACAAACAGCACAATGACGTAATGATATATATCCAGTAGATAGGTGCTATGAAAGTGGCATCAATAGAGCGAGAACTAAATAAACTAGTTCAGCAGCTTCTTCTCCGCCGTATTTTCGCCCAACAATTCCCGCGAGACCTGGCGAGCTGCTTAAACTCCACGCACGTTAAATACTGGTGAGAGGGCCACCTATGAAATAAACTATTGTTAAGGCAGTACTACTGATTCGGAGTCAGCCCTCCAAGTCGTTCCAAAAAAACCGCATGGCGAAAGTGGATCCCTTTTTTAGGAAGTGAATCAAGGGGGGAAAAAAAAAGTCTTGATAGAAGCCCTTCTGTCGTGATGACATGGTTTAAAATGATTCTGTCCATGCTCATCATGTCTTAGCGTAGCATGCTAGGTACATTTTTGGAGGGGAAAAAAAATGCTCAGTCCGGAAGTCCCGCTTTGCTTCCATTTTTGGGCTTTTTATTGCTAATTTTTAAGGGATCTCAGTCTCGGTTAGCCAAGGGTCCAGAACAACGTGTCGCAACAGTGACGGGGTCCTCCTGGACGTGGAATGTAACAACTGGATATTCAACGTGTTTAGCCGTGTCGTCTGAAAAGGTGAGAAGAATCTCGTCCACGAAATGGCTTGAAAAAAGTCAGGATTCCCTGAGGTGGGGAATGAACAAGCCGGCTAACGCTCCTGCTGGAGCTTGGGTGGCACTTTGTAAACAAAACACTGATACAAAATCGGTAACACAACTACTGCAAGAAGAGTAACAGACACAATATCACATACGTTCTAAATTGTGCATTTCATCTGGATTAGCATTCGCGGCAAACGGGCCAATTTGAAATCCCTTGATTCTTCAAAACCCTGCCAGGACTTGTTGGTTGCAAGTTCCTTAAGCTTAAAAAATGTCCTTGAATTCCTGAAGAACTCTTTGAACTAATGGTTTTGCGCAACCAAGAAAAGATCCGACTGCTAAATATACAAACTAAACTTTAATTAGCTAGCACTGTTTGAACACGCTACCGATTCTCCGATTTCTTGGAAAAAAAGAATCAATGACAATATAAATACAGATGCTAACAACGCAAATGCAACACATCACAACCACTTTAAACATGAGTTAGTTTCGAATTGACCTCATACACTGTTACGCCCTTCAATCGGGTACACTTGATATTTAATCCATGTGGCTCTAAATTGTTCTTTCTTGGCCAGATATTGCCGATTTTGTTTATGTTTCTCCGTATCACGTGACATGATTCGATTTCAATTTGATAATACATTTTATTTTCAATAAAAGTTCAAGGTACTTTAGTTCTTTTAAGCGACTATTCATAAAGGTCTGATTGATGTAAAGCTAATTTAAGGTATAGCTAAAGAGGTTAAATAAAAGTGCCACCCGGAAACAGATCTGTGGTCGTTGTAAGGTGTAGGCGATGGAGAGTTTGAATCGAAAGATCTCCGGCTCTGTTGATCAGCTTTGGTCCCTGGGGTTAATCAGCAGTCCGTCCGACCGTGGGAGCCAATTCTGTCCCTGTGGTCCGGCGTAGCCTTTTTCAGCTCCGCCCACAGTAACTCCACCGCCCGGCTCGCCTCGTGGAGGCGGCCCTTCTCCCAAGTCAGGCCGGGCTCCCCGCGAGTCCCGCGTCTGTGCTTCATCGTGAACTCCCGGCCTCATCCTGACAAGCGGACGGGCTTGAAACGGGGGTCGGAGAAACGCAAATCTTTGAGATAATAGACAAGGCGACGTCCCGGCAGTCACACCTCGATGATGTTGACAGATGGCATCCTACTGGTGGTGTTGTTGTTCGAATACTGTGGGAACAAAGAAGGAGATAATTAAAACAGAACTACTAAGACCTTCTGGTAAACATGAGGATGCCGCTTGTGCAGGCATTAGCTTATCAGCTATATTAAGTATCTTTTGAGAAAAGATTTCTTAGAGCTGTAGAAGTAGCGATGATCTTCTCAAGTCAAAATGCAATTGGCATGAAATATATTTGACGTGTTCATCATGGCTTCTCGCTCAGAGTCGAGAAAAAAATGCGATGAGCTTCAGTCGCATGACTCGGGTGAAACGTTGCAGTCATGCCAAAAACAAGCGAATGTTCAGAAATCGGCCTCAAGCTGATGACACGGCGGCTGTTGAAAAGATCGACCGAGGACCAGTCACCTGCAGCGGGAGTTCACCCAGGGGGGGGAGGAGAGTGGGTGGTGTTATACCTTACTGCGCAACAGCCCCCCTGTCGGGTGTTCGGGAGTGCTGCACTCTGAGGAGTTTTTGGCTTTGTCCTTGTTGTTGTTGGGCTCGTTGTCTTTGATGATGTCGTACTGGCGGCAGAAGAGAGCGATGACACCTGGGTGGCGGAAAGAATAGATGTCGGAAGGAAACACAGCAGGGGGTGAAGTTGGGTGAGCGGTAGGTATCCTTACCTGCCCACATGATGAGGACCACCACGATGATGATGAGTTCCCCCGCCCGCAGCTGCGCCGTCTGACCTACTTCCTCCATCGTCACTTCTTCGTCTGCAAGAATAAAAAAAAGTTGAAGTTCGGTTGAAAGCTTTTGTTTCTGCTTCGTCATAATTTATTCACGCGCATCCCAGTTGAAACAGCACGACTTGATGTTTTCGGCTAAACTTCTTTCACGCTTTCTGACACTTGAGGGCCGGAGGGTAAAAACAACATCAGCGAAATCAGGTCGAAGATGTTGCGAGTCCCGCTCTCGTTTTCACGTTTCAGCAGTCGAACTGGCTCATTGAACATCGATGATCGTAGACATTAGTTTGGATGGAAAATATTTGTAGAAGTAGTTGTTCTTTGGATGCTTGAACAGTCCAGGCTTCATCATCCTTTCTCACTGTTGTCTTACTGTTTTCCTTTCCAACATACAAATACTCTGTTTGTAACATTTTTGTCTTGCCTGAATTCAAGCAATTGGCTTCGTCGTCTCCTGCTTTGATCCCCTGCAACAAACCTTGTCTTCTGCGCAAGATTCTGCCTCGTCTAAAACCTGCCTACCCTTTGAAATACTGTCACACACGCTCTGGTTTTAGCTTCTGACCAGTTGCCCGATGTCTCCGTAGACACCATGTGATTTTGCCTTGACCTCACCGTTTTAGCTACTAAACATTAGCTCAACATTTTTACTTCCTCTGAACATATTATCACTTTGAATTGTACTAGCTAATGCTTCTGAACTCTCTAGGTCAAGGTGAGCCGTTGGCCGAAATACAAATGTCTTTGAGGTATCCCTTGTGTTCCCTCTGGGTCAAGGTGAACGACTTACCTGGCTTCCATAAATACATATGCCGTGGTGTAGGTCGTTCACCTTGACCCTGAGGCAACACACGGGTTTCCGGATTTTCTCCGGTGGTTGGCCAATGGATAGTTTTGCTTTGGGAGTCATTTTCATGCTAGAATCACTAGAAATATAGATTCAATTTAGTACTGCACATCTTTCAAGACCATTCCCATCTCTTCGGGGCAATAGGGAGCATAGGAAGATCAGTGGTTGTCCACATGGTGCCCAAGAACCAGCACCACAGAAGGTTGAGGAAGCACCCGGCAGTATTTCTGCCTGATGTTGTTCCTACTTTGTTAAAAAGAGTTGAATGTGACCTCAGGAGAGAGGGGAGAAGGTACTGCATACTAATGCGGGACAAGGAGTGGAGGCATCGACTGCGGGGAAACCTAAAAACTCCACACAGAAGGAAGATGTTTTTGCATAATAACTGAAATTGATGGACTCGTAGGAAAGAGACAAAGCAGGAGAACTAATTGCAAAAGTCGGGATTGATTTACAGCAGAAAATCCACTTATCAACGACCACTGGGAGGGATCAGAGCTACTTATTCACATAGAACAGAAGCCACAAAATCTCCCGCTGCAGGGTCTGGCTGGAAGTTTAAAGGTAAAGTTCAGCGTGGCGTAAAAGTGCACTCCTGTCTTTTTTAATGTATCAGCTAGTGACATTTTGAGTGCCCGCCGCAGCAAGAGCGCCACGCTCTGCTAGCTGTTAGCAACAAACTGTTCTGCTGATCGCTCAGCTTCTATTGTGCAGTGTCGGGACAGAAACAATGACTAGTGGACTTTACAGGTCGGCTTCATCAGCTCGGCCCATCTGCCAGTAGCATAGATTTTAAAACTTGCGACCATGTTTGCTTGCTAAGGTTTCTGATGTAGCACAATGATAGTGCCATTATTGCATTTGCTATTTTAGTTTTAGGACCTATGAGACATTAACTTGAGTAGAGAATTATTAATATTATTGTCACTTAGGCTAGGGTTTGTCCCACTTATAAGTAAGTAAGTAAGTAAGTAAAGGTTATTTGTAAAGCGCCTTTCTAGACCAGGAACACAAAGCGCTTTAACAACCATCAGTAGATTCCGATCCACAGACCTCACAACCTGAGCTGGGGTGTAAGGCTGGATCAGACCACTGATGTAAGGAGGAGCCTGATATGAAAAGCTTTGAAAGTAAGAACCAGAATTCTAAAATTGAAATAAACTGGCAGCCAGGGAAGAGTTTTAAGAATCAGGGAAATGTGAGTTCTTCTACTAGAGTGGGTCAGAATTCTACAGAGTTTTGTATCAACTGCAGGCGACACAGCTCCTTCTTGTTTAGACACATAAATAAACTGTTACAATAGTCTAAACGAGAAGACAGAAACGCATGGATTATACGCTTGTGATCGTGTGGCGACATCATTTTCCTAAGTTTAGAGATTTTACTGAGTTGAAGGAAACAGTTTCTGGTCAGTTACTAGCATTGAATGTTAGCATGGCTGCCGTGCAAATTGAACTATTTTTTAAGTAAAGATTTGGACTGAATCCTTTGAATGAAAAGTGTAGTTTATTAAATTTGAATACTGAATACCAACAAAATAAAGCCAAGCTCTCAGATCCACATGACGCTCAGACGAACGAGGGATGAATAAACCTTCTCTTTCTTCTCCTCTTGTCCGCCCTGTCATTTCACCACAAAAGGCTCTTTTCACACTTTGGCTGCAACAAATGTCTGTGGATCTTTTCTATTGTTTCCTTTGGCTCACGTCTGTGATGACTGACAGCCTGTTGATTTCATCTTGGCAGTTCTAGTTTCGGTGACACGGCGGCGGACTTTGATAAAGAGTTTTTTTCAGTCCCTTTTGTGTTCATTTCTGCTCAAATATAAAGCTTTGAAAACACGTCAACACACTTAGCACGGAGGATGAAGCCTCGTGATTGGTCCAAAATTCCCTTTCAACTTTAAATTAGCGCTCTTACACAGATTTAGAAATGATTTGAAAACCGTTCATTTTCTCTAACTATGTAGCCATTAGCGCTGCTGTTAGCTGTTAGCTTTGCTTGTTTGCCTGAGCTTTTAAATCACACAAGCATCCCACATTTAAAACCCTACTTTTTTTTTTTTTTACAATTTATATTAAAAACATTAGTGTTTTTAATACATCTACAAGTTTTTTCTATGTCAATAATTAGGTTTGATGTTTTTCATTTTTTATAGTAACCAAATATTTATTCTGAAACTCTACATGAGAGTAGGTACAATAATGTGGCCCCTAAAGAAGTTTGGTTGAGCCCTACCCTAGATGGTCTAGAAGTATACCATTGTCTAGTGGCGGCCATGTTGCCTTAGTACCCCGAATAAGCAGGAGAAAAATAACGGTGGATGAATAAACTTGTAAAAAACTATTTTTTATCAGTAGGCTTTAGTGTATCCTTGAGGTATCGTCTGGTGTTTTTTTGTCCTCAAACAAGCAACGCTAAGTAAGATTACCCAGAAGGCCTTGCAAAGTGCAAACTGGTTTCATGTAAATTTAAATATTGCGTTTGTATCAATGATCAGGCCATTGATATATTTAAGAGAAAAGAGAGTCTGAGTGTCTACAGACTGAGTCTGACTTGGCAACAGACCCAAACTGAAACTCGTTTATTTGTCTCTGACACAGCTCGGCAGTGGTTCTACAATCTTCCTGCAGCGGTTCCAATCTCTCCTTCCTACTTCATGACTCCACTATCGGGGGGAAGTAGCGGCCTCACATGAGAGATGAGGAGAAATAAAAGTCGGGGAATGGAAGAAGCCGAAACTTCAGCCAACGACGAATCGATCGGCCGGCCCTTTCAACTCCCGACTATCTCCTCTCTGCCGGTGATGAATGCCTCGCCTCATTTTGGTTTACGGTGGAGCGGTGCAGGGGGGCACGGGGGGTGAAGCCTGCAGTGGCACATCGATACGACCTGAAGTACACAACCCCGCCCTCAATTCATTCTCTCTTGCGGTTGGGGTTCGTGGGGGGACGAGCCGTCGAGGCAGCCTGTTGTGAAATTTCATTTCACGCTTTGTGTGTCTATTGATTTTTATTGGACTTTCAGACAGAATCAGTCAAGGGATGGTTCCGCCGCACTGATGGTCTCGGAACAAGGCGACGGGATTTACAACAGATGCTCAAGGGCTACTTTACCTTTGCCCTTAGAGGCCTGAGTCTCTGCCTCTTTGGGCGTTCGGAAGCGCAGGGTTTCGCTCAGAGGGCTCGTTCCCGACATGCTGATGGACTGAACGTGCACGATGTAGTCCGTCTCCTCCTCCAAGTCCCACAGTGCACAGGAGCGTGTGGTGGTGTTGACTTCCTGGATGAACCGCAGCATGCGCACATCTTTCTTCTGTTTGGACACAACAACATGGTCGGGTCGAGATGACCTTACGTAAGTCGCGTTCACATCATGCGTTAAAAGCAACTGAGTTTATTTTAAAGTCAATGTGGATCCTCAGATCTTGAGAAACAATAACAGCAAAGCTTGACTAAACAACAAGCCGACTACACTGTACATAAAGGTGGGATAGGTGTTCTTCAAAGGCAAAAAAAGATGGCAAAAGGTCACTATTAGCCGCCTTTTAGGCGATTTTTGTCCTATCAATAGTTTATCATTTTAGGTTTTGTAAGACCTTCTCAGAAATGTTTGGCATCGAATTGAAAATGGCGATAAAAATGCAGTGAACTTACACAACTGCAGCAATGAGTTCACTGAGAGGGGGTGAGACAAAGAGAAAACCAAGTCTAAGGGTGAGTTGTTTAGCGACGCTAGTTGACTACATTTCCCATGAGCACTTGCTAAACTTCGCAAAAGTTGGAAGAATTTTCTCTTTACAGACTTCCATTTGCTGTATGAAGGATGGATATCGATGAGGTAATGAATCAGATTGTGGATAATGAAAAATGACATGCGTTATGACGGCTTTGTAAACAATATAACTTTAACTTTGTTTTTGTACCGTAATTCGCCCCCCCCCCCCCCCCCCCCCACCACAACCAGCGCGATATGTAGCTTGTTCAAACCATCCCCAAGAATTTTTATAGTGAAAATAAATAACACAAAACATCTCAATTCATGCTATATTCAGCTAGTTTTGAGTGGATGTGTCATCACAAGTTTTATGAAACTATTTTAGTAAAAATATATTGAGCTGCTTTAAAAAGTGATATGGAAAGTATGTAAGTAAGTAAGTAAGTAATTTTTATTTATATAGCGCTTTTCCAGACCAGGGTCACAAAGCGCTTAAACAATCAAAACAATATTCAATAAAGTATATACTTTAAAGGTCAAGATAAAACTGATAACACAACAGGAGTTCCAGAAAAACAAGGAAAAGCCTGAACAAATAAAAACGTCTTAAGATGTTTCTTGAAAGAGTCAGTAGTATTTTATTTTATTTTGAAGGCTATTTGGGCAGTTATTAACGGCAAGATACTGGAAAATTTGATTTAACATAAAAGAAACAAAGTGTCGAGTTGAAACCCACACCAGGATTGGAAGAACATACAGGTTCTAGCAAGAAAGTGCCACAATTATGGCTGGTTTTCAATCCTACCTGCTGAGTGATGGCAAAGCCGATGACGAGATCTCCGTCTGGGATGTCCCATGTCACCACAGCAGAGTTGGCCTTCACTGCCTTGATGGTCACATTGACAGGCGGCGACAAACTGTCTGCAGAGACAAAGAGGCAAATCCAGCCCATGTTACACTCACGAGTGAAACGGCCACACTTTTTTTTATCATCCACCCATGATTGTTGCTGAGTCATGTTTGTCACAGACGTTATTTATCGGCTGCCGCGCCCTTTGACATGTGTGCGGGGAGATGGATCACGAAGTCCGCGTCGTAAAGCAGAATCAATTAGAGAGCGACACGAAAAGATGGCCCGCGGCTGCCGACGGCCTCAACATGCTACACGTGTGGAAGACGTCGAGCGATCGATGCAGGTGTTGAGAAACGATCCGCTGTCTTGTTCCTATGATCCAAACCTCTATATCAGAATGATCTACCAGCTATTCCACTATCTAACTTCCACTAACATTCTTTATTCCTACATTAATATCCTCAGATTTCATTTAACGAACACAGGACGACTTAAATAAATGCGCCTCGGTGTTCTCCAAAGTGTTGTGAGCAAGCTGCTTTTTGGAGTCCAACACTTTTTGGAAACCATTGCTGTGTCTCAAATCGCATACTTCTCTTAGTATACTAGAAGTTAGTATTCATCAGGATAGTGTACGTACTAGCTAGTACGCAAATTCTCCACAGATAGTATGTCTCAAATCAAACTCTGCTGCTACACACTAACAGGAAATGACGCGACAGCTTCTTCTTCTACTACTATTTAACGATGGTTTCAAGGAGCTGTTTGAACGCTATCGACACCTGCTGGCAGCACGTTTTGCAAGTTTGGAAAAAGAAATAAAGAAAAAATATGAGAATCGAAATATTCACGAGATATTTAAGCTGGTATCAGCCGCGAAGACGTGTCATCCTCCTACTGTTGGCTGAAAATGCACCTGTAAGTATATGAATATATATGGATATATATATGACGTAACTTCCGTTAACAACGTCACTAAGATGGCAGCCGTTTAGGCAAGTATGCGATTTGAGACACAGCACATGCCTCCAAGGCATTGCTAACTTTTTACATGGTCCTTAAGAAAAGCAAAGGGCGGGGAATGGTTGGGACAAATGGCAAAGTACAGGCTAATGGCAAATTTCGACTAAGCACTGTGGGTACCTATTCCTTGTTTAGTCAGGTAAGGTCCCTTTTCTTCAGGGCTTTTCCTATATCCCTAGTACGCTTTTTGGTGAGCAGGGACGGCATTGCCTGTCGCAACAACGTAGGCAGCAGCCAAAAAAGAGAAGGGTTTGTCGACTGCAAGCAATCCTTGGAACTCCTTTTGCTATTCTATGGTGGCATTTTTAGCTGACAATATTGACCGCAATTGCAACGATTTTGTTAGCTCGCTCCCGCCCAATCAGCTGCGCCAATTGGCCTCATTTCATGCTCCTAGCGAAGTGCACCAAGAAAAGGTCTGGGTCGATTATTTTGGCCCCTTTTAGAGTGGGAGACAACCTCACGTCGAAACATGCCAATAAAAGTTTGGATGGTGTTTTTACTGTACTGTACGTTCCACAGGTTACTTTAACATTAAACTATTGATTTACTGGATTGAATTAGTTTAGGCTGTCGTCAATGTGTGATGAGGATTTTAAGGAAATGAATTCTAAAATGTCCCTGACATCGGTAAAAAAACGTCTTCCCTCATAAGCTGGACTTTACAATAAAGTCACGTTTTTATGTCCCGTTCCGTCTTGTTGAGCGACTTAATTTCCTGAGAGCGTTAATGTAGTAGGCTCTTAAACGTGATGAAGTGATGACTCAGCGCCTCAGTTTTACAGTTCCAGGGGAAACAAAAGTGTGTGACACTTAAACACACACACACACACACATACACACACACACTTGGGTTGAATTGAGGTCGAGAGGTGCTAATTTGGAAAGCAATGATTTCGTATCATTATATTCTTAAATGTCCGGGTTTGCGAGTGTTCAAAAGGCCGGATTCGATTATTATTCAACTCAACAGGAGAACATTTTACTTAAAGATACACACAAGAAAATAAGTGATGGTAAAAATGTACAGAATAATTTTGTTTGGTATATTTCAACAAGTTTTATCTATTTTAAAGCATGATCTGTTTTTATTATCACTTCCCAAAATGTAGATCTAAAAAGTGCACACTGAAATATGTACTGTTTTTCCCACACCAAAAATCAATATTTTCCTAAATTATCAGGATACATTATGGCCTGTATTTCCCTTGTAAATACAAGGACCAGGCCATGTGTACAATGACCTGCGTTAAACCTGGTTAACTATCTGAGTGACTCATTTTCCACTGGCATCTTGCTACAGTTCATTAAGTTGTATATGTAAAGTAAGTCATTTTTATTTATATAGCGCTTTTCCAGACCAGGGTCACAAAGCGCTGAAACAATCAAAACAATATTCAATAAAGTATATACTTTAAAGGTCAAGATAAAACTGATAACACAACAGGAGTTCCAGAAAATCAAGGAAAAGCCTGAACAAATAAAAACGTCTTAAGATGTTTCTTGAAGGAGTCAGTAGATCATCAAACACAGAGGAAGATCGTTCCAAAGCTTAGGAGCAACAGTCTGGAAGGATTTCTCTCCTCTGGTCCTGAACCGTGTTCAGGAACCATCAGTAGATTCTGATCCACAGACCTCAGAGCCCGAGCTGGGGTGTAAGGCTGGATCAGATCAGTGATGTAAGGAGGAGTCTGACCATGAATAGATCTGAAAGTAAGAACCAGAATTTTAAAGTTGATCCTGAAAGAAACTGGAAGCCAGTGAAGAGTTTTAAGGATCAGAGAAATGTGAGTTCTTCTACTAGAGCGGCTCAGAATTCTCTCTGCAGAGTTTTGAATCAACTGCAGGCGAGACAGATCCTTCTCGTTTAGACATGAAAATAAACTGTTACAATAGTCCAGGCGAGAAGACACAAACGCATGGATTACAAGCTCCAGATCATGTTGTGACAACATTTTCCTAAGTTTAGAGATTTTACTCAGTGAATTCTGAGCATAAATCACTTCCTATTGAACCGCCACAGAATTTCAGTTGTGAATCAAACAACAATACCAATACACGTTTCCTTCAAACACTGCTTTGAAGCCGATAAAGGTGGCGGCCATCTTAGGAAAACAGTCTCCTTGCTTTAGTCGTTTCAACAATGCTTTGAGTATGTTTCTAATGCCTTAACAATCAGACCTTCGTCAATTAACTGGGTCGTAGGTAGCGATGAAATAAAGCTTTCCTGCCTCTTATTAACCCATCATCATTCCCAGATGTTCTTCTGCTGTAACAAACTTTATCATTGTCTCCATAGTTGTTAACCTCGATAACCCACAACAAATTGGGCGCGGAAAGAAATGAGCCAGTAGATCCAAATTGGCTCCTCCAAGAGGTTAACGCTCACTAACTCTCACCTTCAACGGGCTCTAATCACGCAACCTGCCGCACATCTGCGCTCTCTGAACCAGAACCGACCCGGGACTCCATACGTTGCCGACACAGCTGATGAATAGGCCGAGTAACAGCAGACGACAGGACGGGAACCTGCTGAGGCTTCTTCTTCCACGCCAGCGACACCGATGTTCAAAGTGGCTTTCTCTTGTTTACTTTCGCCGCTCTGTTTATCTTCTCCCCGGACGGAGGGATGGTATCTCGGGGCCGCCGGGACCCACAAATCCAGCTCATTATGTTGTTTTCTCATGCTATGCCTCTTGTTTAAGCCTCGTCGACCCGGTGAGTCTCCGCGGCACTCGAGGTATACAAGGCAACACTTTCTTTTTTGCTGATTGTGGCTGGTGAAGATTATGCAACTTAAATGAGGGGCGTCATGTGAACTTAAACAAGGGGCGTCAAAACAGTGGTGTGTCCCAATTACACATTTTGAGTGCGTTCACACTGAGCTGTGTGCGAAGATGTAGCACTCAATTGGCACACTTAAATCGCCAAAAAAGTGTGTGTGGATCAATGGACACTTTCAAACCCTCTAGATGTAGACGCTACGTCTAGAGCTACGTCGCTAAAAGGAAGCTACGTCACTGAAGACACGTCTTTGGAGCAGATATCTGCGTAAATGTCTCGAGAAAACACAAATTTTACCACAAAACAACAATAATAACACAACAAAACACTTGTTTTGATTGGCGAAAAGCGCTGTCAAGTGTCCGCAATTGGGTTCCAACGGCGGGTTGCACTCAGTGTTAAAAAGTAGTAGAAGAAGAAGCTGTGGAGTCACTTCCGAAGGGTGGTAAGGGTAGTATTGTCCCAAATCAAACACTGCTGCACTTACTCAATTTTATCAGGTGCTTATCGCACACTACATTTTCACACATGGCTCATCGGGACGCACTTGTGCACTCAAAATATTATGCAAGCGCCCAGCCTTTTTGGAAGGCTTTTTGTTTTTGTTGGTTTTATATCAAATTATAAAGACCATAAAACCGACTTGGCAGGCCAGAGTTACACATTAAACGATACAACTTTGCGTATCTATGAATCAATTTGGACATTTTCATGTGTATTTAGGATTCCACACGTTCTGGAGGTGTGTGTGTGTGTGTGTGTGGGATGTGATTTATTGTGAATGAACCGAACACACTTCATCAACACACTTTTTAATGAGCTGCTATTAAACCTAAGTAGGACACCAGCTCATCACATTCTACCTCCTCAAGTCCTCGGAGATCAACAACGGAAATAACCGACGGCCGTAAAGCATTTTACTGTCACCAGTTAAGTGTGGCGAAAACTGTCAGTCACAAACGTCTTTATCGAGCCGTGAACAACGTATGCTCTGCTAACGGACTTTTACCTCTTAAGGAGTCGAGGAGGAGTCGAAAGGCACAATCGCGTCAATTACAAATGATAATCTATATTTTAAACTCACAAATGGATATGTGCTGTACAGACTAGGGATCACTTAAGATCTAACAGCAATGTTCTTCTGTGGTATTTTCTCAAGAAGTGAGAATGAAAAGTAGTTAGTGATGTTATGCTAATGGATACATTAAAAATATTGTAATACTTTACTTGTTTCTTCAATATGTGCAAAAAGGAACAACCTGCTACTACAATTGATCCCCTACAGTAACTTAATACTGGGGGGATTGTTAAAGAATGTATGTTGCTTATAGTTTTATCACAATAAACATGACGGTTTGTGCATTAAGATACAGTGACCACACCAAGATAAGCAAGTTGGTCTCCCCGTGCAGGCTCTTTTGCCGCACTCACTGACTCATGCAGAAAACCGGTCTTTGCTGGCTGCGTCCAGCAACAAATGAACAAACTGTTTGTATTCAAGTGTGTCGTCATCTGAGCTATGGAATAAAAAGCCAGCAAGGAGAGAGGTTCATGAGGGGTTCGGGACGAGCCGTGAGAAGCGCCTCAACTCCTTGCTGGTGGTAAAATCTGGATTGTGACCCTGTTTCTTATTTTAACACTTGACAGTGATTCCAGGTCTGTCCAATGGCTTCCTCCTAGGTTTGAAATCAACCAAAGAGACACCAATGACACACACTTAAAAAAGAAACCGAGTCTTCTACACAGTAATACAATCTTCTTTCCATCCATCCATGTGTATATCAACCATCCACTTATAGATGTATTTAAATAAATATTTAATTATCTAGTTCTCAATTCATCCCTGTACCCCTCCATCTATACATCCATCCATCTATGTATTCATCTTTCTATTCATCCATCAATCAATTAATCTGTTTATCTTTTCACATCTCCATCAATCGATCCATCCTTCTAACTCATTCATCCATCTATTGAAGTGAATTTAAATCATTAGTCTCCATCAACCTCTGACATTAACTACAAGCCTTTTAGAAATAATACAATAACTACTGATTACCAAGAATTGTGGGAAGCTTGAGTAACAACAAGATATACAGATATTCACTTAATAGTTTTGGTAGAAAGACCAGATTGTCATTTAAAAATTGTGGTCCCCTACCACTGGGCTGGGGTCCAGTACTGTTTTTTTCTACCAAGCATTAGCCTGTGACTCTTGACAGGTCAAGAACTAGGCCTGTAAACTAGCAGAAGTTAGTAAAGCACAAACTTAATACCATCCTGTTGCAGAGAAACAAGTCTAAGGTTCCTGCCGATTCAGCGTTATGGTGAGAGGCATTTGTTACGCAAATTGTTTTTTTTGCCAGTCATGCTATTTTATTATAAGGTCAGTTCGGGACAAATAATGCCAACAATAAACAAATTTATCAGAGTCGGGTCAAGTTTCGTGTCAATATTCCCCGAATCACACCTGGCTTTAACTTTGGAATCGAGCTCTGCTACTCGACGCTGACTCGCTGACTTTGTGCACCAGCATCCTGCTCGTTGAGCATATTTCCCGGCGTCCTTTCCTGTCCTCGCAGTCGACTCTCAGAGGGACGAGGAGCCCGTGCAGCGACCGGGCTTTCGAGTATAATGAAGCCGCAGACAGATGTCTTCATCAGCGCTCACTCATCACACTGTCGGCCTCACAGCGAGACGAGGTGACTTTGAGCCTCGCGGGGCGACGGCCATGATCCTCCATTTGGTGCTGCGATGATCGCGCTGGCTGGTGTATGGAAATGCTCCAAGTTCTTGTTAAAAACAACACATTTTTTTTGTTTCTCAGGAGTCATGAAACCGAAGATCAACATCAGGAAGTGAAAATAAACAACCAGACTTTAAACTTTCCAGGGGATAAATCTGCACAAAGACGTTTAATATTCATTCGTCTGCCTGGAAGCTTCCAGGCTCCACGACAACCTTAAAGCTGAGTTAACAGACTCTAGAAATGGAAGTCATAACCAGCATGTGGGTGTAAGTAATAAAGCAATTATGACGGGGAGAAAACTGGACCACGGTTCCCGCGAAGCCCACCAGGGACCCCCGAGCTGCCGTGATTTAACGCGTGTTGATTAATGCGGCGATGCCTCGCGGCAAACTTCACGACACGGTGGGTTTAAAATTTCAATTGTTTTCCGCCCGCTAACGGCTTATTAGGTTTCGGAGTGAGTAGGCCGGCGTGCCCTCGGGACTTTACGCCGGTAAGTGATGGAGACGTCAGGGTTTCGTGTTGATCTGGAGTTCACACATACACGCCGAGGGGGGGAAACAGTGTATTGTTAATGGGGTAAAAGGTGCTGGTTTGTCTAAATTTAGATTCTAGATCTGGGGTCCGTCATAGCTAACCCCTGATCTTGTCTTGTTATTAGAGGTGATGTAGTCACCAAGACCACAGCAATCAGAACCTCTTGGTTGATGCTGCAACTGAACAAAAACTCGTATCGTTCCTTGGTATGTCATCAATTTTGGCCAAAACCGATCAAGAATGGTTCAAAAGAAACGCAGTGGGTAAAAGTCGATTCTCATGATGATATTTGGCATCACACTTCGCATGGTAGATGTAGACAAGGACTATGGATTTTGGGGGTGTTCCTGGTACTGGTGCACTTTAAGACACTAGGAACAAGGGATGCACAGTTCCATCCTTTATCGTCCCTAAAACAGACACAAGGGCTTTATGTATTGACCGATACCCATTTGATACCATTGTTAAAATATTACATTTCCTTGTCCTACCGTGAGATCATCTTGTACACATAACATATGGAACTACAAAGTTGATATTTCTTGAAACCATAAAGTGTTTTAAATATTTACCAGAATTTTGAGAACACAAAGTTAAAAAAATACAGTTAATTGTAAACTTTGTTTGCCCCAATAACCATCAAAAAACAAAGACATCCTGTGTAGCAATATACTGTAAAACAAAGTGGGAATTTTGTGAGGAATATCGGGCAAACAACCTTGCAAGTGTCAAAGTCTTTAAGTGAACACGTGGTCTTAAATATTCAACAAGGAAATGAAACCCATCTTGTAAGACTGTACCTCTAAATATATCCAAGCCCTTTTTTATGTTCTTTATAAGGTCTTCTCTGGTCACTGCAGAAGTCTTTCTTGTTTTTTTTGAACTGCTCATATTTATAACCACGACGCTACTTTAGGTCCTTATTAAGGTATTGATGTTGAGTGTTGTGGCCTGACTTCACCCCCCCTTGAATCATCCACACTCAAGATACTCGATGTATTCCAAATCGCACACTTCTGCACTTACACTTAATATTTTGAGTACACAAGTGCGTTCACACTAAGCAGTGTGCGAAAATGTAGTGCGCAATGAGCACTCAACAGGTGAACTCAAAGAGCCAGAAAATTGAGTGTGGATCGATGGACACTTGAGTATTGTTTTGATTGTTTAAGCGCTTTGTGACCCTGGTCTCGAAAAGCGCTATATAAATAAATATTACTTACTTACCTACTTACTTACTTAACACCCGTAATGGCCGCCATCTTAGTGACATTGATGACGCTAAACGGAAGCTGACGACGTGTCTTCGGAGCAGATACCCGCAAAAAACACTCATTCTACCACAAAACAACAAAACAACAGTAGTAAAAAATGAAACACAACTTAATAACTTGTTTCGATTGGTGAAAATTGCTGTCAAGTGTTTGCGATAGTGTTCCAACGGCCAGTTGCAATTCTCGTTAAAAAGTAGTAGAAGAAGGAGCTGAAGAGTCGTTTAGCGGCAGCGTTCGATTTGAGACAGTACTACCCTGTCGAAAGTGCACTGTCTTACAGTGTACTATAAAACAGTGCACTTAGAGAAGTCCGCTATTTGAAACACAGGCACTCTTCTGTTAGCTGACTATGACAAGCTAGCAGTGCGTGACGTCGGTGCAAACATAAATCTACATTGCCTAGATCGGCTCTGCAAATCAAAACTTTTCATTCATACCAGATCCAACTTCAAGAGTCTTGATCAGACCCTTTACCAAGATCGGAGCTCAGCGATCCTTCTACTAACTCCTTGTAAGGTGGGACTCCTCAGGACTCACCAGGGTCCACATGGAGAAATTCCAGTCTGCACAAAATGTGGGAGAAACTTTTCCCTCCATTCATTTATCCATCAAAACTATACAGCTCTTCGCCAGAACACATCAGCTTCAATAGATTTTTTATTCACTTTCTATTTTCCTGGCCGCAACAGACGCCTGGCGCTGAAACCTCCACCTCTCACACGCCGTCGGCATTTATCTGTCTTCATCATTCGTATTTTTTTCGTCTGCCTCGCCAACTCTCCCTCTTTTTTTCCCCCCCATTCCTGCGCGATGACTAGAGCAGAGCTCCGTGATCTTGGCAGCCTCCTCGCTGCCTGGCATGGAAGCCTGTAAGCTACACCTCAATGGGAGCGAGGAGAGAAAGAACGCTGGGCGAGAAAAGGGTAGACGGCAGTGACTCACTCGGCTACTATCTTGCCATCGATTAGCTTCACGCGGGTCACACCTTCGCCGCCGATTGATTACGATCAGATGACACGTGCTGTGTCTCAAATCGCATACTTCTCTTAGTATACTAGAAGTTAGTATGCATCAGGATAGTGTACATACTAACTAGTACGCAAATTCTCAACAGATAGTATTGCTGTGTCTCAAATCGCATACTTCTCTTAGTATACTAGAAGTTAGTATGCATCAGGATAGTGTACATACTAACTAGTACGCAAATTCTCAACAGATAGTATTGCTGTGTCTCAAATCGCATACTACTCTTAGTATACTAGAAGTTAGTATGCATCAGGATAGTGTACATACTAACTAGTACACAAATTCTCAACAGATAGTATTGCTGTGTCTCAAATCGCATACTACTCTTAGTATACTAGAAGTTAGTATGCATCAGGATAGTGTACATACTAACTAGTACACAAATTCTCAACAGATAGTATTGCTGTGTCTCAAATCGCATACTTCTCTTAGTATACTAGAAGTTAGTATGCATCAGGATAGTGTACATACTAACTAGTACGCAAATTCTCAACAGATAGTATTGCTGTGTCTCAAATCACATACTACTCTTAGTATACTAGAAGTTAGTATGCATCAGGATAGTGTACATACTAACTAGTACGCAAATTCTCAACAGATAGTATTGCTGTGTCTCAAATCGCATACTACTCTTAGTATACTAGAAGTTAGTATGCATCAGGATAGTGTACATACTAACTAGTACGCAAATTCTCAACAGATAGTATTGCTGTGTCTCAAATCACATACTTCTCTTAGTATACTAGAAGTTAGTATGCATCAGGATAGTGTACTTACTAACTAGTACGCAAATTCTCAACAGATAGTATTGCTGTGTCTCAAATCGCATACTTCTCTTAGTATACTAGAAGTTAGTATGCATCAGGATAGTGTACATACTAGCTAGTACGCAAATTCTCAACAGATAGTATTGCTGTGTCTCAAATCGCATACTACTCTTAGTATACTAGAAGTTAGTATGCATCAGGATAGTGTACATACTAACTAGTACGCAAATTCTCAACAGATAGTATTGCTGTGTCTCAAATCGCATACTTCTCTTAGTATACTAGAAGTTAGTATGCATCAGGATAGTGTACATACTAACTAGTACACAAATTCTCAACAGATAGTATTGCTGTGTCTCAAATCGCATACTACTCTTAGTATACTAGAAGTTAGTATGCATCAGGATAGTGTACATACTAGCTAGTACGCAAATTCTCAACAGATAGTATTGCTGTGTCTCAAATCGCATACTTCTCTTAGTATACTAGAAGTTAGTATGCATCAGGATAGTGTACATACTAACTAGTACACAAATTCTCAACAGATAGTATTGCTGTGTCTCAAATCGCATACTACTCTTAGTATACTAGAAGTTAGTATGCATCAGGATAGTGTACATACTAGCTAGTACGCAAATTCTCAACAGATAGTATTGCTGTGTCTCAAATCGCATACTTCTCTTAGTATGCTAGAAGTTAGTATGCATCAGGATAGTGTACGTACTAACTAGTACGCAAATTCTCCACAGCTAGTACGTCTCAAATCAAACTCTGCTGCTACACACTAACAGGAAATGACGCAAAAGCTTCTTCTTCTACTTCTATTTAACAATGTTTCAACCAACTGAGTGCATGGCGCACTAAATTGGCGTACTAAGAATTGAGACGCACTTACGCACTAAAAATACTAACTTTGAGTACGCTAGTATGCGATTTGAGACACAGCACTGATCATATGAATGATTTAATTCGTAGCCTCAGGAAGATCTTGGTTTACGCTGCAAAGCTAATACATATTTATCTGATGTTGATTCGGTATAAAAATGTTTATTTTAATTTAGTTCACTTCTTTTTTGACTCATTAAAACAAAAAATATTTAGCTGTAATCTATTTTTAAACAACAACAAAAAAAAGGTTAAAGGACTGATTCAGAGTACACAAAGAACTGATGTATTCACTTTTATTTTATTTAGTTTTCAGTATTTTTTTCCTTCTGTTTTCCTCTCCCATGTTAATGACATCCAGCTGGAACCAATCAGCAATCAGCATCCGTGCAGCTGCTACTTAAGCTTCCTGGTTCCAGTGTTTGGTGTCAGATCGTCATTGAATCCATTGTGTTTACACTCGGCAGTAATGCTAGTTGAGGTCATTCCTTATTTGTCAGATTGTGACTACATCTTGTTCTACTTCATATTGGTGCTCCGCCCTCTAACGGCAGCGTCGCACCAATTCGTAGAGCCTGAGGTTATGATAGATAACTCAGGGGATTTCTTATGTCCAGTCACAAAAACAAATTTGAATGCAACACATATGATTGACAAATAAATGAACACAAAACAATTATTCACCAAACACAACAATGAGCCCAAATGCAACAACGAAAAAAACCTTGACACAAAAACAACTGACTAAACATAACAGTTAGTAGGTAAATATTATGACAGTACAAGCTCCGAGACAGAAACGACACAGATTTTTAAAACAAAATGAATCATAAAAACAATGCTAAAAGTAAGTTGCTTACTGCACAAACAAAAGTGATAAAACGGCAACATTGTTCATTAGAAACAAAAGGGAAAAGATTCTCGACAATGAATAATGACTCGCACAATTAAATCCTGAACAAAGGGTAACGGAAGAGCAAAGGAATTACCTCGCAATAAATCACTGAACAAACATGTCTACAAAAGACCGAATTGAGAAACGCGTGCAAAAGAAGATGAACAAAAACATAGCCACATAGTTGGACAAAAAAACCGAATAAACACAAGGAGAAATTTCCAAATCAAAAAACAGTAGAACGTTATAACAGAAATGGTCAAAATATCAGAGTAGCAAATATCTTACCTTTTAATTCTAAAAGAAAATATAAATTAATATTTTCATGATGGTCATAATGTTTTGGCTTCAATTCCATTCATTCATTGTGAAAGAGCATCACACTCGAGTGTAGAAGGCTTCATGTCTGCCAAAATAATTTAATTTGCAGTTCATTTAAGATTCTGCTCGTGTGTGTGTTGCTGCACATTTATTTAATTTTTTTTCTCCTCTGTTTGCGGCAGCTTTTTGTAGAAAAACATGTTATTCAATGGTAGGAAATAGATTTTTGCAGAACGGCGTCCTCCCTCCTGCTAATGAAATGTCAAAAGGCAGGCGACGGTAATCAATATCTGCGCAAAATACTGGGATCGGGAAAAACGGACTATCTTCGGCTGATCAAATCTACCGTGGAATCGGCAGGAGTGACCTGCTCCTCCCTGAAGGCGGGACGCCGACGCTGGATTGCGCTGATAAGGCGTAAAGAGCAGGAATTTTGACACGAGTGACGACTTTTCGCAGAGAGATAATTCTGAGACTGAATTACTGGCCTTCAGTGTCTCCACCAATCAGGAGTTGAGTTACTAACGATCTAAACTCACACTGACCATCTTTTCTCAGCTACCCTTTTGGCTCAGCTCAGTTTCTGACCACGACATTTTAAAGAAAATTACTTTAAAATAATAAAAGCTTTTTATTGGAAGTGTTGTGAACGACCACAATTATCACATTTTACATACAAATGTTCACGATGTTTAAAAACATAAAACAAGTTGGACATGAACTCAATGAACTCGATGAACAAAGACAAATATTTTTATTAAAGTCACAAATCCACATTTTACATTTTCTATATTAGATCCTATCGGCTATTTTGATAACATATTGGCGTTAAACATTTTTCTAAAAATCACAAACTGATAAAACACAAATTTTACAGCAAAGAGAAAATCTTAACGAGTGTTTTTACAAAGTGAACGTCACAGCTGTAATTTTGTACGTACGGTTATTTTCTAAAGACATTTTCTTGATTTCATAAAAGGTTTTGTAAAGAAATATATTTCTGATTCATAAATAATAATCTACGCTCTACTGTTGTATATATTACTCTGTAACGCATCGCCTAAACTGTCAATTAAGTTGAAAGATGATGAAAAGCCAAGGATATTTGAAACGACTTCATAGCAAAATGTACAATGTCGTCCCCCTTAGTAGCTTTTTCTGCGTCCCACAGTCTCGATTATTAAGTGTGATATTTAACCAAATGTTTTTTCAATTTAAGAGGATTTAATTGTCATGGAACCTTTTTGAAGACGACATAATTTAAATAAAAACGCCAAAAAGTGAAGCTAATAAGTGTTTTTACCGAAGCTGACAATTTTGAGCTTTTATTTTGAAGTTGTAAATGAGTGACGTATCACATTTGACCCTCTGTTTGTTTTTTTTTCATCAAATGTGGAACTCTTATAAAACCACTTGGGCATCAAAAAGTGCAAGCTGTATTTGTTTCGATGCAAAACCCTTGATCTTTGTTTATTTAAAAAATATATATATATGTATATATATATATATATATGTATAAAATATACATATATATATATATATAATATATATATATATAATATATATATATATATAAAATATATATATATATATATATATAATTAGATTTTAGTAAAAAAATATTTGTATGGCAGGAAAACATTGAATAGTTTGAAAATTAAGTGTAAATAATGGTTTGTAAATTAAAAAAATGGTCAATATAAATGCTTGCATTGCAGGATTAAGAACAGTGGGCCTAGCACTGTTTTATTTAAAAGCTTTTTGTGTTCTAGGTACCAATGTTGACATAGTTTTACCACATTTATTTGTCCAAAAAAATTGACACCCATTAGTGTTTTTGTTAGTTGTTAAAAAGAGTACTTGCTACAAGCTAATTGCTAAAAGCTACATTCGTAGTTGGCTAGGCTAATCTTAGCTGGACGACCACATGTGCTAGCATCAAGCTCTTCTTTCTGTCGTCGCGTTAAACGCCTTTGGATGTTCGGCTTCCGTTTCATGAAAGGGCGACTGAGCCGACATCAAATGTGGAACAACAGAAGAAGGGAAAAAAAAAAGGGTTATAATCAACACGTCGAGTTTCCCGCTGCGTCGCTAAGGTAACGCCAACGCTGGAGGCTTCTCATCAGAAGGCCGTGACTTTATTAATCTTTCTGCAAGTATTGCTTTTGAAAGGGAATTTAAAAGGAAAGGGCAGCGACGACGAGAGAAACTCTCTTCTCTCCGACTGGTGCTAGCTGCTAAGCTAACAAGCGCACCAGCTTATCGGGTTAAAGGTCGTCGGGCGGGCGACTCTAACGATTAGCTTCATGATGCTACTAGCCTCGTGATAACTCCCATGTTTACACCTCTTTTGTTCATCCTTAACAAGTTCATCAAATATTCATTCGCTGCGTAAAAACACATGACTAAACCGAATTATCTTAACGAGATTTTTTTTAATTGACAGCTGTGTTTGGCTTTCATTAGCGGACGCGTGGGCGCCGAGTGCCTCTCATCTCAGGAGCTGCTGAAGTGAAACCCAAATTATGCTTAAATATGCTCTTAAATTATGTGTTTTTTAATCTTGTACTACAAGGGTACAGGTGTTTTCATATCATATACTTGCCAAGAATCGACTTATATTAATTACTAACTTTGATAAACTGCTATCAATGATTGTTGCTAATGTAGCTACAGTGCTATGAAATAAGTTAATTATAATTTTAAAGGACATTTTTTGCTAAAGTGGAGCATTTTAGGTTCGATTTAAACTTAAAGATCTTGTCATTAACACTTTTTATCTCAGGGTCAAGGTGACCCCCCCAAGGCCTGAAAACAAATGTATTTGTGGTATCCCCTGTGTTGTCTCTGGGTACATTTGAACGACCTCGCTGACTTCCAGCAATGCATATGCATAAAACATTAAACAAAGTATATATATATATATATATATATATATTAAAGGTCAAAGAAACTATTTGAGAAGAGAATATTTATTTTGAGGGACAAGAAATTCAAAAATGGAGTAAACAATTCAGATTATTGAGGGCAAAAAATAAAAGATAATTTCAAAATACAAACTTTTGTTAAAGAATAAACTTAAAATGGCTTAGAAATCAAAAATGACTTTATGGCCCCTGGGTTACAGTTTTGCATAGGTCTTGCCGATTTTCTTTTTTTTCCCAAACATACCCCTTAATCTTCCAAAATGCAGGAAGTCTCTCATGACCATGTTCTGAACTTATTACTTTATAGAGTTCCTTCCTGTCTGAAATCTGAGCGAACGAGGGGTTACGAGAGTCCATTATGACGTAATAAAATCTTATTTCAAAAATGTAAAAAATGTGTTTCCTGGTGAAACTAAATTAATATTTTGTGTTTTTTTTGATGTATGGACAGTTCGCCACTTAGATATTGTAGTTACAATACACGTCCTTTAAATAACCCAAGAAATTTGTCGTAAAAAATGAAGTCACTCAAAATTCTAATCAACCTCTCGACTCGTGTAGCGCTAACAATGTAGCTCAAGCGCTAAACAATGCTAACATCAGATCTGAAACTCCCAGATATTTCCTCCACATTGCTAAACCGACCAGAACTACATCAATATTAATTTCTGCGTTCGTGTGACTGATGGCGCGTCTGGTGTTTGATGGTAATGTGCCGCGAGGAGGAAGATGATGAGTGGCCTTTCCAAACTTTGGTTTCCCAACAGAGGCCAATAACTCGTCTCCGTAGACGGCGGGAAGCTTAGCCCCTGACACCTAATATACTGTACGCGGCCAGGATTTATCGCCCGCGGAGGCTGCCAGACTCCCTCCACGTCCCAAAGACAACAACGCTATAGTTCCCGCTGCCGGTGAAGAAGAGCCGAGGGCGGCCATCGCCGGCATCATTAGTTGATTGATGAATTGATCGGCTTGTGAACGCACGGAAACGGGCCGGACGAGGATTTATGGAGGCGTTTAGAAGAACGTGCCGCTCGCTCGATTTACATTTTAAATGGAAACATTACCTTTTTTTTTTATTGTTTGCTCAACCGACTGTTTATGAGTCATTGTAAACACACGGGCCGTTAACATGTCTGTGTGGATTTTTTTTATGTTGCCGCGGTAACGCTCGGTCGGCTACAGGGGATGATGTATCGACGCGGATCCGGGAAGACGAACGGAACGTTCCAGTTCATGAGATGAGCCGGCCATGTTTGTTTATCATCCGGTCTCAATCAATCCCAGATTGTGGACTTACATGACACACAACCTTCTTAGAATGTAAACAAGTCTAAGACCATGGTTCTCAATGATGTCCTGTCCAGTTGGAAAGTACCTCTGGATCTTGTTTACGACTGATGGGTTAGACTGGGCCTGAAGGCAAAACTTATTTCTTCTTTCAATAAGGCAGAACAAAATGTAGTGAGAAAATGATTATAAGGTGTTTTAAAGATTGTTTTTACTCTGAACACATAAAGACGCTTGTTTCTGTCAATAAATAAACCTATAACCTAAAATGTATTACATGAAGGTCTGTCGGTGAGCATAAAGCCCACATTAAACTGGTCCATGCAAAAAAGACTGGTGACCCCTGATCTACAGGATCTGCTGGACCCAAGGCCCTAAAATCTTTTCAGATAAAGGGGCCTCTCTGATCCGCCATTTTGACTCTCTGCTTACTTTAGACCCCCCCTAAGCAGTTTGACCTACTGTTTTTAGATGCAACTTGAGAACTTTTTCTTTTTTGAGTTTGTTGAGCTGCGTCATCCATGAGAGACTCGAAGTAGACCAACTGATCCTGCCAGAGATGCAAGTTAAAGCGGCGACTTGTTGGGATGACTCTAGTAATGGGAGGAGTCCATGGGACAAACCTAGGAGGGATTTAGTAGCATGGTAGACTTGGGAATATTGTTGGGAAATTGTTGGGAATCTTGTCTGAATCTTTCTTTTGGCGTTCCAGAGTAAGAACAAAAACCTGTACCCTATAGATATGATGGGCAGGGGACACCCTGGAAAGCTTTTCAATCCTTCACACTTTCACATCAACACGGTGTCTCTCAAAAATAATTCAATGTTCCTCCACAAAGGATATAGAACTAGTGTTTTGAATGCCGTTGAAAAATTCTGAGGACAAACGCACAAGTTCAGCTACACAAACTACAAACATCACAATGTTCCAAGTCCTGGAATAGTTCTTTTTATTTTTTGTTACTTCCTAAATCATGAGAAACTGGCGAAAATGTAACACAATCATTTTTTGTGTAGGTGTGTTCGAGCATGTTCTGTCTGAGAGAGACTAAAGTGTGACAATCCTGCGTGTGTGTGTGTCACTACGGCGTGAAGTGTGTTTCATAACTCCCGAAAGATTGTGCACACTGTAGCCCAACTGTGTTACACACACACACACACACACTTCACGCATCACTGGTGTTACCAGGGACTTGTATCACGACTTGTCGATCCCACTCTTGCAAATGATTTTGTTATTATAAATGATGGTGGATGTGTGTGTAGCTGTGTGTGTGTCATTAATGTTTAATCCATTTGTCAGGTTAGTCTCTAATATAGCTCGTGTGTTAATCTTTAATGTGTTGGATGTTGAGTTTGTGTTTCTCTACATGAGTGATTGCAACTGTGTGAGTCTCCATTGTTTCTCCATCTGTTTGTTTTCATGCTGTTTGTGTGTATGTTTGTGTTTATAGAAGGATTTCTTCTGTGTTGTGTGTTTGTGTGGTGGTCGAGTTAACATAATCATAAGTGTGAGGGTTTATTATTGTTATGTTATTGCATATTTGTGTGTCAATATATCTCCTATTGTGTGTTTGCTGAAATATTTTCTTACGTTTTTTTGTTTTTCTGTTGTGTCTTTGTGTGTCACTGCCTTTTTGTCTTTTGGTTAATGTTTCGAGTTTTTGAGATTTACTGTTTAGTGTATGTTTTGTAGACATTTGTTCTTTGTGTGTGTGTTTGTGTGGTTACTCATTATACAATTCAAGGGGTATTGTGTGTGTTAATGTGTATTCCACAGTCATGTATTAGAATGTTTCTTAATATTTTCCTTTTTTAGTGTGTGTGGCTTTTTTGAAACATTTATTCTGTTTGTGTACTTGAGTGTTGGCCCATTTGCGTGTACAGAAGTGTGTTTCTTAATGTTTTCCTTTGCAGTGTGTGTGTCTTAATGAGGGGGAAAAACTGAGGCATTGAAAACATTTTTTGTGTGTGTTTTAGTGTAGCTCCCTTTGTGTTCCTGTTTGTATGAGTGATGATTGTAATTGTTGTCATTATCAAAGTATTTCTATGTTTGTTTTTTTCAGTGTGTTTGTTTCACATTATTTCTCTTTGTGTATGTGAGAGAACGTTTTAAAACATATTCCTTTTGTGTTTTAGTGTCGCTCCCTTTGTGTGTGTTTTTACATGAGGATTGTCAGTAATCATTACAGATGTGTTTAAAGAAAAGAGTTAAACAAACACACTCAAGTGTGAGTCTTTTGTTTATCAGACAGAAACTGGTGTCGTTATTAAAACATTTATTTTTGTGTGTCTTAGTGTTGCTCCATGTGTGTTTTTAAATGAGAATAGTCATTGTCAGTGCTTTTCCTTTTTGTGTGTATTTGTGGCTTTATACAGATGTGTTTATGTGTCAATTTTAGTGTGTGTGTTGGAGATGCTTCTGGTGTGTCGATGTGTCTTCACCTCTGTGTACATTCACGTGTGTGTGTGTGTGTGTGTGTAGTGATGTGTGTGTGACAGGTACACAACAAATGAGGCCCAATCATCTCACAACAATAGTCACTAACGTGTCCACACTTGAAGCCCAGAGATCACGTCGAACCTTCACCTCACATCTTTACACCCAAAAATGCCTCAAGAGAAAAACCAAAAAAACATCCGCACGTCCAGACTCCACATCCCTCCATTTTTTTCCTGCCCGTTCGGAAGCACAAACTTACCGGCGGCGACTTGCGACAGACACCCGAGGACGATCCAGAAAAACCTCTCCATGGTTGAGCCGCCCGGTGGACCGGCGCTCCCATCCAGTCTGACCGGCGAGGGAGGCGCGTTTCACCGGCGGACACCGGTGCGCTTTTGTCGCTGCTGCCCCAGCCGTCCAGCCCTCACCTCATCCCGGGGCTGCCAACAGACAGGAGGGGAAACAACCGTCGCTCCGTCAGCGGCTGGTCCTCCACCAACCACAGCGCTTGAACAGCGAGTGATGCGTCGGTGGTGGAGCTCCTCAAAACCCTCCCATCCCTTGATGCTGGAGGTGCTGGATGAGAGGAGCCCAGATGATGCAGACAGACTGAAGACGTGCTGCCTTTTTTTTTTCGATATGCTCAAGAGAGAAAGAGAGGGAGAGATCCTCCAGAAGAAAAAAAAAAAAGATCTTCTCTACCATGAACTTGTAGCATCAAACTTGTAGAATCAAAAGATGGAATATCTGCAGCTCCTCCACTTGGTGAGCCTGAATTATTTCTGCCCACTCGGATATTAAATATGCATACAGAGGCCCACGCACAACACAAAACTCTCACACGTGTTTCCTTGGATCACTTGGCAGCAGTTTCCTCCTCATCACACATTTAAAAAAAAAAAGAAAAAGCTAAAAAGAAAAAGTTTAAAACGGTACCTGCAGTTGAGGTGCTGGTCGTCCCGGCACGAGCAGTCCAGACTGAAGGGGCCCCTCAGATGTGTGTGTGTCCCCTTCCTATAGCTTAATGATGATGGTCCTGTTGGTCTTCACACTCCTCCAGGGTTCGCTCCCTCACTCTCCATGTACTGGAGAGCTGGTGTGAGTTATGTCATGCATCAGTGGGAGCCAAGTGAGAGTGAGCGGTCATGGAGGTTGTTTTAAGAAAAAAAGAAAAATTAAACTGGCACCTCCGTATATAGGGGCGAGGATGTCGGATTTAATCACTCGAGAGGCCACGATTTTAAAGCCTTGACAAAATCTATACTATATATATATATGAAATATTCACACTCCCTTTTTATTTCCCTTTACATGATTAACAATTATTATCCCATGAGTCCAGTTATTTATTTCTGCCACATTAAATACATGGTGGCTCAGATTTAAGTTTAGTTTATTATGTTTACAGTTCAATACGTTTTTTAAAAAAACAATAAAAAACAATAAAAAAAAATCAATTAACATGCAAATAATCCAATATAAAATTCGGGCCACTAGATGGCGGCAGTCATTACTTCCTCCACGGCCAAAGGAACAATGAAATCCTGCGAGATCCGGGCAATGACTGACTGAGGACGAGAGGATACAGTGACTCCAGCAGGTTTTTAAAACTGATGTTTGGACATATTTTGGTTTCAAAACAAAGCAGTTCCGACTTCGTCAAGAGTCATGTGGTCTGTACATTTTGCAACACCAGAGTCAGGTACTCGACAATACTACTATAAACCTGTTCCTACAGTATCACTATATAGTTTGTCGTCGTTCCTTTAATTGTGATGCGTATCGTATCACCAGGTTCTTGTCGCTGCACACTCCTAGTCGCCAGTACGATTTGGAAAGACTCTAATTTCAACAACGATGGCGTCTCATATAAATATTGTGAAAAGGAACAGTTGGCAGTCTTGATGTAGATGAGCTTGTTTAAGTTCCAGACCATGGTTCTCAGTCGTTACAGGTTGGAGATGAGCTCCTTCCTCCGGACGGGGGAGTTCAAGTATCAGAAATGATCGAGAGGACTGTATCGGGATTTTTAAAAATAGCTGAGCCAAAAGACAAAGTGGTCCGTTTTTTACTTATTCTCGCCTGTAGCCATGAGCTTTATGGTGGCTAAAAAGATCCAGAGATATTCCGGTTCCTCTGAGCAGCAGAGGGAGACGCCTCTGATCCGGATGTTTCTTTGGAATACAGAGAGAAGTGGAGCGAGGCGGGTTAGCCGCGATAATCCAGCCGTCCCTAAACCTCGATCAATGCTGACCACAGGGGTCGCACCTGACCGGTTTTAACGGCGGCCATTTTACATGTTGATTATTTTATTGACTGAGTATTAAGTGATCGTATCAGGCAGAACGTAAACGCAGCGATCGAAAAAAACAAAACAAAACGAGGACTCGGGCCAAAACCGCACGAGTCACATTGGGAACTGCAGCCGGAGATAAATCCGGCCTGGAAGACAAATGGCGGCGGCGCGCTACTTTGGAGAAGAATACATTATATATGTGAAGCATGAATTCTTCAGCCGCTCAGATCCACCACGGTGACCCATGTGCAGAGAAGTAGGACAGAAAAAGATTTCTGCTGCTTCTCATTTGTTCCACGTCCTCGCCAGAGGTTGTGCAACGACGGTGTAACGGTGGAGCATGTCAAGCCCTGACGGTTTCATGGATGTGTGCAGATCTCTTGAGCAAACTATAAATAATGAAGAAGTAAACCAAGTTTCTGACTCATGCTCTGCTGTGTCTCGATCTATGACCCGAGTGTTCAGTCGATACTCCTGACTGGTATATATATCAAATAGTAGAGACTCCGAAAGGACATAAATGTCTGCTCCCTGTTGAGGTGCGTTTATCAGAATTCCTTCATTTGTCTTCTATGACCTTCACAGTAACCTGGAATTTTCATTCACTTCAACAAATTGAAACCACTTCACAAAGTGGACACATTTGGACTGTACGTCTAGCCAACGATTGCCTGTTGACAATCTCCAAAGAAAGTCATCCAAGAGACTTGTCCTGGGTATGACCTGGGCCTCCTCCTAATTGGCCCTGCCTAGAGTACCGCCCCACTGAGGAGTCCAGGATACTTTCGTAAGAGGCGCTCAACTAACTACAACCGACTTCTTGCAAGGTGTACCAGCAGCTGATCTACTTTATGTCTCTGGATTAGGAGCTCTGGTGGGTCAACAAGAGTTGAGGACCAGAAACCTGGAGGGTGCACGGGAGGGCGTGAGGACGGCAGTAACATTCTACTGAAGCTGTGTGCGGAATTCATTGACTGGGGAGAAAAGTCGACAAACTTGTTTTTCCCAAATATCGCTTGAACGTTCAACACAGGACTGTAGTTTCCTTCCCTGCAGTAGAAAATGATTGACTTCCTGTTGATAATCCCATTACAGCAATGTGGATTTGGAGTTCATTTGCCGCTTTGTGCGACGATTTCCTCCTGTGTGAGGACGAGGGAAATCTTGCAACCACAAAAGCCGCCTGACTCAAAGCCTCTTACAGGAATCTCTGAGCTGACGGACTAAATAAATCACAACAGTGTCAGAAATTGTAAAAAAAAAGAAGTTTGGATTTAACCAACCATTTGATTGATTTGTACATTTTTCCCCCCGACAGTATATTAAAAGTGTACTGTAGATTAGCATCCTGCATTGCAGTTGCATGGGTTGCTGTGTGTGTCGCAGTTGTGTGCATTACAGTCCTGTGGGGTGTCGTTGCGTTGGGTGGTTGCCTGCCTTGTTGCCACTGTCATTGTATTGAGGTTGTGTTTATATTACGGTAGCATTATGATTGCATTGCTGCTTAGTTTAGCTTCAGTGCGAGGCACTTGTGTGAATTGTGGTTGCCTAAGTTGTTGCCACTGTCATTGTATTGAGGTTGTGTTTATATTACGGTAGCATTATGATTGCATTGCTGCTTCGTTTAGCTTCAGTGCGAGGCACTCGTGTGAATTTTGGTTGCCTAAGTTGTTTCCACTGTCATTGTATTGAGGTTGTGTTTATATTACGGTAGCATTATGATTGCATTGCTGCTTAGTTTAGCTTCAGTGCGAGGCACTTGTGTGAATTGTGGTTGCCTAAGTTGTTTCCACTGTCTTTGTATTGAGGTTGTTTGTATTGTGCTAGCTTTAAGATTGGGTTGTGGTTGCGTTCGAGCTCTGCTTCCATGTCTTGTGGTTGCATGCGTTGCGGTCGCGTACGCTAAGGAGCAGGCTGGTTAGCTATGGCAACTTGCATTTCATCACTGCTTTTGTAAATTCGGTTTTCAGCGGTTGTTTGGAGGCGGAACAATTTCCTGTAAAAAGAAGGGAAGAAGAACAAAATGGAATAATGGTTTTCGTTTTGGAATAGGGCAAGATTCCAGCCTGGCGCTCCTCTGCCAGGGCCGGCGCGATCCTCTAAGTGCTGACAATTAAACTCCATCAAGTTTCCGTGATGGGCAGATTGGCCACGACTGTTGGAGCGAGCGGTTCAGCCGGAGGTCGTAGGAGCGTGAAGGTGGATGAGAGTCGCTGAAATCGTTTCCTTGACACGACTCCACTTCACCTGTTAGAAGCGAGCAGGTCACGGTCTTAATGTTCCAGCCAGGTTGGCCCTGCTGCTGCTGATTTATGTACTTTTCTCCTTCACCTTCACCTCCGTACAGATGCTGCTCCCTCTGCAACAATCTGCTCTCACCATGTTTATCCTTTTAGAGAACGAACTGTCATCGTAACTTCACGGTGCTTTCATTTTATCCTAGACCGCCAGCTCTATTTTGGTAGAAAGTCGGGTGATGTGTATCTGGGCATTAAGCGCAAATCCTAGAGTTAAAATTCTGCTTTTAAGATGGCATCCTGATTTTGTCTCTATCTTCCGATCCGGACACCTGGCTCTTCATGCAGGAAATCCGAGCGCCCCGCACGAGTAATGAAGTGCCATGAATCACCCGTCGCACGGGACAGCCGTTCGGCGTCGGTCAGCAATTCTGCACTAAACAAACCTTGTGTTGCTGCCTCGCGAGCGATAAAACGAGGGTTGCGTGGAATCAGATGTCACGGGTGCCTGCTCTGAAGTTATCTCGAGATCAACGATTCAGAGTTCTGGGAGAACATTTCATCCTCTGCTGGAGAAGTCAATTTAATTGGCCACTTTTTTTTGCAGCGGCGTGTTTTTATTGGCGCCTCCTCAGGCCTCATTGAAATCTCATTGATGGTTCCTTTAACTTGCGCAGGAGGAGACGAGGACGCAACTTTTTTTGGTTGAAACTGAAAGTTCCCGTTTGACGCAGAGTGAAACACGGAGCTTGTTTTATCGCTTTTACAACTGAGACTTATGGCCCTGCAGGTCCTGCAGAGGAATAAAATTAATCAGCCGCACTTTTAACTGCACCCTAAAAGATGTAGTGGAGGTTTTCGTCTGCCTTACTGATGCTGCAACCGAAAGACCCCAGAGACCCTCCCGACTGTAAATAAACCAGAGCGACTGCAGTTACTGGTCAAACGCTGTTGTTTTAATTAAGCAGTAAACAAAATCAATGACAAGAGTTCACCACAGGAAAATGAAACAAGAACCACTCATTTCAGCAAGAGAAAAACATTATGGACCTGAGAAGCAGTTCATAGCGAACCATACCTCCATCCTGATTAGAGTAGCATCCCAGGCATAGAGGCCTGAGAGTACCATCTCCTCGGAACCCCCTTCCAGTTTTTTGGGGAGAATACCTAGGGGTTCCCAGGCCAATTGGAATGTCCCTTTTCCACTAGCCCTACTCTACTTGATGCTACCCGCTGTTGCGCTGTCACCAGACTGGTACGTCGAAGCAGATACTATTTTTAGTACATGCTCCGCTTTGATTCCAAGTGACGCTTTAAGCTGAGATGGGAATAAAACTGGGATATCAACCGACTGCTGGCCACTGACCAGAGTGACCTCACTGAAGAATAAGCAGTGAGACTCCCAACACAAGAAACGATCCCCCATTCAAAACATCCCTCACTTTTAGAAGGAGTACATCATCAGTCCGAAAAAGTTCTGTGGATGAGTTCAGACCTTTTTGTCTCTGAGAAGTACAACATTGCCTCCAAGTTTTACCACAATAAATTATAACTGCCCCCCCCCCCCTCCCCATCACCAGTAAATATCAAGGCCGTTGAAAATTTACAGTCGTTCTAGGGGCTGTAACTGTGTAGCGTAAAAGCGCCAATAGTCTCTCCAACATGTCCGGGGTCTGCCTCAAGGTTTCTTGCTAATTTCTTTGTCCAAAGTAGGACTAGATCCGGCAACCTAGGATGGCCAGGAAAAACTACAAATGTGTTGTATTAGGGTGAGAGTCATGCATGGAAGTGTGACATTTTGGCAACTGCTTTTAATGTGTTGCCTCCCCTAAGATAGTATATATTGAATCAGCACACCATGATACAATTTAACACTTACTAACGATCCAACTAGTTTAACAACCCAAATTAAGACTTTATGGTTTGTACTTCCTGATTGACAAATGCAACGTACTTTAGTCCACTTTCTACTTGTCTACTAGGATTGTTTTATTTGTTGGCAAAGTCGAGCTCTTTCAATATATTTTACCTCCATCACATTTATGTCTAATTTAAGTCTGTTTCTGGAACTCATCTTTTCTTAGAAGTCTTAGTTCAATAGATCTGTTTCAGCTTTTGTTTCCCCGTATTTGCCGTTCAGTTTCCCCGACAGTCTGTCGAGATGCGGCGACAGCCGACGCCGCCTCCACCGTCTCCGAACTTTCCCGTCAGTTTCTCCGTCTTTATGAATATTCCCCGCCCTCTGAGCGAGGCCGTCACGTCAGCCGAGTTCCCTCTTCTCTGTCAGGGCAGGTCTTGAGTGCAGCTCCTCAGAACTTCAATGACACGACGGATCAAGGGGGGGCGGAGTGGCAGAAATCAGATGCGGCGGGAGCAGCTTAGAGGGGATTTCACCCAATCAATGGCTGCCGTTTCATCTCGGATGATCTGTGCGCTCGCTCTGAGATGTCGACCGCTTTGATGACTTGACTGTCGAAAAATTACTGTTTAATTTTGGAAGAGCAGCGTTTTGAAGTCCGCTATACCTTCTTTTCTCCACTATCACTATCACTTCCAGCCTTACACCCCAGCTCGGGCTCTGAGGTCTGTGGATCAGAATCTACTGATGGTTCCTCGCACACGGTTCAGGACCAGAGGAGAGAAATCCTTCCAGACTGTTGCTCCTAAGCTTTGGAACGATCTTCCTCTCTCTTTGCGCTTGATGGATCTACTGACTCCTTCAAGAAACATCTTAAGACGTTTTTATTTGTTCAGGCTTTTCCTTGATTTTCTGGAACTCCTGTTGTGTTATCAGTTTTATCTTGATCTTTAAAGTATATACTTTATTGAATATTGTTTTGATTGTTTAAGCGCTTTGTGACCCTGGTCTAGAAAAGCGCTATACAAATAAAAATACTTACTATCCGAGACTAGGCCATGAAGCTGCCCTACCCTACCTGCACTCTCTTCTTCGCCTCCCTTCAAAACAGTAGAGATATAATAGTTTATGTTATCATTCTATACCAAAAGTAACTGTCAATTTAAAAAGGGGAAAATTTCACAAATGCTCAAACATTTGTGACAAAAATAAACATGATGAGAAAACCTTTGACCAAATATGCCGTTGTTTGCTATCAATTAACATTTCGCCAGTTGCGTTCTGACACAAATCCAGAAGATGTGCGCAAGAGTTCTATCTTCGGGGTTCACGTACCGACTAGTTCTGATGCTCATTAGCAAGTATTCCGAGGTATCGCCTCGAATGTCAATACAGGGAATATGGAGATCCTCAGTCACGCGACAGCCGACGCTCTCAGCTAGCGTGGGCGGAATCGCTGGTTTGAGGAGCACAATTACCATCACAAGCTCGTCTGTGAAACACTGAATCCACCGCTCGCTTCTGTCTCTCAAAATCACATCTCCTGACGGCTGTGTGTGTGTGTGTGTGTGTGTGTGTGTGTCGCTGCCCCAAATGTCAGCCGGCCATTTGTTCGCCCTTTTAGCTCGGTTGGCCTTTTCACTTCATCTCATCCTCCTCGGCTCGGAACACACACTAACACGTCCCGGAAAACAAACATGGCTTCTTTTGGGACTATTTTTGGCAGCAGGACTGTCATCAAACGCATAATATTATGACTAGCGCCAACTTGGATGTTAGAAAAGAGACTAGAAATGGCAGGCAAACAAGGTTTATTTGTTAGAAAGGCATTTTATTCTGTATTTTTTTTATTTTACTTGCACTTTAATTTCACTTTGTTATCATGGGGGGGGCGCATAAATACAAACGGTTGCACCTGCACTTTTCCAATAAAGATAATTCTGCCGTCATAATCTAGACTTTGAAGCTCGAAAAACTGGCGTGTTTGTCTGTGTTACATTCAGGTGTTTACGTCCCACGTGGGACACTGGAGTAAAGAGCGGCGTCTGATCTGAAGAACTCCCGCCCTCGCAGCAGAACCTCCGAATCCGGCGGGTCACTCTTTTACGCCTCCACACGAGGCATCTTACTGGAGTTTTGTGTCAAGAAAAAGGAAGATTCAAATGAGAACCTACGTTTCATTATTGAACTTGCTCAATTGGCGTCATGGGGTTTTATCTGACTTTGTTGATTTCCCGCTTCTTTTTTGTCAATAGATTTGTTTTTATTGCTGATCAGCTTTTTTTTAAATACAAATTCCTGCTTCTCTAAGGTAAGAGAGTAAAATCAATAAGGACCCGAACATCACGATTCACTATTTAAAATGATTGATATGCAACCTTTTGGCAATGTCTCTATTTTATTCTTATTCTCATTTCTTTTCATTGATATAATTTCATTCCTTTATTTTTTACTGTCGCCACAAATAAAATACAATTCATGTTTTATTTAACTTTAATTTATGAGTACATTGATAAGACAGAGGACATTTTTTAAAAATTTTAAACACAGTTTGGCGAAATTCTGAACAGAACTGTAACAAAATGCTAATTTTATTTTAGCAACCATTAGCACGGAATATTTGTGCCTTTTAATTCTTGGACTGACGTGCTGGATCGGGCCGTCACGTTCTACCAAAAGGCAATTTTGTGACTAACAATCTACCCCTAGCTAGCTGGGAGAGAAAACAAGAGATATTAAATTAAATAAAGTTCTTCTTAAAAAACACCATCAGCACGTCGCCGTCCTTCCCTTTCCTTCCTCATTATGTCGGTGTCTCTCCAGGTAAATCCTGGTGGACCTGACTCAACCGGGCGCTGACAGGATCCTGCCTGCTGCATGCTGATACGCTGCCATCATGTCGGACGACACACACACACACACACACACACACACAGTCGCACACACTTGGACGACTGCAGCTCTCTCTCTCTCTGGCTTCATCACCCTTCACTGGAGATAATGGTCCCCAAAAAAAGAAACTGCAGCTTAAGGTGCTTCGGCTAATTCCAGGAAACAATGTTTGCATTGTAGTCGTGTTGCTTTTTAGTGACTTCATTATTCAAAAATATTCTTGGATCTTGAACTGAACTGATCACAAATTTAGATGAAATGCTAAAACCACACACACATCAAATGTGAATCAATAATATGCACTTACTGTCATTAAAAAATGAATAAATTAAGATTTACTCAACACGCTCTAGTCAGAGCCTCTCCCGGACGACCGTCTCTCCTTCATGACAATAGATCGACGGGTATATCGAGAGGGTTGCCTTTTGGCTTAGCTCTCTTTTTTTATTTTTTATTTTACAACCAAAAATGATGCATCGTCCGCATAACTGCGGAGACAGTCAATCTCAAGCTCCATTCTTCCCTCACTCATGAACAAGATTCAGAGATACTGGAATTCCTCGACTTGCGGCAGGATTTCTGCCATAACCTAATTCCTAACGAGAACCATGGACTCATATTTTGAGGGTTTGATTTAACCTTAGAAAGTAAAAAAAAAGGTCATTTTATTGTAAAAAGAAAAATACAATGGAAATAAAGACAAAGATTCAATGGACCTAATATTGGCAAAAGCAAACAAAAACTAAATTTAGACAAAATCCTATAAGAAAACAATAGCAAAAAATGCAACAAAAACCACAAAGTAATAATAAAAAAAAAGAGTTAACCAGCAAGAAAATAAAGACTTAGGAGAAATGGGACAAAATCAGTGTCAGACGATGTACTATGAAGAAAAAACAATACAAAACCTAAAATTCTATTAGAAAAAAAAAATGCTCCGTCTGCCCCGTGGCTTCCTCCCGATCACCCAGATCCCTTTTATTTCTTTAGTTTTCCACAAGTTCTGGTGAAGCTTCTTGCTCTAATAGTTAAGGAACAGGTTTTTAAGATTTGCCTCAGTGACCCTGTCCAGCTGGGACAGACTCTCTGTCTATTAAAGGGAATGAAACGAGAAACCCCCACGAAGGATTATAAAGAGCACATTCTCCAGAGAGAGTGGCGACGGACAGACGGCGGGCCACAGACGGTGATGGATGCACACAGACGGTGGACGACAGTGAAAAATGAAGGGACGGAAACGGTGCCAGGGGGGGGTGACACGTACTGATGGCGGCAGCTGTGGCGACGCGAGGGTCAGCGGACGTGATATCCTCTCCAGATGTGTGAGTCACGTCGGATGAAGGTGGAGGATCTCATTCAGAGTTACACCAGTCACTACAGACTAGAGGGATTTGCTTGAGGGAATGTTCACGAGGAAGGAAAGGGTGAAGACATGGTGGGTGGGGGGGGAAAAAGAGCTGAGCTAAAAGACATGGCTGTCCATTTATAGGAGCACTTTTTAACTTCCGTTTTCTGGCCGTCTGGAGCTCAGTCATCCAAGAGAGACTCAAAGTAGACCCTTAAGAAAACCCAGTGGACGCAGAAATGCCTTGCAGTTGATTCAGAACTCTGCAGAGAGAATTCTGACCCGCTCTAGTAGAAGAACTCACATTTCTCCGATCCTTAAAACTCTTCACTGGCTTCCAGTTTCTTTCAGGATCAACTTTAAAATTCTGGTTCTTACTTTCAGATCTATTCATGGTCAGACCTTCCATCAGTGATCTGATCCAGCCTTACACCCCAGCTCGGGCTCTGAGGTCTGTGGATCAGAATCTACTGATGGTTCCTGAACACGGTTCAGGACCAGAGGAGAGAAATCCTTCCAGGCTGTTGCTCCTAAGCTTTGGAACCATCTCTGTGTTTGATGATCTACTGACTCCTTCAAGAAACATCTTAAGGCATTTTTATTTGTTCAGGCTTTTCCTTGATTTTCTGGAACTCCTGTTGTGTTATCAGTTTTATCTTGATCTTTAAAGTATAAACTTTATTGAATATTGTTTTGATTGTTTAAGCGCTTTGTGACCCTGGTCTGGAAAAGCGCTATACAAATAAAAATTACTCACTTATTTTTGAATTTTGGGTGAAATATCACTTTAAATAATAATAATAATTGTATTTGTATTGCACTTTACATTTGGCCGACAAATCTTCGATCAATATTAAAAATAACTAATAATAAATAAATAAATTCAGACTAATCAGTCTCTTATTAGAGTTATAGGCAAAATGTATATACTGTATATTTTTCATCTTCGTCCCAAAAGTCACACTTAAAAACATACAAATTTTTCTATAAAAAAACGTTAGTCTATATTTTAAGTTTGTTTGTAATAGAAGTTATCAGTCTTTTGGGCAAAGATGAAGCTAGCCTAGCAGCTAGCCTAGCAACGTCCACTAAAAACAAATTGAAAATATGAACTTGTTTGTTTATTTTTTTCAGAGCAAATCCTTATTTCGATGCTTCAATACAAGATGGACGTTACAGACGAGCAGTATGGAGGTACTTGGATGTTTTTAAGTGACTTTTTGGACGAAGACAACTGAGCTCCAGTTACTACATTAAAGTAAACAAACATTTTTGTCTATAACTCTTAAAAGGAATGTATAAATCTGAAAATACTCCCAACCCTGAGTCGACATGAGGGCGAGAACAAAATGAGTGAAATTTGAAATTTTGGGTGAACTATCGCTTTAAGGTGTTCTTAACGACGGGTAGGAGACCCCGGGCGAACCCAGGATATGTAGGGACTCTTTGCTATGGCTCCTCATGACGCACAACTTTTATTTACGTCTTAATAACCAAATGAGCGAGCGCCCACTTGCTTAGTCAGGAAGTAATTTTTTCCTTTTTTCATTTTCATGACTCAGCACGACCCCGAAAAGTTTTTTTTTTCCGAAACCAGTTTGATTGATTTTCGCCCTCCAGAGTCCGTCAAAAATGCAACGGCTGTGATTTGCGGCGGTGGAAGTCGCCTCTGAATTATTAATCCTGACACGAGCGTCACTCCCCGGATTAATTAATCCGCCCGGAACGTCACGTGGCGTCGAGGAAGTCCCGTTTGTTTATCGATTCCATGCCCAGAACAAATGCAATTCAATTAGCTTAGCGCCTCCTCGCGCCGGCGTCCGTCATCGGCTGCGTTTTTTTTTTGTTCGCCGGCTGCGAGTATCGGCGTTGTGTCACCACGTGGAGATCGGAGCGCGCCGGGAATCGTTGAGTGTAGCGTGGCTTTAATTGCTGATGTTTCATTACGTCTATAAGTGCCGCTAGTGGGGGGGGGGGGCGTGGTTAGCACGTCCTTCACACCGTGAGATCATGAACATAACAGGGAATAACCCCCGTTGATTTGTAGACGTTCGTTCACATGTGAGATCGTTTCTCCGTCGCTCTAGCCCCTCGTCGGGTCTCCATCCCTTGAACGAGCCGTGTCCATTAGCCACGGATTAATCATGGCCGCCTGTCAATCGCGGCGGCGGCGGCGGCGGCGGCGGCGGCGGCGGCGGATAGCTTCGGAAAGAGGGCAGCGCCTCGTCGCTCGAATCACCTTCAACTCGACTTTGTCTGAAGACTGTTTATGAACTGCTGCGGAGTTTGTCCTGAATTCACTTCACCAGATGACAGAGAGGTCGAAGGTTAAAGTTCGACTCAAGAAGTTTGTCTTTTAAATCGTAGTATAACTTTAAAGCGGGAAGAAAAGTCAATAAAACGCCTGTATAAATTTTTTTTTGTTGCAAATTTTCTTTACATATTTGCACATTTAGATTTTCTTCGAACACACAGACATTAAAACACTATAATAACTTGTAAACAGACATATATATACAATACAATATTTACCTGTAAACAAGTACAAAAAGACATTTAAACACCAAAGAAAAAACCTTTAGAGAATAAGAAAACTTAAGTTGACGGTTACAAAATCCTTTTCTAAAAATACAAAAAAAATTCAATTTTTTAAATTCATGTTAAACGAAACGTAGTTCCCAAAAACAGTGAAACACAATTTGACAATGAACACAATATCCGGTGTATAAAATTATCCGAGAGCTTTTCAATGATAGAAACGCCGTAAAAGAAAATAACAGAAATATGTCCTGCTTTATTTCTATTTATCTTTTATTTGTAAAGAAAAATGAACCAATATGTGTGTCAATCACTCGACACGTCTGTCTCGAAATCTTCTTTTTATTCCTCATAAATGTGCAAATTGACAAGCAGGAAAAAATATCCTCAAATAATTTTGCTTTTTAAAAAAAATTGGTCGCAAAAAAAAAGGAAAAAATGTTCAAAAATGAAAATATTATCACTTTAAATTTGTTTATTTTTCCCCCAATTTATTTTAATGTTTACTTCAGAATTTGGACACTTATAATAAGGGCTTATATTAAAAAGTAATATAATTAACAGATTACATTACTTAAGAACAAGGAAACTGAATCACAAAAAAGATCAATAACTCAACCATTAAAAAGGAGAAACTGTTGAGAACAATAAACTTGACCATTAGTCAAGTTGAGTAGAAACGGATTACAAAAAAAGCAACAAATCATCAGCATTTTGTATTGCTAATATTAAAAAAAAAAAAAAACTTTAATTATAATCATATCTCTCTATGTCTGAAGTCTCCAACTGTTTCTGATCATCATCCTCTTCCCTCTCGCACATACATCTGAACATGTTTGCAGCTCATAAATCATTTTTTAAAAGCCTCCTCGGCAGTCAGAGATGGTCCATCCATGTAATCCCCCCCGGTGAAAAGGAACGAGCTAATCCTCCCATTGTGGCTCCTCAATAGCATTAGCCGTCGTGGCGCTCCGTCACATGTGCGGCCCTGTGTGCCTTGTCTTTGCAGCTTACATGCATCCGAGGGAACTGGAGAAGCCGCCTGAGACTTGATGAACAAAATAGATTTTCTTTCAGTTCAGCATCACACTTCGAGAACCCTTTAACAACACAAACTCGCATCAATGGCTCGCTAAGTATTTCTAAGTGGCCGGCATTGAGTCAAAAACACTCAAAGATACAGGTAAGGTTAGGAAGGAGTCCAAACGGACGATGATGTTTGCGGATGATAAGAGGAGGGTCCATCTGCAGCCGCTAATTTCTGACGGAACGTCAATCCAGACAGGAAGTTGTTTCAGACGCCATTTTTAAATACCTGTTTGGGAGTTTTTTAAACTAATCTGTAACACGTTCAAATGATAAACATGATTTTCATATCGAACGACAAAGCGTGATTAAATGTGATTAAACGGGGATTTAGTTGAACGTTCAACACGTATTTAGTTTATTTATAATTAAAAACAACACAACTAGTTATTAAACAGCCCTTAAAGATACTTCTGGAAGATAATGGATGATCTAATGATACCTGCTACGTAATGTGACTTAAATAAAAAAGAACATGTTTTGAAAACTACACCTTGCATGACAGACACATATACAGGTGTGACACTTTCCATTTTTGTTTTTCGTTGTTTATGTCCTGCAGCAAGGGTTACCATAAGCAAGTACTTATTGTATTGCTATGAACTATTCACTCACTTGTTTATTTTTACCATTGTAGAGTACGTAAAAACTGACATGAAATGACAATAAACATTTAAAAAAGCGTAAAAATAGTAATTTAACTACGTGAAAACACTAACATGAAATGTCAGTAAACATTTAAAAAAAAGCGTAGAACTTGTCATTTAACTACGTGAAAACGTTATGACATGAAATAACAGTAAACATTTAAAAGAAATAAAAAAAAAAAGGTTTATTTTTGTGTCTTGTACAAATTCCACCAACTTCGTCTTTGATAAGTCTTTCACGAAATAAAAAAAAAGGCGTAGTTAGTCTGAGGCCACTTCCGGAATTGGCCACGCCCTAAACGCTTGTCTAAACCCACTTCCTGTCTGAATCGATGGGTCTGAATCCTCTGCAGCTGGATATACTTGGATGATACAGTGATTTGTCGCGTAACTAGAAGAGGGAAGACGAGATAAAGCCCCTGACTTTAATCAAGAGGGACGACCAATGGGGTTCATGGGTGATGTGGTCGTCTATGAGAGTTTCCGTCCTCGTTTGGCAAAGTTTGGCTGAACTATGATCCCCGCGATGACAGCCGTCTCGTTATAATCCAGACACAAATAACCAACTCTGTCCGCCTCCAAGCTGCTTTATGATCCTTCCAGCACAACATTTTGATATGCAGTCAATTACTCTAGTGGTTCTGGCCAGCAGCAGCGGGGGAAAGAAAAAAAAAAAAAAAGAAACGGGTCACGGCAGGCGATCCTCCTCCCTCTGCCAACCTCCACTTTGCAATTGTGTTCTTCATCATTCCGGCCGGAGCGGTACAGTATATTTCCGGTTGACAGATTGACAGCTGGCCGCACTATTTCAGCTTCCTGCCTTTTCCTGAGTGTTTGGACGCGAATGAAGAATTGATCGCCCCCCCGCCTGAAGGATGACACCATCGCACTGTGCGTTGTTTACGGCTCGGAATAGAAGATGGCCGCCCTCGTTAGCCGGGGAACGTTTTGGGGGTCGTCTGCTCTGGTCAATGTGACGTAGTACACTTTTACAAGTGCGGAATCTCTTTTCGTAGTACTTTTGAGCGCTTTGTGGCAATACTTAAAGGATTGCCAAGGAAAAAAACTAGACGTACTATGCTAAATGGTTAGCGTCAATAATCGGATTATTTAATTTTCTGTCTTTTCTTTCGGTATATGTGCAAAATAACTCAATAATGGAGGAAATTTTCAGGAATTTTGGTCGTGGTCGAATTTACCTTCTGGATCCACAAATCGTTTCAAGACTAGCAGTCTCAAAGTCACAGGATCATTTCTTTCTTGACCAATGCTCAAACATCGTAATCTTCCGTTCAAACAACATCATCAGCTCTCCTTCTGGTTTACATGTTTCTTATAGTTTCTTACAGTTTCTTACAATGGTAAGTCCCTGATAGGGATTACTTCCTCGAAGTTACGTGACTTCTCGAACATTAACAGATACTCTAGCTTCCACTCTCAATGTCCCGAACATATACCTTTCGTCCGAGCCTTGTGTAAGTGTTCTTTCTGGCGAAGACATCTTGAGTGACCAGGCTAAAAGTTCATTACAAACAGTACAAACCTCTCTCTAGATATTCTACGACTTTAGTCGTTGGTGCAGAATGAGACATTCTTGCCTGCTGTCCCATTGAGCTTATTGCTATCAACAGTATTTCAAATGCTTACATCTGTTTTTAAACAAGAGCTTAGAAGTTTTTTGCAACTTTTGAAAGCAAGGTTTTAGGAGACTGTGTTGTTTATCAATAAAAAGAGACACATGCAAGTTAGTGAAAGAATAGTTTTGGTGCATGACTCTTTCCTTTTTCCAGACGTTTTGGGGTGTACTCTTAAAATGCCCCCAGATGGTTCTTGGCATCAACATGAATTCGGCAATGGAGCAGATGCAGCTTGACGATTGGTTGTTAGAAATTCACGATACACTTGGGATCATTTCTTCGGGATAACGACTCTCTTAATGTTGCCCGACTGTCCGATGAAACCTCCCTCCCATCATCTTTTGTTTGATGCTGTCGTGTTGCTAAGCGGCAAATGTCGTATAAGGTTATCAGAAAAGTATCTTAAGATTGAAAGTTCTGTACACCTGTCGTAACAGAAATGGCATGCCTACAGATGTGCGAGTATTTTTGTGTTTAAAGCTTGTAGAATTGCTTCGGCGCTACTGTCTCATGGGGTAAAAGGATCAGAAAACAACGTCACTTCCGTCTCGAGTCTTATACTTAGATTTGTGGAGAAAGATGAACAATCCAGATTGTGTACAGGTCGCTTTATTCGCCGCTTCAATTCAAAGAAAATACAAGCTCAACCGGACCGGACCCAGTTCTTCTGGCGACTCCACAGATTGAGTTCTGGACAGAATGGTCCCCGAGCTGTAGGAGGCTCGGTGTATTTAAGTCAAATTTCCCGCCATTTTTGCCTTTCCGGCCAATTTGTTCTTTCAAGTTCCCTGTGTCACCGATCCCCCACTGAGAGAGTTCCTAATTTGTCACCTTTTAATATAATTATTCAAATGTTCTCGGGCGGGGATCACATGTTGTGGGCGTTTTTTTTCCTGTTTTCTGCTGCCCTCCTGGGGTGTCGCTGGCTTCTCTTCAGTCCCCCCCCCCCCTCTGGTGTCTCCGGCTTCGTTCTTTGATATACAATTTAAGGTGTGATTTGCAGGCAAACAAATGTTTGAATCTACCGGTGTGAGATTGACTAATTCTGATCCGAGCCTGTCTCGACATTAATCAGTATGTGAGTAATGTTGATCGTGAATGTGTGTAGATACAATTTCTACCGCTCTTAGATCAAACGAGTAAATTGTACTTTATATTTTATCTTTTAGCATTCATTTAAGTATGGCGTATAAGTATATAACCATTTTTAATCGAGCACTGTTTTCAGATGGACACACGTATTGGCCTCCAATAATGCACATGGGATAAAATAATCGTACTTTTGTGATTTTTCGTTCATCGTGGGATTCATTCTCTGAAGTAAAGTTAGCTTGTGGCTCTTGACAAATCAAGATACTTGTTTACGTCAAGTTTATTTTAAAAATGAATCTGTAAACTAGTGAAACACAAACTATATGATTTATTTTTACTGTTTCTATCTGAAGGTCGATCCATTTCGGTCGATTGTTGAACAAAAATTGTGTTGCAGTTTTTTGGTTGAATACACGGTTCTTTAGCACTTGCAGTTTTTCGGTTAAAGCGAGGAGAACTCGACCTTTGCTGTTTGCTTTCAGAGAACTTCACCTCTGAGTTGCTCTAAATGTGTGTCGCTGATCCGATCAAGCTGGCTGGTGTCCCGGACCTTCTGTCGGCTGATGTTGTCATTCCTTCATCCTTGGCTGCGAGTCAGCACCCATTACCTCCCTCCTCTCTCCTCCCTCACCTATCCTCTCACCCTCTGTAAGTGCCAACATCAGCAGGGTGGACGGCTCTGCCCGGCCGACGGGCCAGAACTTCCAGGAATGATCCGTGATGTGGAGCAGCAGCAACTTTATTACAGTGATGAGTGTCATTATCAAACTGTTTACACCCTCAGAGGTGGTGGCAGCGGCGTCCTTGGGATCGAAACCATCCTTTTTCCAGGTGGCTGACGATGTGCCATAACATCGCTCAGCTGGGTCATAATGACCAGCTGCCCAGCGGGGTCGATGCTTATAAGAGATAGCTACCATGTCCTGATAGGTAAAAACAAATCCATCAACGTGTGAAGCAATCGCTCAACATGATGCCTGTGACTTGAAATTCCGGAGAGAACTTGTGTAACAACTTGTGGAAGCAGATTCTAAGATTCTCATTTGGATTCAGTGATGATTCAGTCCCACTTCCTGTGGAGAAAAGTCATTGGCAATACATCTTGATCTTTAAAGTATATACTTTATTGAATATTGTTTTGATTGTTTAAGCGCTTTGTGACCCTGGTCTGGAAAAGCGCTATACAAATAAAAATTACTTACTTACTTACTTACTATTGATTCCATCGTCCCACTCGTGTGTGCGATTCAATGAAGTATCTTCGCTCACAGTTAGTTTTGAATTTGAACTGTTTAGCAAACTGGAAAATCCTTCATTCCAAAGCCCAATAAAAGTAGATTTGTTTGATTCTTAATGTTGATTTCTGACAAAGAGGTTTCATGGATAAACTCATGTGTCAGGAACCAAGTGGTTTTTAAGTACTTCCTGTTCTTAATTTGCGGAAACTCTCTAAAATGTATGCGTTCTCTCCACTTCCTGTTGTGCATTATTGCGTTATTGTCGATTCATTGATTCAGTCAGATTTTCCGCCCTGAACCGATCGAAAACATATTTTAAATGTGTGAATGAATGTCCAATTTATGAGTAACTTTGCTCACAATCAATTTACTCTTGAACCATTTAACAAACTCTTCAGTCCAGAGCCGGAGTAAAACAATTAATCTAGATTTGTGTGATTCAGCTATATTTGGTGTCGTGCAACCCACTATCACTGAGCTCTCATTGATTTCTGATAAACACCAGAGGTCTCGGATTTATCGGTCTTTTTTTCCAGGAAACATTTTTTCATAATCACTTCCTGTTATCCAATAATGTTTCTGCAAATTAGAGGTGTGCGATTCAGCGATGAGCCACCACTTCCTGTTGAGCGTGACTCATTAGCGATTCATTGATTCAGTCAGATTTACATCCTGCATCAATCATCACATACTTTACATGTGTGCGATGACCCGCTTTCCATGGAGAATGTTTGCTGATCGTCATTTACGGACCTTGAGTAAATCCGACGCACAAGTGAAAATGAGTCATCTAGATTTGTGTGATTCGGCTATATTTGCAGTCGCACAACCCATTGATTTCTGACGAACACTAGTGTGTTTTAATCACTTACTTTTAAGAACCTCAATTTTCAGAAACCATTGATGGATCTACTGACTCCTTTAAGAAACATCTTTTTATTTGTTCAGGCTTTTCCTTGATTTTCTGGAACTCCTGTTGTGTTATCAGTTTTATCTTGACCTTTTAAAGTATATATTTGATAGAATATTGTTTTGATTGTTTAAGCGCTTTGTGACCCTGGTCTGGAAAAGCGCTATACAAATAAAAATTACTTACTTACGTGTTTGATTCAGTGAAGTTTCCATTACCATGAGTTTAAATGGCCTCCTGTTGAACACTAGGAGGAAGTGTTCTTGCCATTAATCCATGGTTCTTAATCACTTCCTGTCCATCCTTACCAGTTTGAAAAACTCAATTAGATGTGTGCGAGTCGGACATTTGAAGTAGAAACAGTTATTTACTTGACGAATATGGGAGGTTTCTCCCTCTAGTGGACTTATCTATAAATATATCTATACACCTTTGAAAGGGTTCGATTCATGGTCCATTGACAAATCACCCATCAGGGGTGTTTGCTGTGTTCCTTGAAGAGACGGCAAAATGTTCAAACGAGATTCACGCCGGAGGCTCGACTGAGCAAATAAATCCTCCCCGTGTTCCGTTAATTTCTCCTTCTTGTCGGAATTATTAATGCCTGAGCCCTAATTTCGCCGCGGAACGCGATGATTCCTGGCTTTTTTTTTCTTTTTTTTTTATCCTAAGAAGGAGTCGTTCTTTCTGTGCAAACTCTTTACTTGAAGCTCTTTTTGGAAATTGCTCTGGAGCATAATTAATGGACGGCAGGAAAACCATGAATAGCAATGCGGCAAAATGTGTCATTTTATCGAGCAGCCGCCGCTCGCTCTGAGAGCACTTGTGCGCCGGACGGTAATTCATTTATTTAAAGAATGGATGTGTGTTTAATCATGGAGCCTGTGTAAAGAATGAGAGGTTTGGTGCTTTTGGAATTACCATTCGTCTTAATCTCATTCCAGCCGTCCCGCTGACCCTGACGGAATGTTGCCGGAGGCAGAAACGGCTAGCCGGGGCCTCGCATGATTAAAAACACACGAGCAGCCCTTTTTTTTTTTATCGTGTGACGCGACGATAACAACATTAGTGTCGAGGAGCTTCGCTGGTCGGACGGTTGAGTGTCTCTCTTCATTCACGTTTGCGTCGTTCTGATGAAGAGTGGTCCTCTGGTCGTCGAGACTTTTCATGTCACGTTATAGCGTTTGCTATTATTTCCGAGTCACGCCGACATGAACGTTTATCGTGAGCAACAATTCAAGTGTTCCATGAAGCCGTCAAACGTCGCCTCTTTTCTGACGTTGTAATCCACTTAATCTGTGCTAGCAATGCTAACAATGCTAACAGCTAAGGCCCTGAATACTACACAAGCAGAAAGAATTGGCTAAAGAAGAACAAAGGTTAAAGGCCCAAGGGACATTTGTTGAGCAAGTAAGTAAATTAAATTTATAGAGCGCATTTTCAGACCAGGGTCACAAAGCGCTTACACAATCAAAACAATACTCAAGAAATATGTACTTATAAGGTCACGATAACACTGAGAACACAACAGGAGTTCCAGAAAATCAAGGAAAAGCCTGAACAAATAAAAACGTCTTAAGATGTTTCTTAAAGGAGTCAGTAGATCATCAAGCGCAAAGAGAGAAGAAGATCGTTCCAAAGCTTAGGAGCAACAGTCTGGAAGTATTTCTCTCCTCTGGTCCTGAACCGTGTTCAGGAACCATCAGTAGATTCTGATCCACAGACCTCAGAGCCCGAGCTGGGGTGTAAGTCTGGATCAGATCACTGATGGAAGGTCTGACCATGAATAGATCTGAAAGTAAGAACCAGAATTTTAAAATTGATCCTGAAAGAAACTGGAAGCCAGTGAAGAGTTTTAATGATCGGAGAAATGTGAGTTCTTCTACTAGAGCGGGTCAGAATTCTCGCTGCAAATTCTGAATCAACTGCAGGCGAGACAGATCCTTCTTGTTAAGACATGAAAATAAACTGTTGCAATAGTCCAGGCGAAAAGACACAAACGCATGGATTACAAGCTCCAGATCATGTTGTGACAACATTTTGCTAAGTTTAGAGATGTTTCTCAGTTGAAGGAAAAAGTTTCTGGTCAGTTTTCTACAGTGTTGAACAAGAGACATGTCTTTATCAAATACAACACCCAGGTTTCTCAGGCTCATTTTGACGAACTGACCTAAGTCAGTAGGTCAATCTGCTACATCAGGGGTCCCCCAAACTTTTTCCTGTAAGGGCTACATAACTTTTTCTCATAACTCTTCTCTGATGGTAGGCTGGGGATCGCAGGGATGCATAAACGTAAAAATGTATAGATTTCCAGAAAGCCACACATAACCAAATAACCCTTCACAGGTTCTTCAGCCAGGAAATGTATGATAAACATTTATGAAATAAACAATAAAAAAAAGGTCTAGTTTGAAAGATATCAAAATTGTACACTTTGAAATGTTGATGTCTTTCAAACCAGACATGGTGAGAGAGCAAACAGTGTAGTTAGGTGTAGAATACAACAACAAAAAACATGCATTCTTGATTTATATTTTCCTAATAGAAAAAAGGAATTTACTCCCAAAAAAAGGGGGGCTTCTATATTATTTGTCACGCACTGTATATGAAAAAATATCAAAATGCATCTATGGTTCTGGGGGCGGGGCCAAATGTGGAGGCGGGCCATAACTTTAGAACTGGGAACCACTGGCTGGCAAAAATGGAAAATTGGTGAGGGAATTGTACTTTAATCTAATGTATGGATGGTATGGTTAAGCAGAGGATGAATACGAAGATGTTAATTGCAAGCAAAATTAAATTCCAATATAATAATAATATTTGTGTACGACGAGGTTGAGAGAGGATCGGTCGGGCTCGGTTTTCGATAATTAGAAGTTCTGATGTTCTGATTCCAGTTTTAAAATGTATCTACTCTAGGCCACATTCTCAAAAGGGTTCTGGTATATTGACCTGATCTGAGGTCAATGGTGTGGGCGGGCCCTTAAATAACCACAACTGAAGCAGTGGTCTGAACAAAATGTCTATCACTGCAACGAGCGAGAACTTCTAAAAAATCCACTTTATCGATGCTCTTGGTCTCCATTTAACACTCAACAATCTTCGCATAACACGGCTCGCACGCTAATGGTAATGTTGCGTAAAAGACGGAAGGATTTATCGAAGCCTCGGGTCGATAAACTGATTACCTTGACGAGCGTAGTAATCATTAACGATCGTGAAACTGAACCAGTCTTCCGATACCGACACGGGCTCCACCATCGTCCTCATCCCGCCGTCGATAAGACCTCCATGTCAAATTGACAAAATAACCCCCTTAACTCTGTGGCTATTCTCTCCTTTACCGGTTGCGGTCAAAGGGACTTCATTCAGTCTTCAACATCCGGAAGAAAAAAAGCACGAGCAGCCGTCGGCAAAACGCGATTCCGTTAAGTCTTCGGCGTCTCTTTCAAACCCACAAAGACTCTGAATTATGGCGTTGCTAGAAAACCTGACCTGTTTAATGAGCCGCCGCCCCGAGGAGCGCGAACGCAACATCGTGATTGAAACGAAAAGGATTCCCCGTCGTTGCTCTCGACGACTAATTGCTTTGCAGACTGTATTGTATTCTGTCGCTTCAGCGCTCCGGAGCGTGATTATTAAGATCTTAATGGAGCGCTGATTGTTTTCGGCCTCACCTCGCTGGATGGATGGAGCCGTGTGAGCAAAAACGCTTGGGATTTTTTTTTTTAGCGGTCCGTTATGGCGCTCCCCCCCCTAGCTTCGTGTGTTGTAAAGATGAGTTGTGGGTGAAAGTGTGGGCAGAAAATCAAAGAATGAGGCTTCGCTTTTTCCAATCGTTAACTTCTACCCAACAATAAAAGTTGTTTATTTGCTAATGCTAGCTGTGGAAAAATGTGCTCTGTTGTTGAGGGTATTGAGGAAGACTTTCCACAGTAGTTAAGGAGTCAAATCAAGTTCACGGGGAAAAACAAAGGCACCACTTACCTCTGCGACCAAACGTTCATCCTTTTTTTTTCGTGGGGAATCGTCTCGCATGTGTCGGCTAACTATTTCGGAAGTGAGCAGGTCAGAGATGCCTCCACTGGGCCGTCGCTCCAGATGGCTCATTAGACTGGTGTCTGATGTAACCACACACACACTTCCCTGCCCTCCACTTCTCCTCGCTGTCCCAATCCCTCCATCCCGCTGTCATCCCTCTTTCATCAGTCCGGCGCTGCCAGATGCTCGCGTCGTGCCGCCACAAGAGTTTGAAACAAAGCCTTGATATTACCTTCTAAGATGTCGCAATCTCGACTCTTGACTCTTGAAGTACTGACTCGCTCAGATGTTTGGAAGTGAGTGATTCCTACATTTGGACTCATTACGAAATGTGTCAGGCTAAATCTGTTGTATCAAAACGTTGGTCGACCAATCAGAGGCCTAGATTTAATGAGACAATACCAGGAAAACTTACCAAGCCAATGGGACTATTTAAAGATCCATTATCTGTGATCCATGAAAATTTGTGTTTTTGGAGTTATGGAAAAAAAAGTATGTTGGTATGATGGTCACCATCATGTTTCTTCCTCTTCGTCCCAAATGACCATTTTAAAACATCGAAATACCTCCAAACGTCCCTGTATGGAAAAAATGTTACGGGATAATTTTTTTTATCCGTATATTTTCAGATTTTTTGTAAGTAATTTGTATTTATATAGCGCTTTTCCAGACCAGGGTCACAAAGCGCTTAATAAATCATAAAATACTCAATAAAATATATACTTAAAAGGTCCACATACACATACAAGATGAACGTTACAGACGAGCACCATGGAGGTATTTCTGTGTTTTTAAGTTAGTCTTTTTGGACAAAGATAAAGCTGTCCTAGCAGCTAGCCTTGAGACTTCAACTAAGAAGAAACTTTAAATATATCCTTTTTTTGCAACAATTTTTCATGTCGAGGCTTCAATAAAAGAAGGATGTCACAGATTAGCAGGACAAAGATGAAGCTGGCCTAGCAGCTAGCCTAGCGACTTCCGCTAAGAAGAAACTTAAAATATATCCTTTTTTTTGTAACAATTTTTCATGTTGACGCTTCAATAAAAGATGGACGTTACAGACGAGCACCATGAAGCAATTTGGTCTTTTTAAGTGTGTCTTTTTGGACGAAGAGGAAGCTGTCCTAGCAGATAGCCTAGCGACTTCGGCTAAAAAGAAACTTAAAAATACCTTTTTTTTCTGACAATTTTCATCTTGAGGCTTCAATAAAAGAGAAATATCCCAGATTAGCAGTATGGAAATATTTAGAGATTTTTAAGGGTGTCTTTTTTGGACAAAGATGAAGCTATTTTAGCAGCTAGCGACTTCTGCTAATTTGAGCTTTAAAAATAGACTTTTTTGCACCAATTTTTCATGACGAGGCTTTAATAAAAGAGGAATGTCACCAGATTATCAGTATGGAAATATTTTGATGAATTTAAGGGTGCCTTTTTGGACAAAGATAAAGCTGTCCTAGCAGCTAGCCTAGCGACTTCTGCTAAAAAGAAACTTAAATTATATATATAATAAACAATTTTCATGTTAATGCTTCAATAAAAGAGGGATGCCACAGATAACCAGTATGAAAATATTTAGAGATTTTTAAGGGTGTCTTCTTTGGACAAAGATGAAGCTATTTTAGCAGCTAGCCTAGCGACTTATATATATATAGACATTGTTCACGCAACAATTTTCATGTTAAGGCTTCAAGAAAAGAGGGATGTCATCAGATTAGCAATATGGAAATATTAGCATAGTGACTTCCGCTAAGAAGAAATCTAAAATATAGACTTTTTAACATTTTTTGATAATTTTTCATTTCGAGGCTTCAATACAAGACGTTACAGGCGAGCAGTATGGAGGTATTTGGATGTTTTTAAGTTTGTCTTTTTGGATGAAAAATCGAATGAAGCGATCCGGCAGCTAGCCTAGCAACTTCTGCTAAAAAGAGGCTTAAAATATATTTTTAAAATATAGACTTGTTTCAATTTTTTGTAACAATTCTTCATGTCGAGGCTTCAATACAAGATGGACGTTACAGACCAGCAGTATGGAGGTATTTGGATGTTTTTAAGTATCTTTTTGGACAGGGAGAACTAAGAAAAGTGAGCGATGTTGGCGACCGTCTTTTGTGTCCACATTTTTGCCTATAACTCCAAAAACAGATTATTCTGAAAATAATCCGAACCCTTAGTCGACCTGGGATTGAGTAGAAAATGAGTGAAGTTAGTATTTTTGGGCGATTTATCCATCGAAAGCTATAGCGAGGAAACAAAGTCTTGATTTTTATTTTACTATTATGTTATAAACCGCTACTTACTTAGCGTCACATGCTCTACATGCTAGTCAAAGTTTGTCGTTAAGTTTTTACAGCCAGTGCTTCGGATTTATTGTACGTTGATTCTCGTGTCCGCTAAAAGGTTCCGGTTTAATAAAAAAAGGCAAAAAATCCATTCCTTGATTCACTTTGTATGTTGAAGAGTCAATAAGCTGATGGAAGCCATGACCGAGTTCGTCGTAAGACTTTTATTAGCGTGTGTCGCCCAGAACATGGCGCACGTTTTTTTTTTTTTACGACGTCTTCGTCCTCCTGCCGCTTTAACCGCCGGTTGTTTACGGCTTCAGGGCGAGCGTCGCGCGCACACGAGTCCTGACCGTGATCGGAGGCAGTGACACCGGGTGGGCCTTCGCTCGGGGGGGGGGAACGTGTCCCTGATTAAATGGCTCTGATTAAAACAAAGGACCCGACCGAGGTCTAACGGTCGCCCGTATTTCAAGAACGCCGCCATCACGCCACGCGGACGCATCGCTCACCTGCTGTCAGGTGACGATTGACCTTTCATGGGGGGGGGTCGGGGGGGGGGGGGCTGTTCACTCCCACTTCATCACCTCAACGATCAATTAGACAAAGAATCCATCATGTGAATATGACGAGGGAGTTAATGGATGTCAAACTCCGGGGCGAGTCGGGGTCACCTTGGACCAGTGGTCCCCAGAGGTGTTGCCGACACGATGTTGTGTCATCCATCCGACATCTCTTCGACAATAAAACCACAATCAAACTGAAAAAAAAAAAATGGAAATCGTTTTGTGTTAGAAACCCCTCCCTTACCTTGAACTCTGCAACCAGGAAGCCCCTCCAGGAGGAAATCACATTAAAATTTTAATTGATGAAGTGTTACGCTGCAGGACGCGACCCCGCTCTGCACAGATCTAACAGGAGGAAGCTACGATAAAAAAAAAAAAAGGGGGGAGAGTGGAATCTGATATTTTCCGTGTAGTCGCCTCTAACCATGTTACATGGTGCAAGTCCCTGCAGGAGACGCTTAACGCTGATCGCACACTTTTACAGCCCCTCGTGTTCATCACGTCAACACCTCTTCTTTCGGGATCGATCGAGGCTCTTCTGCGCCGATAATCCATACGTCTCCATGAATCACTGCAGTTCCCGACGCTCTGGTGAGGAGCGTTGTTACAGTCATTATCTCTTTTAAATTCAATTGGTTCTTAAGGCGATTCGAAGTCAAGCGACGCCAGTGGACTAGAGTGGTAGTGTTTAGCCCCGACGGGAAGCCACATTTCCCATGAGCACTTGCTAAACGTGGCAAAAATGTTGCCATGTCCCGGTTTGCAGCAGTTGGATGAATGTTCTTTTTTCAGACTTCCATTGTTTGAATAATTAAATATGATGTGCGTTATGACGGTGTAGGTACAATTTCGGTCCCCCCTACAATATCGTCCCCCCTACTTCCTACGTGATGATGTCTCTGCGAACGTCTCTTTAAAATATTTTTTATGGGTTAAAGAAACGTCAGTTCCCTCACACGTGCCCCCTGCTGGACGTCACATATATACATACCATTGCATGTACGTTAGTATCTAGCTAACAAATGAATGATCATATACAAAAAAAACATCCGACAGGAACTAGATGAGTGTTTCTTCTCTTATTCTGAAAATAAACAGGAAGTACTGTGAATTGAATGAACAAACCGCCTGTTTCTGGAGTGAACAAAACTTTTTCTGATAAGTTTAAATGTCCAGGTCATATAGAAATAGAGAGAAAATCAAGGGTGGCGAAGAAGAGAGTGAAGGCAAGGTGGTATATAGATGATATAGATGGATAGATAGACTTTATTAACCCCTACTTATTTAGCGTCACATGCTCTACACTATTCAAAGTTTGTCGTTGAGTTTTTTACCAAAATTGCAATATAAATAAAATGCATTATTAATAATAAGATACCTTCTTAAATTCCTTAAAGTCCTTAACGTTCAATGTGATTCTGATCATTCAAAATATTTCTTTTACATTTGTAAAAATAACATTTGTGGGTTTTTTTCCCCTCTAATGGTTCCTGAACAGAACAAAATAAAGAGTACAAAATGGCGAGTCGTAGAGTCCAGTCCGAGTGTTGATAAAACCCAGAATCCTCTGCTGAAATTGCAGAGGACGTGGCGAGGAAGTGGCCTGGTGGCGGGAAGATAACGCATCGATTCCAGCGGCAGGAAGAGGAAGTCCGGGGCGATTGCTCGCCACCTTCTGCCTCGTGCTCTCTTTCCATTCTCTCCTTCTTCTGGAACCGACCTCATCCATCACTGGAACCTTCTTCTACCGGCTTAACTAACCGGGTCAAAGGTCGCAGAACAAACATGAGCATGGATTTGGTCCAATTATGCAAATGGTTTCGGGGATGATTGACAGGTTTGAGTTTTATCTGTTCTCGTGCGAGATGAAGCCGGCGGTGGGAATATAGCGGATCCGCTAATGAACCGCCAGTGACCCGCGGGGCGGCGGGGGCTTCGGCCAATTACGGTCCAGCTCGGCCAGAACACGAGGAACGGAGACGGGTCGGAGATGATGATGATGATGGTGATGATGTCATCGAAAGTTGCGACCTGAACCAAGAGTCTGCGACTATCAAGCGTCTTCATAAATCACCTCCTCCCGCGGAGCCCGTTTCAGGTCTTTGAACGCATCATTAGCCGAAGCACGAACGACCGCCTGCGCCGCCGCGAAGTAGAAAAACAGCTTCGCATTCATACGGAACGATTCGTCGCCGGCTTTTATAATCGACTTCTCATCATCCTATCGAGAGTTTAAAGTAGAAGAAAAAGACAACTTGGAGTTTTTACATTATATCAAAGGTGATGAGTTCAAGACTGGATGTTTAAAACTTTAAACTACATTGAGAGTTTATTCAAAGTCCTTTATCAAGATTGACGAATTGTTATCTATTTATTATAGCTGAGATTGTTGTGCACTTACTCATCTTTGAAGATACAATTCGCAGTACTTCCTGTTTATTTTCAGAATAAGAGAAGAAACGCTAATCTAGTTCCTATCGGAAGTTTTTTTGTATCTGATCAAATTAAACCTGGTGAACAATTTGAGGGATTCATGCCCACCAGAGTTAAATTCTTGTCGAGCCGCTTTTTTTAAAATTATTTTTGTTTGGTTTCACTGAATTTGTTTTTGTTGTTATTTGTTTAATTTAACATGTTCCATTTTAACACAATAATCATAGCGATATAAATGATATCATCTTTATTTCTTAACCAACTGACATTGAACAAAGATGGCGTCTCTTGCAGAATATGATCTAACGCAGTCGTCCTCAACCACTCAAGTCATATTAGCATGTGACTCTTGACATGTTTAGATACTATTTTGGGCAAGTTTACTAAAAAAAAAGAGAGAAACACAAAGATAAACTAGCTCAGGGGCTCTTGCTGACTCAGCATTGTGGAGTAAAAGGTTTTGCCTTTTTATTTTGGTTCTATTTGTAGACCAGTCCGTAAAAAATAATGCTAGCATGAAACCGGTCCGCGATGCAAGGTTGGCGACCACTCACCTAACGTACCACAAATAGCCCGCAAAACACATGTTTGACACCAGTGGTATGATCAACACATTTCGTTTAATTTCTCCTAAACTTTGTGAAGTCAATTTGCTGCTCTGCAGTGCCCTCACACGTGCCCCCTGCTGGACGTCACATATATACATACCATTGCATGTACGTTAGAGTCAAGCTAAACAAATAAAAATGAACAAACTTCCTGTTTCTGGAGTAAACAAGACTTTTTCTGATAAGTTTAAATGTTCAGGTCATATAGAAATGGAGAGAAAATCAAGGGTGGCGAAGAAGAGAGTGAAGGCAAGGTGGTATATAGATCGATAGGTAGGTAGATGGATAGGTGGGTGGATGGATGGATGGATATATAGTAGGAGGATGGATGGATAGATAGACTTTATTAATCCCTCTGTAGATCTCCTTCAGGAAATTGGGTTTCCAGTTAACACTAAAGTGCAAGGGATAACAAAGTGCAAACATAAAGAACATATACAAGCTTGTTTCCAACTAGTGCTTAAATTAAACTACATTCTTGTAATGAAGGACCAAATATCTTAGTCTTGTTGATGATACGTTATTTCATATCCGTCTTTTGGTCCGACGAGGCAACATTCGACGGTCAAAATATCTCCTCACTGACCTGGACTTTCACCGCTCGCCACTGAACCTCTGGTCCCGGCGGCCCGAGCGAAGATAAAAACAACTACGCCAGGATAATTCAACGATCTGTGATATTTGTGTGGGGACCGGTTTTCTCATTAGCAGGAAGCTAATCTCCCGACTTCGCCCGGCTGTTATTGTCGGAAATTTAAAGAACGATCCCCCGGCCTGACATTCTGCTCTTTAATGTGTTTGCGATTTCCTCCTCTGGGGTCTTCCTCCCACTCCGGCCCATTCACTTCAGTATCTCTCTCTGCGATGAATCAGCGAGTCCACTCTCATGTTGGACGCTGATACAATCTCTTTAAGTCAGCCTGGAATTCTTAATGTTTCGCCCGTTTTCTCGTTTATTTTCCGAGGCTGCCGAGCATCGCGGCCCTTTGTTCACAAGCTCTTTCTCCCCCTGAGCGCCGAGTGTTGCTGTCAGCTTGTACATCAGCCGGCGCTGTGTTAAGAGAGCAATAATTACACACCATCATCGCCTGCTGTTTTATACCTACTCCTGCGGGTTTGTGTTCCTTGGGCTGGATTATTAGAACCTGCCGGTCGCCTTGGTGATGCTTCCACGTAAGATGATGAGTCGAGGAACTGATTTCACTTCAGGAATTTGATCAAATTCCATCTCAACTCGTTGTGAGTCCTACATATCTAACAGAATTTTTAACAATTCTGGTTCTTAGTCAAGACATGTGCGAGTCCTACATATCTAACTGATTTTTTTATAATCTGGTTTTGATTCAAGACATGTGCGAGTCCTACATATCTAACTGAATTTTTAACAATTCTGGTTCTGAGTCAAGACATGTGCGAGTCCTACATATCTAACTGAATTTTTAACAATTCTGGTTCTGAGTCAAGACATGTGCGAGTCCTACATATCTAACTGAATTTTTAACAATTCTGGTTCTGAGTCAAGACATGTGCGAGTCCTACATATCTAACTGAATTTTTAACAATTCTGGTTCTGAGTCAAGACATGTGCGAGTCCTACATATCTGTTTTTTTAATTTATTTTACAATTCTGGTTCTTAGTCAAGACATGTGCGAGTCCTACATATCTAACTGAATTTTTAACAATTCTGGTTTTGAGTCAAGACATGTGCGAGTCCTACATGTCTTGACTAATGTTTTTACAATTCTGGTTCTGAGTCAAGACATGTGCGAATCCTACATATCTAACTGAATTTTTTATAATTCTGGTTCTGAGTCAAGACATGTGCGAGTCCTACATATCTAACTGAATTTTTTATAATTCTGGTTCTGAGTCAAGACATGTGCGAGTCCTACATGTCTAACTGAATTTTTAACAATTCTGGTTCTTAGTCAAGACATGTGCGAGTCCTACATGTCTAACTGAATTTTTAACAATTCTGGTTCTGAGTCAAGACATGTGCGAGTCCTACATATCTAACTGAATTTTTAACAATTCTGGTTCTGAGTCAAGACATGTGCGAGTCCTACATATCTAACTGAATTTTTAACAATTCTGGTTCTGAGTCAAGACATGTGCGAGTCCTACATATCTAACTGAATTTTTAACAATTCTGGTTCTGAGTCAAGACATGTGCGAGTCCTACATATCTAACTGAATTTTTAACAATTCTGGTTCTGAGTCAAGACATGTGCGAGTCCTACATATCTGTTTTTTTAATTTATTTTACAATTCTGGTTCTTAGTCAAGACATGTGCGAGTCCTACATATCTAACTGAATTTTTAACAATTCTGGTTTTGAGTCAAGACATGTGCGAGTCCTACATGTCTTGACTAATGTTTTTACAATTCTGGTTCTGAGTCAAGACATGTGCGAATCCTACATATCTAACTGAATTTTTTATAATTCTGGTTCTGAGTCAAGACATGTGCGAGTCCTACATATCTGTTTTTTTTTTAAATTTTACAATTCTGGTTCTGAGTCAAGACATGTGCGAGTCCTACATGTCTAACTAATGTTTTTACAATTCTGGTTCTGAGTCAAGACATGTGCGAGTCCTACATATCTGTTTTTTTAAATTTATTTTACAATTCTGGTTCTGAGTCAAGACATGTGCGAGTCCTACATGTCTTGACTAATGTTTTTACAATTCTGGTTCTGAGTCAAGACATGTGCGAGTCCTACATATCTAACTGAATTTTTTATAATTCTGGTTCTGAGTCAAGACATGTGCGAGTCCTACATGTCTAACTAATGTTTTTACAATTCTGGTTCTGAGTCAAGACATGTGCGAGTCCTACATGTCTAACTAATGTTTTTACAATTCTGGTTCTGAGTCAAGACATGTGCGAGTCCTACATGTCTAACTAATGTTTTTACAATTCTGGTTCTGAGTCAAGACATGTGCGAGTCCTACATATCTAACTGAGTCCTACAAATCTAACTGATTTTTCATAATTCTGGTTCTGAGTCAAGACATGTGCGAGTCCTACATATCTAACTGAGTCCTACAAATCTAACTGATTTTTCATAACTCTGGTTCTGAGTCAAGACATGTGCGAGTCCTACATATCTAACTGAGTCCTACAAATCTAACTGATTTTTCATAATTCTGGTTCTGAGTCAAGACATGTGCGAGTCCTACATATCTAACTGAGTCCTACAAATCTAACTGATTTTTCATAACTCTGGTTCTGAGTCAAGACATGTGCGAGTCCTACATATCTAACTGAGTCCTACAAATCTAACTGATTTTTCATAATTCTGGTTCTGAGTCAAGACATGTGCGAGTCCTACATGTCTAACTAATGTTTTTACAATTCTGGTTCTTAGTCAAGACTTGTGCGAGTCCTACATGTCTAACTAATGTTTTTACAATTCTGGTTCTGAGTCAAGACTTGTGCGAGTCCTACATATCTGTTTTTTTTAATTTATTTTACAATTCTGGTTCTGAGTCAAGACATGTGCGAGTCCTACATGTCTTGACTAATGTTTTTACAATTCTGGTTCTGAGTCAAGACATGTGCGAATCCTACATATCTAACTGATTTTTTTATAATTCTGGTTCTGAGTCAAGACATGTGCGAGTCCTACATATCTGTTTTTTTTAAAAATTTTACAATTCTGGTTCTGAGTCAAGACATGTGCGAGTCCTACATGTCTAACTAATGTTTTTACAATTCTGGTTCTGAGTCAAGACATGTGCGAGTCCTACATATCTGTTTTTTTTAATTTATTTTACAATTCTGGTTCTGAGTCAAGACATGTGCGAGTCCTACATGTCTTGACTAATGTTTTTACAATTCTGGTTCTGAGTCAAGACATGTGCGAGTCCTACATATCTAACTGAATTTTTTATAATTCTGGTTCTGAGTCAAGACATGTGCGAGTCCTACATATCTGTTTTTTTTTTAATTTTACAATTCTGGTTCTGAGTCAAGACATGTGCGAGTCCTACATGTCTAACTAATGTTTTTACAATTCTGGTTCTGAGTCAAGACATGTGCGAGTCCTACATGTCTAACTAATGTTTTTACAATTCTGGTTCTGAGTCAAGACATGTGCGAGTCCTACATGTCTAACTAATGTTTTTACAATTCTGGTTCTGAGTCAAGACATGTGCGAGTCCTACATATCTAACTGAGTCCTACAAATCTAACTGATTTTTCATAATTCTGGTTCTGAGTCAAGACATGTGCGAGTCCTACATATCTAACTGAGTCCTACAAATCTAACTGATTTTTCATAACTCTGGTTCTGAGTCAAGACATGTGCGAGTCCTACATATCTAACTGAGTCCTACAAATCTAACTGATTTTTCATAATTCTGGTTCTGAGTCAAGACATGTGCGAGTCCTACATATCTAACTGAGTCCTACAAATCTAACTGATTTTTCATAACTCTGGTTCTGAGTCAAGACATGTGCGAGTCCTACATATCTAACTGAGTCCTACAAATCTAACTGATTTTTCATAATTCTGGTTCTGAGTCAAGACATGTGCGAGTCCTACATGTCTAACTAATGTTTTTACAATTCTGGTTCTGAGTCAAGACATGTGCGAGTCCTACATGTCTAACTAATGTTTTTACAATTCTGGTTCTTAGTCAAGACTTGTGCGAGTCCTACATGTCTAACTAATGTTTTTACAATTCTGGTTCTTAGTCAAGACTTGTGCGAGTCCTACATGTCTAACTAATGTTTTTACAATTCTGGTTCTGAGTCAAGACATGTGCGAGTCCTACATATCTGTTTTTTTTAAATTTTACAATTCTGGTTCTGAGTCAAGACATGTGCGAGTCCTACATATCTGTTTTTTTTTTATTTTACAATTCTGGTTCTGAGTCAAGACATGTGTGAGTCCTACATATCTGTTTTTTTTTAATTTTACAATTCTGGTTCTGAGTCAAGACATGTGCGAGTCCTACATGTCTAACTAATGTTTTTACAATTCTGGTTCTGAGTCAAGACATGTGCGAGTCCTACATGTCTAACTGATTTTTTTTATAATCTGGTTTTGATTCAAGACATGTGCGAGTCCTACATATCTAACTGAATTTTTTATAATTCTGGTTCTGAGTCAAGACATGTGCAAGTCCTACAAATCTAACTTAATTTTTTATAATTATTATTCTGAGTCAAGACATGTGTGAGTCCTATATATGTAACTCATTTATTTTACAATTCTGGTTCTGAGTCAAGACATGTGCGAGTCCTACATATCTAACTGATTTTTCATAACTCTGGTTCTGAGTCAAGACATGTGCGAGTCATACATATCTAACTGAGTCCTACAAATCTAACTGATTTTTCATAACTCTGGTTCTGAGTCAAGACATGTGTGAGTCCTACATGTCTAACAATTTTTTTTACAATTCTGGTTCTGAGTCAAGACATGTGTGAGTCCTACATATCTAACTGATTTTTCATAATTCTGGTTCTGAGTCAAGACATGTGCGAGTCCTACATATCTAACTGAGTCCTACATATCTAACTGATTTTTCATAATTCTGGTTCTGAGTCAAGACATGTGCGAGTCCTACATATCTAACTGAGTCCTACAAATCTAACTGATTTTTCATAACTCTGGTTCTGAGTCAAGACATGTGCGAGTCCTACATATCTAACTGAGTCCTACAAATCTAACTGATTTTTCATAATTCTGGTTCTGAGTCAAGACATGTGCGAGTCCTACATATCTAACTGAGTCCTACAAATCTAACTGATTTTTCATAACTCTGGTTCTGAGTCAAGACATGTGCGAGTCCTACATATCTAACTGAGTCATACAAATCTAACTGATTTTTCATAACTCTGGTTCTGAGTCAAGACATGTGAGAGTCCTACATATCTAACTGAGTCCTACAAATCTAACTGATTTTTCATAACTCTGGTTCTGAGTCAAGACATGTGCGAGTCCTACATATCTAACTGAGTCCTACAAATCTAACTGATTTTTCATAACTCTGGTTCTGAGTCAAGACATGTGCGAGTCCTACATATCTAACTGAGTCCTACAAATCTAACTGATTTTTCATAACTCTGGTTCTGAGTCAAGACATGTACGAGTCCTACATGTCTAACAAATTTGTTTACAATTCTGGTTCTGAGTCAAGTAAATTTTAAATGAGTCAAGTCTTAAATCGCTGCTATTGAAATGTTGGCGTCAGTAAGGACCGTGTTAGAAGTTCTACAGCCAATCAACTCACAACCCAGATACCGAAAAGGCGGAAACTATGTTCAATGTTTCAAATGTTTTTCAGTGTTAATTAAAAAGAAAAAAAAATCTGTGGTGTTTACAAAGATGTCGATACTGATTTATGTGCACTGACAAATAAAAAGTAATTACCCGTCAATCACAATGTTTCGTCGGACCAGGAAGTGATAGATTCTGATTGCAAATTTATCAGATTGACAACAAAAAAAGTCACTGTCCTTCAAATCCTTTATTTGAAGTTTCATTAACATGTTCAAAATATTGTTTCTGCAGGATGTGATGTCATCACTAGGCGACATTCAGTACATTTGTATCTACACCGGTGCTGTGTCTCAAATCAAATATTTCTCTTAGTATACTAGAAGTTAGTATGCATCAGGATAGTGTACATACTAACTAGTACGCAAATTCTCCACAGATAGTATGTCTCAAATCAAACTCTGCTGCTACACACTAACAGGAAATGACACAACAGCTTTTTCTTCTACTTCTATTTAACAATGGTTGCAACCAGCTGTTTGAACGCTATCGCCACCTGCTGGCAGCACGTTTTGCAAGTTTGGAAAAAGAAATAAAGAAAAAATATGAGAATCGAAATATTCGCGAGATATTTAAGCTGGTATCAGCACTGAAGACGTGTTTATCCTCCTACTGCTGCGGAAAATGTACCTGTAAGTATATGAATATATATGTATTTATATATGACGTAACTTCCGTTTAAAACCTCACTAAGATGGCGGCCGTTTAGTGTTGTTAGTCGAACCATACTCAGTTTTGTGGGCGATTTAGTGACAATTTAGTGTGCATGGAGCACTAAATTTCGCATACTAAGAATTGAGACGCACTAACGTACTAAAAATACTAACTTTTAGTACGCTAGTATGCGATTTGAGACACAGCACAGGACTATATCCAAGATGGTGATCACTGTAAAGTAGAAAGGGAAGAGTTAAGGGGACACCCTGGACAGCTATTTAGTGAAAAAAACACAACCACGGACAACCACTCACACAGACAATTCAGAGAAATCTATTGCTTATGTTCTTGTATTGTAGGAGGAAACTCTAGGAGGAGAAAGTGAGAAATCTTATCTCAGGTGAGCTTCATTTCATCTGTGCTCGTGTGCAACAACTGTGTCGTTCTCATGATGCAATAATCGCAATCTCACCTGTTCCCATGATGCATCGCTCCACAGCTGGCGGCTCTATCGCCGCCGCTGGATCTGAAGTCGATTATTAAAGCCGGCGTTATCTTCCATCATCGCGTTACTGTTCTGAGAACGAGCCCAGAATCGATACTGCGACAGTCAGTGGTTTTTATTACGTTTCGTGATATTTATCTGCCAGAACATCGTCTTTTTCACAGAATACAACCTTTACTCGCTCTACTGTCTCACAATGAATCCAGAAACAATAAACGTACTGCTTCATATTTAATTACAGTTTTTTTGTGATCTTTATTTAAAACTATTTTCTCATTTTCAATAAACTGGTTCTTTTATTTACAATATTTCCTGGTTTAAATATGGTTTTGTTGAAAAACAAATAGTGATATATTTAGAAGAACTAAAATAAACTTTGTTTTTATTTCTGTATTTCCATGTTGTGATTGTTTTTTTCTGTGAAACTCTTAAAAAGTCAAAGTTTGCGTTGAATTAATTCTTATTCCACTATATCTGACGTATCGATATATACTTGGTGAATATTTGCTTTTACTTTTTTTGGGGTTTTAAATCAATTATTCAAGTAGTTAAATCATATTCGAAACATAAATCCCTGACGTCGTTCAAAAGCTAACACCGTACCCTATGCTAACGCTAATGCTAATTCTATTCCCGTAGAGAAAGTCTGAAAACTTTGCATTAATGGCGTGAATTAATAGTTTACATATTATAAACCCTCTCAATGTCTATATCTTAAATAAAAAAACATACTTTTATCGCCTTTTTTATTGTCAGACTAAAGGGGAATTTAGGTGTAGCTTAGCATGTAGCATAACATAGCTATAAGCTAACCATGAGGAACTTCTTATCGAAGATGATTTATCGTGAGCGTCTCCAGAAGTTTCTTTGGCTCACTGAATATAAACAATTTAATTTAATTATTTAACATTCACGATTTACGTCGCGGACATTTACTGTCTCTTAAAACTTTACGCAGGAATGAACAGTCGTCCTCGGGCTCAGACAGGAAGTGCGTCCCGTAAAATAAAATTAAAAAACGACATCGTAATAAAATACTAGAGTAGCTTTTTGGCATCTTCTAAATAACAATTCATTCATCCACTTGTAAGCACGAATTAACAAGCTTGTAATAATAACTTCTTTTTTTTCTTTTTTTAACTCTGACTTCTGTCCTGCAGAGTCTCGTTGTTGTTTTTGTTTGTTATTATCTGGGATGTTTTTTTCAAGTTATTTTTTAACCTCCTGCAGTGAAACACCTGAAACAACTTTCTTTCTTTTATAATGAGTGTGTGTGTGTGTGTGTGTGTGAGTGTGCGTGTGTGTGCGCGCGCGCGCGTGTGTGTGTGTGTGAGAGGGGAAGGAGTTCATTGTCCTAAATGTGGGATGGAGAGCAACAGCTCCCCCTGTTGCTCGACTTGAGCAATGGCATCAATATAATACCTTGATTTACGATACTATTCACGATACTTAGGAATCGAACCCTTATTACATATACTACTACGCCCTACTACTGTTTAAGTATATTTCTGTCGAATAAAAAACAGTTAAAAACATTTGTTTTTTCTAATTTAAAATTGAATTGAAATACATTATATGGATAAAACATTAAATTCACTCTCAGTATTATCTTGACCTTTAAAGTATATATTTGATTGATTATTGTTTTTATTGTTTAAGCGCTTTGTGACCCTGGTCTGGAAAAGCTCTATACAAATAAAAATTAATTACTTACTTACTTACACAATACAAAAGTTGAAGTGATAACTGAGTAATCTGATTACATTATGTAATGGAGTACAAAGTATAAGAGAAAATATAAAAAAGTATAAAAAAAAAGAATAAAAATGATATACTTCTATTTTCTTGGATACAATATTAATACAGAATAGTTTACTCTCCTATTAAGTTACACTGTATATGAAAACAAGAACTTAAAAATAATAAAATAAATAAATAATATTCGTATTAAATAAAAATAAACACATGACAAAACAAACACAAAAAAGATGCAAGAACTTAAAGGCTGTAAATTATTATCCTATTCTATATACTTGAAATAAACATGTTTGTGGTATTTTTTTTAATTTACCTTCAAACATGAAGTAGTGGAAGTACTTTGGACTGCGTGGGTTCATAAATTAAAACCATGAAAGAGAGTTTAATGTCATAAAAGTCCTCCTTGAGAAGTTATTAAAAACATCTCGCTGCACTTAAACATTTCCTCTCGGACGCTCTAACCAGACGCCGACACACAAGTATCTCAAGACTCCATTACTGCTGCGGATCCAATAAAAACCTCACAAACACTCCGAGGTCGTCGCCGGATGTTTGTTGGCTCGTAAAACGGATGATCCTGAGGTGAGGCTCGAGCCAAAGTCACGCCGACATTGCCGGGGATTGCTGATGGAAGATCCTGCTCAGGTGAATATTCCGCCGCGGAGTTACATTAATCAGCCGTTTACCTTTTTCTGTCGGAGACGAGGTCGTTTGCTCGTGAACCGCCGCGGGTTTGAGGTCAACGAAGATGCTCAAAGTCAAAGACTTTCATCTTCCAGGTGAGAACTTTTGTGTCTACGCTCCACTGTCATTTAACTCAGCAATTAAAAATGTCATTCAAAGTCATTTAGGTCTTCCCGTGTTAATGTAGGACTCAAGTTTTATGAAACATTCGATTTTTTTTCTTGAATAAACAACGTCCTGACTCAAAACTCAGTTAGATATGTAGGACTCACAAATGTCTTGAGTCGAAACCAGTGTTATGGAAACTAGATTAGATATGTAGGACTCACACATGTCTTGAGTCGAAACCAGTGTTTTGAAAACTAGATTAGATATGTAGGACTCACACATGTCTTGAGTCAAAACCAGTGTTATGGAAACTAGATTAGATATGTAGGACTCACACATGTCTTGAGTCAAAACCAGTGTTATGGAAACTAGATTAGATATGTAGGACTCACACATGTCTTGAGTCGAAACCAGTGTTATGGAAACTAGATTAGATATGTAGGACTCACACATGTCTTGAGTCGAAACCAGTGTTTTGAAAACTAGATTAGATATGTAGGACTCGCACATGTCTTGAGTCAAAACCAGTGTTTTGAAAACTAGATTAGATATGTAGGACTCGCACATGTCTTGAGTCAAAACCAGTGTTTTGAAAACTAGATTAGATATGTAGGACTCGCACATGTCTTGAGTCAAAACCAGTGTTATGAAAACTAGATTAGATATGTAGGACTCACACATGTCTTGAGTCGAAACCAGTGTTTTGAAAACTAGATTAGATATGTAGGACTCACACATGTCTTGAGTCAAAACCAGTGTTATGGAAACTAGATTAGATATGTAGGACTCACACATGTCTTGAGTCAAAACCAGTGTTATGGAAACTAGATTAGATATGTAGGACTCACACATGTCTTGAGTCGAAACCAGTGTTATGGAAACTAGATTAGATATGTAGGACTCACACATGTCTTGAGTCGAAACCAGTGTTTTGAAAACTAGATTAGATATGTAGGACTCACACATGTCTTGAGTCAAAACCAGTGTTATGGAAACTAGATTAGATATGTAGGACTCACACATGTCTTGAGTCAAAACCAGTGTTATGGAAACTAGATTAGATATGTAGGACTCACACATGTCTTGAGTCGAAACCAGTGTTATGGAAACTAGATTAGATATGTAGGACTCACACATGTCTTGAGTCGAAACCAGTGTTATGGAAACTAGATTAGATATGTAGGACTCACACATGTCTTGAGTCGAAACCAGTGTTTTGAAAACTAGATTAGATATGTAGGACTCACACATGTCTTGAGTCAAAACCAGTGTTATGGAAACTAGATTAGATATGTAGGACTCACACATGTCTTGAGTCAAAACCAGTGTTATGGAAACTAGATTAGATATGTAGGACTCACACATGTCTTGAGTCAAAACCAGTGTTATGGAAACTAGATTAGATATGTAGGACTCACACATGTCTTGAGTCAAAACCAGTGTTATGGAAACTAGATTAGATATGTAGGACTCACACATGTCTTGAGTCAAAACCAGTGTTATGGAAACTAGATTAGATATGTAGGACTCACACATGTCTTGAGTCAAAACCAGTGTTATGGAAACTAGATTAGATATGTAGGACTCACACATGTCTTGAGTCAAAACCAGTGTTATGGAAACTAGATTAGATATGTAGGACTCACACATGTCTTGAGTCAAAACCAGTGTTTTGAAAACTAGATTAGATATGTAGGACTCACACATGTCTTGAGTCGAAACCAGTGCTATGAAAACTGAATTAGATATGTAGGACTCACACATGTCTTGAGTCAAAACCAGTGTTATGGAAACTAGATTAGATATGTAGGACTCACACATGTCTTGAGTTAAAACCAGTGTTATGGAAACTAGATTAGATATGTAGGACTCACACATGTCTTGAGTCAAAACCAGTGTTTTGAAAACTAGATTAGATATGTAGGACTCACACATGTCTTGAGTCGAAACCAGTGCTATGAAAACTGAATTAGATATGTAGGACTCACACATGTCTTGAGTCAAAACCAGTGTTATGAAAACTAGATTAGATATGTAGGACTCGCACATGTCTTGAGTCAAAACCAGTGTTTTGAAAACTAGATTAGATATGTAGGACTCGCACATGTCTTGAGTCAAAACCAGTGTTATGAAAACTAGATTAGATATGTAGGACTCGCACATGTCTTGATTCAAAACCAGTGTTTTGAAAACTAGATTAGATATGTAGGACTCGCACATGTCTTGAGTCAAAACCAGTGTTTTGAAAACTAGATTAGATATGTAGGACTCGCACATGTCTTGAGTCAAAACCAGTGTTATGAAAACTAGATTAGATATGTAGGACTCGCACATGTCTTGAGTCAAAACCAGTGTTTTGAAAACTAGATTAGATATGTAGGACTCGCACATGTCTTGAGTCAAAACCAGTGTTATGAAAACTAGATTAGATATGTAGGACTCGCACATGTCTTGATTCAAAACCAGTGTTTTGAAAACTAGATTAGATATGTAGGACTCGCACATGTCTTGAGTCAAAACCAGTGTTTTGAAAACTAGATTAGATATGTAGGACTCGCACATGTCTTGAGTCAAAACCAGTGTTTTGAAAACTAGATTAGATATGTAGGACTCGCACATGTCTTGAGTCAAAACCAGTGTTATGAAAACTAGATTAGATATGTAGGACTCACACATGTCTTGAGTCAAAACCAGTGTTATGAAAACTAGATTAGATATGTAGGACTCACACATGTCTTGAGTCAAAACCAGTGTTTTGAAAACTAGATTAGATATGTAGGACTCGCACATGTCTTGAGTCAAAACCAGTGTTATGAAAACTGAATTAGATATGTAGGACTCACACATGTCTTGAGTCAAAACCAGTGTTATGAAAACTGAATTAGATATGTAGGACTCGCACATGTCTTGAGTCAAAACCAGTGTTTTGAAAACTAGATTAGATATGTAGGACTCGCACATGTCTTGAGTCAAAACCAGTGTTATGAAAACTGAATTAGATATGTAGGACTCACAAATGTCTTGAGTCGAAACCAGTGTTATGAAAACTGAATTAGATATGTAGGACTCACAAATGTCTTGAGTCGAAACCAGTGCTATGAAAACTGAATTAGATATGTAGGACTCACACATGTCTTGAGTCAAAACCAGTGTTTTGAAAACTAGATTAGATATGTAGGACTCACACATGTCTTGAGTCAAAACCAGTGTTTTGAAAACTAGATTAGATATGTAGGACTCACACATGTCTTGAGTCAAAACCAGTGTTATGGAAACTAGATTAGATATGTAGGACTCACACATGTCTTGAGTCAAAACCAGTGTTTTGAAAACTAGATTAGATATGTAGGACTCACACATGTCTTGAGTCAAAACCAGTGTTATGAAAACTGAATTAGATATGTAGGACTCACACATGTCTTGAGTCAAAACCAGTGCTATGAAAACTGAATTAGATATGTAGGACTCACACATGTCTTGAGTCAAAACCAGTGTTTTGAAAACTAGATTAGATATGTAGGACTCGCACATGTCTTGAGTCAAAACCAGTGTTTTGAAAACTAGATTAGATATGTAGGACTCACAAATGTCTTGAGTCAAAACCAGTGTTTTGAAAACCAGATTAGATATGTAGGACTCGCACATGTCTTGAGTCAAAACCAGTGTTATGAAAACTGAATTAGATATGTAGGACTCGCACATGTCTTGAGTCAAAACCAGTTTTATGAAAACTGAATTAGATATGTAGGACTCACACATGTCTTGAGTCAAAACCAGTTTTATGAAAACTGAATTAGATATGTAGGACTCGCACATGTCTTGAGTCAAAACCAGTGTTTTGAAAACTGAATTAGATATGTAGGACTCGCACATGTCTTGAGACAAAACCAGTGTTTTGAAAACTAGATTAGATATGTAGGACTCACACATGTCTTGAGTCAAAATCAGAGCAATAACAACTTGTTTAGATATGTAGGACTCACAAATGTCTTGACCCAAAAGCAGAGTTATAAAAACTCAGTTGGATATGTAGGACTCACAAATGTCTTGATTTGAAAATCTGAGCCATTAGAACTTGTTTAGATATGTAGGACTCAGATATGCCTTGACTCAAAACCAGAATTATAAAAATTCAGTTAGATATGTAGGACTCACAAATGTCTTGATTTGAAAATCTGAGCCATTAGAACTTGTTTAGATATGTAGGACTCAGATATGCCTTGACTCAAAACCAGAATTATAAAAATTCAGTTAGATATGTAGGACTCGAAAAAATGTCTTGACTCAAAACCGGAATTATAAAAATTCAGTTAGATATGTAGGACTCACACATGTCTTGAGTCAAAACCAGTGTTATGAAAACGGAATTAGATATGTAGGACTCACACATGTCTTGATTCAAAATCAGAGCCATAACAACTTGTTTAGATATGTAGGACTCACAAATGTCTTGACCCAAAAGCAGAGTTATAAAAACTCAGTTGGATATGTAGGACTCACAAATGTCTTGATTTGAAAATCTGAGCCATTAGAACTTGTTTAGATATGTAGGACTCAGATATGCCTTGACTCAAAACCAGAATTATAAAAATTCAGTTAGATATGTAGGACTCACAAATGACTTGACTCAAAACCAGAATTATACAAATTCAGTTAGATATGTAGGACTCACACATGTCTTGAGTCAAAACCAGTGTTATGAAAACGGAATTAGATATGTAGGACTCACTAATGTCTTGATTCAAAATCAGAGCCATAACAACTTGGTTAGATATGTAGGACTCACAAATGTATTGATCCAAAAGCAGAGTTATAAAAAGTCAGTTGGATATGTAGGACTCACAAATGTCTTGATTTAAAAATCTGAGCCATTACAACTTGTTTAGATATGTAGGACTTGGATATGTCTTGACCCAAAACCAGAGTTATAAAAACTCAGTTAGATATGTAGGACTCACAAATGACTTAAGTCAAAACCAGTGTTATGGAAACTGAATTAGATGTATAGGACTCACAAATGTCCTGATTCAGAATCAGAGTTATAACTTGGTTAGATATGTAGGACTCTGATATGTCTTGACTCAAAACCAGAATTATAAAAATTCAGTTAGATATGTAGGACTCGAAAAAATGTCTTGACTCAAAACCGGAATTATAAAAATTCAGTTAGATATGTAGGACTCACACATGTCTTGAGTCAAAACCAGTGTTATGAAAACGGAATTAGATATGTAGGACTCACTAATGTCTTGATTCAAAATCAGAGCCATAACAACTTGTTTAGATATGTAGGACTCACAAATGTCTTGACCCAAAAGCAGAGTTATAAAAACTCAGTTGGATATGTAGGACTCACAAATGTCTTGATTTGAAAATCTGAGCCATTAGAACTTGTTTAGATATGTAGGACTCAGATATGCCTTGACTCAAAACCAGAATTATAAAAATTCAGTTAGATATGTAGGACTCACAAATGACTTGACTCAAAACCAGAATTATACAAATTCAGTTAGATATGTAGGACTCACACATGTCTTGAGTCAAAACCAGTGTTATGAAAACGGAATTAGATATGTAGGACTCACTAATGTCTTGATTCAAAATCAGAGCCATAACAACTTGGTTAGATATGTAGGACTCACAAATGTATTGATCCAAAAGCAGAGTTATAAAAAGTCAGTTGGATATGTAGGACTCACAAATGTCTTGATTTAAAAATCTGAGCCATTACAACTTGTTTAGATATGTAGGACTTGGATATGTCTTGACCCAAAACCAGAGTTATAAAAACTCAGTTAGATATGTAGGACTCACAAATGACTTAAGTCAAAACCAGTGTTATGGAAACTGAATTAGATGTATAGGACTCACAAATGTCCTGATTCAGAATCAGAGTTATAACTTGGTTAGATATGTAGGACTCTGATATGTCTTGACTCAAAACCAGACTTATAAAAATTCAGTTAGATAGTAGGACTCACAAATGACTTAACTCAAAACCAAAGTTATGTAACCCTAGTTAGATTTGTAGGACTCACAAATGTCTTGATTCAAAATCAGAGCCATAACAACTTGGTTAGATATGTAGGCCTCAGATATGCCTTGACTCAAAACCAGAATTATAAAACCTCAATTAGACATGTAGGACTCACAAATATCTCCAGTAAAAACTGTGTTATGAAAACTGAATTAGATATGTAGGACTCACAAATGTCTTGAGTAAAAACAAGTGTTATGAAAACTGAACAAGATATGTAGGACTCACAAATGACTTGACTCAAAACAAGAATTATAAAACCTCAGTTAGAGTTGTAGGACTCAAAAATGTCCCTAGTAAAAACATTGTTATGAAAACAAAATTAGAATATGTAGGACTCGAATGTGTCTTGACTCAAAAACATAGCAACAACTTGGTTGGATATGTGGGACTCATAAATCATACATTATCAATGAATCAATCCGATAAACTGTAGGACTCTCCTGGTTATTTCCCAGTTTTGCGACTTGAGACTTCACTCAGATATGTAAGACTCAACATTATGTGAGAATGGGAATTCTGTAGGACTCGAACTGGTCATTTTCCAGATTTTATCAGATTTGTGGGACTCAGATATATAATATGTCAATGATCCTGAAGTCCATCTGAATCAATACGAGCTGAATAAATGTGGAGCATGAAGGCAACGTTGTGCGGCGACACTAAAATGCTAAACAGTCAAAATTGTGCATCTCCCCGGACTGTGATCGTCCGCCTCATTTCCTTTCCGAAAGCTCAAATTGCATTCCTCTGCTATCGAAGGTGCGGCGCTCATTATTTTCAACGCCTCTGAGCTTTTTTGCAATTACGATGAAAAGGCAGCAACATTAGCATCAACACGAGCGGTGAAGCCCCTTCGAGATCTTTCTTCCCCATCTTTTCTCAGCTGAGTTAACTCATCAGCGGAGGATGAAAAGCAGCTTCCTTTACTCCAGGATGTCGCTGTCTTTACTCGCTGCCGCTGAGAGAGGGTTAGAGAGACAAGGTTTTAATGGGACGACATTATTGGCTCAGCAGTGTTAAGATACGACCACCGAGAGGATCGTAATTATCGAGTTGTTTTACGGTGTTCTGGAAGAATAAGAAGCTGGTGTTCATAAGAGTTTTCTTATCTTTGACTTTGAGATAAAAGGCTAATATTCCTCTATCATCCACCAGAGTCCCAAAGGCAGTAACAGACGGAGTGCAACAAACACTTTATAGTTATAAAAGAATGAATACAGATGCTTTTAATCAGATTACATTACTAGGTATGAGTCTCGCAGCCAAGTTAATAGAGTCCCACAAATACACATAGAATGGCTTTTTGTCCTAAAATATCTAGAAGAGACATCGCCAGTGACAGAATGAGTCCCACAGCTGGTCACAGAGGATTCCTTAATGAGTCCCACAGTTCCGTAATAATTCTACGAGTCTGGTAAAGAATACCTTAAAGCCATCATTCAAGGTTCGACTAAGGGTTCATTTTGACAGTTATAGGCAAAAATGTTTGTTCATTTTAATGTAGCAACTGGAGCTCAGTTGTCTTCATCTTTGTCCAAAAAGGACAAACATCCAAATCCCTCTATAGTGCTCGTCTCTATTGTCCATCTTGTTCTGGAGACTCAACATGAGGAATTGTAATCGGAAAAAAATTAAACAAGTCTATATTTTATGTTCGCTAATGTTGCTCGGCTAGCTGCTAGGCTAGCTTCATCTTCGTCCGAAAAACATCCCTATACCTCTGGGGTACTCGTCTGTAACGTCCATCTTTCAGTGAATCCTCAACATCAGGAATTGTTCCAAAAATAAATTCTATATTTTTAGTCTTGATTTCAGCGGAAGATGCTGATCCATTAGTGTTCTAATAATCTTTGGCACTGACACTTGCATTGTGTTTGAATGAGGAAAGACATCAGGAAGCAGCTTAAAATATATACTTACTTAAGTATTTCCAGAACAATTCCTCATGTAGAGGCTTCAATACAAGATGAATGTTACGGACGAGGAGCATGGAGGTATTTGGATGGTTTTTGTGTTTCTGGACGAAGATGAAGCTGGTCCAACAACTAGCCTAGCAACGTCCGCTAAAAACAAACCTTTTTTCCTATGACTCAAAATGAACGGACTACTGACGTTACATTTAGGGTTAGGGTTTAGGGTTTAGGGTTAGGGTTATCAACTTAAGTAATTTAAGAATGAACAAAATAGCTATTTATTAAATGAATCCTACAATCCGAGTCTCACAACCTGACAAAGGCCGGGACCCATGGCAAGATGTCTGAGTCCAGTGAGGCATCCTGAACTGGTATAAAGTCAGTTGTAGTTATAGTACAAGGTCGGCACGAGTACAAAAAACCTCTTCCCAGATGAGACCCATGTCTAGTAGCGAGGATAGTCCCATATGTTGTCATGTGATAGTAGTAGTTGATCCAGAGGAGTCCTACAGGTGCTAATGAGTCCCTAAGAGTTATACCTGCGACAATAGCGCCCCCTGTCATCTATGAATGGTTTTTGTGTTTCTGGACGAAGCTGAAGCTGGTCCAACAACTAGCCTAGCATCGTCCGCTAAAAACAATTTTTTTTCCTATGACTCAAAATGAACGGATTACTGACGTTACATTTTGGGTGAACTATCCCTTCAACTTAAGTAATTTAAGAATGAACAGAATTTCTCGACAGAAATTCCTGAACTGATATAGTGTCAGTTGTAGTTATAGTACAAGGTCGGCACGAGTCCCACAACCCCTTCCAAGATGAGACCCATGTCTAGTAGCGAGGATAGTCCCACATGTTGTCATGTGATAGTAGTAGTTTATCCAGAGGAGTCATACAGGTGCCAATGAGTCCCTAAGAGTTATACCTGCGACAATAGCGCCCCCTGTCATCTATGAATGTTTTTTGTGTTTCTGGACGAAGCTGAAGCTGGTCCAACAACTAGCCTAGCATCGTCCGCTAAAAACAAACATTTTTTCCTATGACTCAAAATGAACGGATTACTGACGTTACATTTTGGGTGAACTATCCCTTCAACTTAAGTAATTTAAGAATGAACAGAATTTCTCGACAGAAATTCCTGAACTGATATAGTGTCAGTTGTAGTTATAGTACAAGGTCGGCACGAGTCCCACAACCCCTTCCAAGATGAGACCCATGTCTAGTAGCGAGGATAGTCCCACATGTTGTCATGTGATAGTAGTAGTTTATCCAGAGGAGTCATACAGGTGCCAATGAGTCCCTAAGAGTTATACCTGCGACAATAGCGCCCCCTGTCATCTATGAATGTTTTTTGTGTTTCTGGACGAAGCTGAAGCTGGTCCAACAACTAGCCTAGCATCGTCCGCTAAAAACAAACATTTTTTCCTATGACTCAAAATGAACGGATTACTGACGTTACATTTTGGGTGAACTATCCCTTCAACTTAAGTAATTTAAGAATGAACAGAATTTCTCGACAGAAATTCCTGAACTGGTATAAAGTCAGTTGTAGTTATAGTACAAGGTCGGCACGAGTCCCACAACCTCTTCCCAGATAAGACCCATCTCTAGTAGCGAGGATAGTCCCATATGTTGTCATGTGATAGTAGTAGTTGATCCAGAGGAGTCCTACAGGTGCTAATGAGTCCCTAAGAGTTATACCTGCGACAATAGCGCCCCCTGTCATCTATAGAAAGGTCTTGTGGGCGGTTTTGCACAAGTCCTGCTGTTTGTTTTTCGTCCCAGATAGTTGAGAACTGAAAAAAAAGCAACTTCCAGTGAGTAATATTCTTTTTCCAGGAGCTCCATCTCGCGGAGTAAACCTTAGCCAAAACGACGACGGTAAGAAGCTCGCCTCGCGGCGGGAAGGTTTATGGAGCTGCCGATCTTTCTAGTTTCCTGGCTCTTACCCCCCCGGGGGAGGAGCTTTTCCACTCGCCCCTCGCTCGCTGCATTAACTCTCATCAATGATGGACGAGGCACGTGTCCGCCGAGCCACGAGCCAATTCTGGAAACGCCATATTAAATATGAACGTTTTTCTTTAGATAAGAGCAGGTGTGTCAAAGCCTTGGGGGGTGGGGGGGGGCCCACATCCTTTCGGGGGTTTAATCCAACTCGTGGCCTGATTTAATGTCATATCTGCTCATGAAGTCCCATAATGTACTGCAACAGTCATAGATAGTCAAGATTTACCAACTCAAACCTGAATATGACGCATCGACGTCGCAACTTCTTTCGACTGTCGACCCGAAATAAACTCTATCGAGTACTCGACTGACTTTTGGCTCAACTCGCTGAATAATTGTTAACCTTCAGGGATGCTTTAGCGCGTGAATCCATTCCCCCCCCCTCGCTCTTTCATCAGCCATCGGGATGGCGAGGAATCCCGGTGAAGGCGGCGCCGCTTCAAAGAGAGACTCACCTCAGATACGAAGCTTTTCAACTGACAAGAGTCTCATCGGATGCATTATTCAAGGTTTTCCCTTCATATCAAGGTGGTAATGAGACGCTCGGACTCGCCACAAGGGGGCGTCTGTGAACAGAGGGAGCGTGAAGGACATGCTTTTACTTTATCATGTATTATTTAGGAGGCTTCGGATCGCCGCCGTTTGTTTTGACGCCACCGTGGCTCTCTACGTCTAACGCCCCCCCCCCCCCCTCCAGGTCCACCCCAAAGCCACGTACATTTTCTTTAGGGGACAATGGCGGCGCCCCCCTAGCACCCCTCCTCACCTCTACTCCCGCTGACTTTGCTACAGTGGTTCTGGTCCCAGGACCGCACCACACTGAGATCCCCTCGAAGGGGGGGCTCACGTCCCGGAGGCTCCGGCATCAAAGGGGCCGTAGGGTCAAGGGGGCCGCCAAGAACCTGGTCTAACCCTCCCGTGCCCTTTGCATCACAATGTCGGGTAATGTTCTCGCTCTTCGGGTCTCACTTTCCCCACGATATGCGTATATCAACGACCCCCCCCACCCCCTCTAACAAGATAACTCCACCCCTCCTCAGTTAAAGTTGACATTAATCCACAGGGTGGTAACTCGGGGACTTGTTTGGTGTTTACACAAAAAAGTTGCGAATGTGTCGAATTGTTTCAAACTCAAAGCCGGGGTCACATTCTTGTCGAGACCAGTGCTGTGTCTCAAATCGCACACTAGCGTACTCAGTTATTATTTTTAGTGCGTAAGTGCGTCTCAATTCTTAGTATAAGAAATTTAGTGCTCCATGCACACTAAATTGTCACTAAAACGCCCACAAAACTGAGTATGGATCGATGGACACTAACCACACTAAACGGCCGCCATCTTAGTGACGTTTTAAACAGAAGTTACGTCATATATAAATGCATATATATGCATATACTTACAGGTGCATTTTCCGCAGCAGTAGAAGGATGACACGTCTTTGCTGCTGATACCAGCTTAAATATCTCCCGAATATTTCGATTCTCATATTTTTTCTTTATTTCTTTTTCCAAACTTGCAAAACATGCTGCCAGCAGGTGGCGATAGCATTCAAACAGCTGGTTGAAACATCGTTAAATAGTAGTAGAAGAAGAAGCTGTCGCATCATTTCCTGTTAGTGTGTAGCAGCAGAGTTTGATTTGAGACAAACTATCTGTGGAGAATTTGCGTACTAGTTAGTATGTACACTATCCTGATGCATACTAACTTCTAGTATACTAAGAGAAGTATGCGATTTGAGACACAGCACAGGCCTCTTGCTGGGCCTGTCTTTGGTCTGTTTTTGATCAAAACGTTATCAATATTTTGTTGATTAATGATGAATTTGTTCAGTTTCTCTGTGAATCGGAAACGTATTCCGTCCATATAATCTAAGCTATTGACAGTATATACCGTTTAAAACCGTTTGAATCCTTCGTGGACGAGTTCTGTGAATGTTGCGTACAAGGCACGGCCAGGCGATGGCGCTACAGAAATCTCGACTATAAGGTAGAGACAATTGAAATGTGAAAACTACACAAAAAAAAAGTTTTTTTTTGTTTTAAACTTAGTAAAACTTCAGGAAAAAGTCTATAATTCAAAAAGAAACTTAGAAAGTACTACATTTAATATGTATTCTTTATTTTAATCCACTTAACTCTGGCAATTTCATAGTCTGGCCGGTAATTTGCGGTCGTAAAAAAGATTTTATTTGGCTCGCAAGGTCTATTATAACCTGAATTATTCAACCAGACATTTCAAAAACGTAAAAATGCTACACAGTGTGTTTTTTTTTATTATTCAATAATAATAATTTAATAATAATTTAAAAAAAAACACATCATTGTAACATTTTTCTTTGATTTAAATCGGCTCTTTTGTGTTTGGGGAATATTATCTTAAAATGATATCTAGTTATTTTATTCACCCCAAAAAGTTGCCTCATTAAAAAAAACATTTTCAAAAACTTAATTTATAGTAATGAAGTGAAAAAAAGTTTTGAAGTTAATTTTCCTTTCAATTGAAGCAACTTCTCTTTAGTTGGAATAATAAAGAAACAAATGTAGCTTCCATGGATTCCATGAGTCAATTGTGTCGATGCTAATCCCTGAATTATAGAAGCTTAAAGAAAATAACTCTTGGTAAGATGTCACTGTTCCCATTTGGCCCCCAATTGATTTTTCTCTGTATTTAAAGTGGCCCTCCATTGCAGACTTAGGTAATATTTACAACTTTAATTAGAAGTCATGTATTTTCCCAACTTTAAAACTTTGTAGAAGTTGGAAAAATTCTAATTTTACCATTACAGGCTTAATTTTCATATAAACCGTTCGAATCCGATCCCGAATCGTCCAAGAAGGAACATTTGATCAAAAACCTGCGACAGGACTGAAGTTACCACCGATAACAACGTCAACATCCCTCAAACGAAACGACGTGATCGATCAGGAGTAGAACTTTTTTTTTTTTTCTCCTGGTGGATTTCAGTCCCGCGAGCATAATTGCTTCCGTCCATAAAGACATCACAAATCCCTTCATCTCGCCCGCAATTTCCACGGCGATTATCGGCCGACGAGCCAGACAGAGTAATAGACTTGCCATTCAAAGTTAATGGGATGATATTTCAGCGGAGCTTTTCGGGGGCGACAGTCTGTGGGAGAGACGCCTGATCTGGGATCTGATTTGTGGAATGTTTGTCAGTTTAGAAAGTTGCTCCGAGTTAAAGTCAGTTGCTGTGACTCAAATCGCATACTTCTCTTAGTATACTAGAAGTTAGTATGCATCAGGATAGTGTACATACTAACTAGTACGCAAATTCTCCACAGATAGTATGTCTCAAATCAAACTCTGCTGCTACGCACTAACAGGAAATGACGCGACAGCTTCTTCTTCTACTGCTATTTAACGATGGTTGCAACCAGGTGTTTAGAAATAGAAATAGAAATAGAAAGGCTTTATTCATCCCCAGAGGAGAAACACACTTTCACAACAGCGCAGTTTAAAAAATAAAGTGCAAGGAAAAAGAAATAATAAAAGAGATAATACAAAATAAAATAAAAACGATCTTAAGAATATACAATTATTTACAAAATTAGAAATTTAACACTATTAACAAAATAAAATAGAATAAAAATAAAATAAAATAGAAATAAAAACAGAGAAAAAAAAATAAAAAAACACACGAGAAGAAAAACACACTACGGATTAGCATCAGGATATTTAAAGTAGAGAGTTAAATATCCTGACACCAGTTGGGATGAAGGACCTTCTATAACGCTCCGTCCTACACTGGGGGTGTTTGAACGCTATCGCCACCTGCTGGCAGCACGTTTTGCAAGTTTCGCGAGATATTTAAGCTGGTATCAGCACCGAAGACGTGTCATCCTTCTACTGCTGCTGAAAATACACCTGTAAGTATATGAATATATATGCATATATATATATGACGTAACTTCCGTTTAAAACGTCGCTAAGATGGCGGCCGTTTAGTGTGGTTAGTGTCCATCGAACCATACTCAGTTTTGTGGGCGTTTTAGTGACAATTTAGTGTGCATGGAGCACTAAATTTCGCATACTAAGAATTGAGACGCACTTACGCACTAAAAATACTAACTTTGAGTACGCTAGTATGCGATTTGAGACACGGCAAGTGTGACAACAGACATGCTAGCATCAAGCTAGCTAGCCTTTTTTTTTGACAGGGGGGGTAATGTCATCCAAGTGGCATCTAACAAGCGTAACGCGGACAGTGAAGTCGTCCCTTCTGTCCCACTTTAACATAACAACATCATTGTGTTTTTTTTTTTCCAGAAGATCTTCGGCTTCGGCGGCGGAGCAGAAGGCCTTTGTCCCCGCGGCTCCTGACTTGGTTCACTAGAATGGGAGGTGGAGAGGTGGAGGGCAAAGGGCACAAACTTACATGAGTTTCCTCTTTCTCTAATGCCCAATAAAGTTGTGAAAGGCCTCGAAAAGTGAATGGCCCGGGACGGGGTCAAACCGGGCGCACAAAGGCCGGGGCGAGCCGAGAGGAAATCTAATCAGCTTGGAGATGCTAATTTTATGGAGCACCAATTAAGGAGAGTTTTTTATGAGTGAAAACAAAAACAGCGGAGATGGAGGGGTCTTTGTCGGAGGGGGGGGGACCCCCTTTGCCGTGGGGCTCACACACTCACACACACACTTTTTGCCCGGGCGGAGCAGCATTGGGTCCAGGCTCTAATGGGATGGCACCTCCTTTCCGCCGGTCCTCGCCCACATTGGGGAAATGAGGTCGTGTCTGTTTGTTTGCCGCGAGGCTGCGCGCCCCCGTTTATCACTGTCACGCCACAGAAAGGGGTCCGAAGGAGGTAAAAAAAGGGGGGGCGCCACTGTCCAATCTGTCCCGCTTCGGGGCTTTACGACCGCCAGGCCCCACGTGGCGAGTACCCCCACCCCGAAAACCCATACATCTCCATCCTTGGCTTTTTTTTGGGGGGCTTTTGTATCGGCTCACTCCGGCTGCCAAGATGTGTGTCTGCGGCGCTAACGGGGCGCTGCTAACTAGACAATGACGGGAGATCCACGAGGGCCAATGTTTAACTAGCCGGCGTCCCACTCGCGGCCCCAGAGCCCCCGTGAGCTTTTGTGGGCTCAGGGGTTAATCCTTCAAAAGGGGGCTCCCCGCCTCCCACTTACTGTCTCCCCAAATATACTGCGACACAGTCACTAGAGATGTACTTTTACGGGACCTTTTGTTCGATCCTTTTGATCCTTGAATCTTGATCAGTAAACACTGAATAATTAATCGCCAGTGATTCACATCGACTAAGACCACAGGTCCGACTTGCACGGATCTTCTCCTTCTATCTGTTGCACTCGGTTCCCCCCAAAAAACATTCTACCGCGTCCAGAGTTTACGGGGCGCTCGTAAACATGTATTGATATTTAATGCGGCGCTCAGCAGGCCCGGGGCTGGCGGGCAGAACTTAGAGGCCCCGGGTCTCCGCAAGACAGGAAAAGTGACACAAAAGGATGATATCAATAACAAAGGTGCTATAAAGTCTCAGTCAAGAGGCCACACAGCTTCTCCGCGGAGGTCACGGGCCGGAGCTGAGAGAAGTTGATGGAAGGAGGTTCAGAAAACCAGGTGTCATTTTGGACAAACAGTGTCATCGTTTCTTTAGGAGATAAACTTAAAGTTCCAGATCTATAGACGGAAGGTTCGGGCGTCAAAGTTGGATTTAGAGATGTAGGATTTTAAAGTTGGGGTACTTGGGGCGATGGTGGCGACTCTATGTATTAAATCTTACAAAAATATATCTTCATTGACAAGTAACGATAGAAACTGAAATGTAATTTTCAAGTTTGTAGACTCATTTTGTGCAGATATAATTTAAAAGTGTAACCATCAGTCAAATAAATACATCGTAGAAATTCAATAGGGAAAAAATACCGCAAAATTTGTTGATTAAAAAGGAGAAGAAAAAAGCTCATACATCATTAAAATATATATATATATCGCCAACCAACTATGTGCAAAAACTATGTGCAACAACTTCTAATTGAAAGAAATTGAATAAAAACTATTAGAAGAGTTAAGAGAAGTTAAAGAAAGTTCCACATAAAAAAAATAAATGAAAAAAGTAGACATTATGAAACATTATTAAATAAAAAAACGTTTTTTTTAAATGTAGTTAGAAATGTAGTTAAATGAATCTAAAAAATTGTTAAGCAATAAAAACAACTAAAAAAATAAATCTTTAAAAAACTGAAAAAGCTCAAGTCGTACAAAACTTTCATAAAGGAAAAAAAAAAACCGAGATGTAAAAGAAGACTTGAAAAAAGCAATTGAAAATCTCACTTGCAGAATAAAGTCAAAACTTTCTAATTAAAAAAAAATAACATGAGTAAAATAAGATGAAACCAAAGAAAAGTTTATGGAAATATGTTTAATGATTGGAGACAATTTAGAAGAAAAAGCGAAAATAAGCTAAGAAGGATCTGTCTCGCCTGCAGTTCATACAAAACTCTGCAGCGAGAATTCTAACCAGCTCTAGTAGAAGAACTCACATTTCTCTGATCCTTAAAACTCTTCACTGGCTTCCAGTTTCTTTCAGGATCAACTTTAAAATTCTGGTTCTTACTTTCAGATCTATTCATGGTCAGACCTTACATCAGTGATCTGATCCAGACTTACACCCCAGCTCGGGCTCTGAGGTCTGTGGATCAGAATCTACTGATGGTTCCTGAACACGGTTCAGGACCAGAGGAGAGAAATCTTTTCAGGCTGTTGCTCCTAAGCTTTGGAACGATCTTCCTCTCTCTTTGCGCTTGATGATCTACTGACTCCTTTAAGAAACATCTTAAGAGATTTTTATTTGTGCAGATTTTCTGGAAATCCTGTGTTTGTCTTATGTGTCTCAGCCTTTTAAAGTATATATTTTAACTGTGTATTGTTTTTGTTTGTTAAAGCGCTTTATGACCCTGGTCTAGAAAGGCGCTACAGAAATAACCATTACTTTAATTACTTTACTTTACTTTACAAGTACTCTAGATTGATAAAAGAGACCAGGACATTTCACTTTACTGTCAAAAATAGTAGGTTAGAAAATGCAATCAAAGTAGATTAGTTTCATATAAAAGTTCAATTGTATGCACAAAATAAAAAAGAAAAGCTGATAATCATTCAACAGGGAGATAAAACTAAAACTTGTGTACTCCTTACAAAAGTTTGGCGTGTGCCGGTCGACCCCGAATTGCCAGTTGTTTCTCTACGGTGATCTAAAAGCGAGAAAGAAGTCAATTGCGTGTCACTAACTCGTCTGCAGGACACGCTTGATTCGACGGCGTTGGCGCACACACTTCCATCCGCCATTGATTAGCTCGTCAATCAAGACCCAAATGAGGAGCGCCGGTGGCCACCAACACTCGGGTCATTGTGCGCGGTGACCCCGGGGGTCGACGGTAAGTAGCGGCCGACACAAAGGGGACGCCGTCATGTACTTTTTTTCCGCATACAGTGGCGTCCATGAATGGACACATGGCGGCGACACACAGATGGGACGGCGGCGTGTTGCCGTGGCGAGGAAAGCGCCTGTTGCCGAGACAAAAGCATCGGTCGTGCCCGGGCTTGAGGGAGGAAGATTATTGGACGGGCGGGACTTCTGTTCTTATCGGGGTAACTAACAAAAAGACAAGTGGCGTGTGAGGAGGGGGGGGGCGAGTGGCAGAAGTCCACAGATCAGACACACAAAGACTTCCTCATGCACCAGTGAGTGGCCAACTGTTCCAAAGTGTGACCAACACATGACACACTGCTACCATTGTGTTCTCGCATTGAGTGTGTTACACAATAACAACAGCTTTAATGTTGTCACTCGATCCAATGACTATCGTCGTGTGTAACTATTTCCACTTGTTAGTTCCTTCTTTTCTTCTCGCCCTCGGGTCGACTAAAGGTTTGGGATTCTTTTCAGAATAATCAGTTCTTTTTAGAGTTATAGACAAGTACGTTTGTTCATTTTAATGTAGCGACTGGATCTCGGTTGAATTCGTCTTCATCTACGCTCAAAAAATACACACTTAAAAACATCCAAATACCTCCGTACTGCTCGACTGTATTGAAACCTCGACATAAGGAATTGTTCCTAAAAAAAAATTAAATAAGTCTGTATTTCAAATGAGTTCATAGTTCATAGTTCATAGTTACCAGTCTCTGTTTACTTATTGAAACACAAATACGTGTCACTGCAAGATTTTGGCTGATAGCCTGGGATTTTCCACTAAAATTGTATTTTTATTTTTCAAAACAATCCTTAATGCGAGGCTACAATGCAAGATAAAAGTTACAGACGAGGAGTATTAAAGTATTTACAGGTTTTAAAGTGTGTTTTTTGGGACGAAGAAGTCAAGTTAGCTCCCGTTGCTACGTAACAATGTACATACATTTTTGTCTATAACTCCAAAAATGAACAGATTAGTTTGTATATAATTCCAACCATTAGTCGACGTGAGGGGTGATTGTGAACTGGTGAACTCTCCGGGGTGTCCCCCACCTCTCGCCCTGGATAGCTGGGACACACCCCAACCACCTGCAGGCGTGTAAAGTCATAAAATAAACAAGTGAATATTATTTTTACGTTAAATCAACCTTAGATTGTAAAGGGATTCGTGCCATCGTTCTGCTTCCCTTGTGTACTGGGAGGCAGAAAATTATATTACTTCATATTTAACCTCAATATGTCAAAGAAAATACTAAATACAACAGTGGTCATAGGCCTCAGAGAAGAGGCAACAAAGTATTAATTATTTTGTGTTTATTAATACTGTCTCGAAGGTGTTTTTATTTTCTGTAAAGTGGTCTTGGCCTGTGACTCTTGACGCCTCAAGATGCTAGTACTGGTCAAGTTAAGTTAAAAAAAACAAGCCTGTAATCTAAGGAAACTGTATGGTCGGGTATAGTTGCAGAAAAAACACAATCATCTTTACATATTTGACAGTCATGCGGTGTTCGTCTGTGAAAATAATGGTCTACGGTTCAAAAAAGGTTGGGGATCCCTGACGCCTCAGCCACAACCACTGACTCAACAGGTGGTCATAATGTTATGGCTCATTCCTGTGTCGTAGCACAATGCTCACCATTAAGCATCTGTCAATCTTCATGCTTCTGCGGTGACGGTTTCAGCACGACCACCATCTTCAGGCTCCCCCCCCCCCCCCGACCTTCAGGCCGGCATCTGTCCTGCACCCCGGCGCACCTTGCTCACCGGCCGGTCCCTCTGCTTTCACTCTCGCGCCCCCCCCCCCCCCCACCCCCGGGGTGTAATTGTGAGGTAATTTATGAAGTCCTAGCTGCATGGAGCACCCTGGTTATATGGGACGACCCGCTGACTGAGCCTGGAAGGGCTTTTATTCTCGCTAGTGCGTGGGCTGGAGTCCACCTCCGAGGCCCTGTGCGGCTGAAGGGAAAGTTATTGGACTCTTTAGGGGGTCATAAACCTCCTGGAGGACCCCTCACAGAACCTTTTGTGTGGTTCTTCTTGTCGTGAATGAATCAGGGAGTCGTCTGGACAACGACGAGCATCACTTGTCGTTGTCCACGCGGAACACTTTTTATACTCGTGGAATGATAACATCTCGGTTGGATCTGGGATGGAATCGATCCCTGACGGTGGCCCACAATGCCCCGACCGAGGGTCGGCCAACGTTTGCTCCTCGGCTTAAGATCTTATAATCGCCGTGATAGCCCCCCGAAATCTCCGCTGATCCCTGCTCACTACAAGCATATGCCTCTGATAAAACCATCACTTTCTGGTCACCTGAGCACTTTCACCGAGTCCCACCCATGATCCGCCAGAAGGAGGGTCTCTAAATCCGACTCCTCTCTTGAATGGGATGAGAAGAAAGTCAAACACTCTAATGCGGGTTAAAAAGTGAAGGATTATGTGGAACATGGAGGGTGGCAACGCTTTCATTTGTAAGATACAAAGAGGCTGGTGTCTCTCTGTGTGGCCCCGTCGCTGAGCAAACACATGAATGAGAATAAGAAAGAGGGTTTATCCGCCTCATGCATATATACGCCCCGAGACGTCCTCCTTCTGAGGGGCTTTAACCACCGAACATGACTAGTAAATGCGGCGTTGCAATAAAAAAAATAATGAATTATTGAAAGATCCTGACAACAATGCTAATGCTAGCCTAGCCGTGCTTTATTTATTAGACATAAGATAAGTTTTGTTTTGGTTTGTGTCGTTTTTATTAACACAAATTGTGAAGGGTTTGGTTTGAAAAAGGAAAAAATACTATTGTAACTTTATTAGTTAACTTAAATAGTGCTTAAAGAATACAAAAACACTTTACTTTAAGGTCCTAAAATGTAGTTTTAGTGAACCAGGGCCATCCCATTGTAAATGGGCAGAATAAAGGTGTTTAGACCTAAGTGTTTTATTTTGTGGTTCCATCAGGATCCAGGTGGTTTTGAAGGTTTTCTCCTGCACTTGTATGGCGCTGTCGACAATGCTAATGCTAGCCTAGCCGTGCTTTATTTATTAGCCAAAAGATAAGTTTTGTTTTGGTTTGTGTCGTTTTTATTAACACAAATTGTGAAGGGTTTGGTTTGAAAAAGGAAAAAATACTCTTGTAACTTTATTAGTGTTTAAATAGAACACAAAATAGTGCTTAAAGAATACAAAAACACTTTACTTTAAGGTCCTAAAATGTAGTTTTAGTGAACCAGGGTCATCCCATTGTAAATGGGCAGAATAAAGGTGTTTAGATCTAAGTGTTTTATTTTGTGGTTCCATCAGGATCCAGGTGGTTTTGAAGGTTTTCTCCTGCACTTGTATGGCGCTTAAGTGATAGTAACTAGCAGAACATTTTACAACTTTATAAAATGATTTTGCAAATCATACGTCCCTTTTGGTTCGGTGGTTAAAAACCCGAAAGATAAAGTTTATTAGATGTATTTTTGAAAACAAAATTCTTGAATCATGCAGATGATTTTTTTCAATCATCTTAAACTGTTTTTATTTTTTTTAAAAGCCTGGGAAAAGATGTCTAAATGCTTCTCCAGTACTTGTATTTGTGTTGTCCTGTTATGTCAAATTAACCCTTCAAGGTCACCCGAAGGCCTGAAAACAAATGTGTTTTATGGTATCCCTTGCTAAAAGAAAGACAAAAACGGTGGATGACTTGCCGTAACTGTTTTATTATTTGCGCTAGAAAGCTCTAAAATTTAGAATGACACAAAGACAATTAGCCTGTTCGTGCTAATACGCACTAATAATAAGGGGCGTAGTTATTGCACAACTGATTTTATCCTTTGCGGACAAATAAGGCTAAAAAATCCAGACACAGAGTAGCTCATGGTGGACATTTCGAGTCCAAGAACATCTCTGTAGGACCTGAAGCCCCCGAGAGTGACTAGCCAAGCTGGCTCAAGGGCCCTTAATAGACATAAGAAAAGAAGTATAGATTTCTACGGAACTTATTAGATTGTCGGCATGTGTCTGTTTAAGAAAAGGCTTGAAAATTTCAGACACTTAAGAACAGAGTCTGAAGTGAAAAACGCCACCTTCAAAACGTTCCTGGATCCAGATGGTAATTTGGAACACAACCAAAATCCCCTTTTGACTATCTATTAACCCTTCTGTTATCTCTGGGTCAAGGTGACCCGAGGTCCCAGAAACAAGTTTGAGGTATCCCTTGTGTTGCCTCTGGGTGAAGGTGAACCACTAACGGGTCATCTTGACCCAGAGATAACAGAAAGTAATAATAGATAGACAAAAGGGGATTTTGGTTGTGTTCCAAATTACCATCTGGATCCAGGAGCGTTTTGAAGGTGGCGTTTTTCACTTCAGACTCTGTTCTAAAGTCGTAAAGATGCTCATCGATTTATTTAATCGAAGCTAAATTTTCTCGCCGGCGTTAGCGGCTGTACTGCAGGAAGTACTATTAGTAAAGTATTATTATTTGTCACAAACAATTTTTCTTATTTATTCAACTTTAAAACTTGAGATATATTTCCCATCTTTGTGTATTTCTTTTGGCAGCAGAACACACAGTGTCTCGAGTTAAAATGTGTCTGATGGAAATAATTAAAAATCACAGGAACGGAGCCAAAACCTCGATAACGAGCGTCTGACGCAATTAGCGTTTGGAAGTCCGGCAGCCATGTTGGCTCGGAGCCTAACGATGGAAGAATCCATATGCTCCGGATAAAAGTTGGACCTTCCATCAGAATCATCCGAGCTGGCTCGGCCGATGGGGGGTCCGCGGAGGGGCCTCCTTGTCGCCCACTTCATGTCGAGGATCCGGAGAGAATGAAAAGCAGAAACGCAAACAGAAGAGAAAGTGGGAGCTCAGATGTTGGAGGAACAATCAAAGACGCCCACGGACGCAGGAGAGTCTCCACCAGAGTCGGTTTAATAAACTCCAGGGTCTCCAGCTGAGCTCGGGGGGAGACGAGCAAACAGTTTCTTCTGCTTTAGTCGCGCTCGTCTAATGTGGAACTATTTGAAGACCTGAAGTCCAGCTATGTGTTGCTGGAGATCTGCAGCAGCTCTGTGGTTAAAATCAGATAAAGAATAAATACCAAAATGTTATTGTTGTTGTAACGTTTTTGTTACTAGAACTTTTGTCCGAGACAAACTAGTTCATAAAGTTGTTGTAAAAAAAAAGTAAGAAATTAAAGATGAATTCCCTTGAAAAGAAAAAGAAAAAATATTTAGAAGCAACTTTTAAAGATTTTATTTATATTAACAGGTTTTTCATTGTTATTATATTTGATTGATATGATGATGCAACACAAATAAAAATCGTTATTTTTATCGTTAATAAACATTTTGTTTTTGTGAGTGAGTTTTTGATCTTAGTTAATATCTTTTATTCATTAAAGTCATGCTTTGAAATGATTAAAACTCACCTTTAAAAAAAAAGAATGTGGTTCTTTAAATAAAGAACATATACAGAATATATATTATTATTATTACCATTAATGAATAAATAAATTAAAAATATTGAATGACTCATTTTTTCCATACTATTGTTACAAAAAATATTATTCTTATCAGTTAAAATAATAAATCTTTCTGATTTCTTTGTGCGAAAGTTTGTAATTGTTATTAAGTTTGTTATAATTTTCACGTTTTTACACTTTAAAATTGTAGCCATCTGTTTAATAATTGACATTATTTGAGTGTAATAAAAAAACAAACATTATTATGATTTAAAATCATTATAATAATTATCGTGAATAACACATCAAATATCAACTTCCTGGTAAATTTAAACACATATTTATGAATTAAAGTCGAGTCGATTCTTCTAGATTGACATGATTGTTACAAAAAAACATCACTTTTTATTCAGTTAATAATTTATGAATTCTTCCGAATTTCTTTGGCGGGTAGTTTTGAGATTTTAGTAAAATTTTCTTTATTAAGAAATGTCATACTTTTCCGTTTTTTACACTTTAAAATGAAACTCTTAAAAGCAGATGATGTTCATTTGAATGAAATGTTTTAATATTTATATATATTTATTATTATGAGTTTCAAATACTTACTTTAAAAAGCATTTTTCTGAATCACACTATAAAAAAAACATTAATTTTTCTTCATCGTTGCGACAAACTATGAAGCAACAATGTATATAAATAGGAAAATGACAAAAGCTACAATTAAAAGGTAAAAAAACATGAAAGAAAAGTGCAACAATGACTCTACGAGGGCGACAGAAGCACAAAAACGGGCCACACTTCGCCCTGATCTCCACCATGCACTGCCATATTCACAAAGTCGTGTCTCCCTGTAACGCCTGTTGCTGGATGAAAACCCTCCGGTTTGAGAAAGTGCCACTTTACGGTCTAATGAGTGGAAGACAATGGCTGCCCACTCTTTAGTCTCTCTTTAACGCCCCCCCCCCCGCCCGCCCCGGGGACCCCTTCCAGTGATAGTGATGTGATTTCGCAGACTGTTTGGGGAGCCAGTCAAATTTATCTCGACCCTTTTGTTCCGCCGCGCTGCCTTGAATTGCACCTAGTCTGCCATTAACGCCGCTCTTTACATGTTGGAGCGCCTCATATGGTGCCCCCTTACCTCGCCGAGGGTCTCGTGGATACGGCATGTAAATCAGGCCTGGAGGGCATCATATATATCGCCCTCTTATGGATCCTGACAATGCAAGAGTCAGCTGGGTTCAGCTCTCACTTTCAGCCGCCTTTAATGTGATAATGAGGAGACGGACGGACAACGAAAATTGAAAAAAGTTGTGCAAAAATGCATCGAAAATACAAGAAGAAATCAATAAAAACATTATCATGTTGCAATTATTTAAAGTTGATGTGGATTTGGAACAAATAAAAATTACTTACTTACAAAAGTTAGCATTGCTAGTTAGCATTGTTAGTTAGCATTGCTAGTTAGCGTTCAAATGTTTGACGTCTACGTCAAAATTTACCACAAACTATACGAGTGGAAATAATATTATTTTATGTTATAACTAGATGATTTATACATTGTGTTATCAGTCTTATCTTTGCCTTTTAAAGTATATACTTTATTAAATTTTCAGTTTTGATTGTTTAAGCGCTTTGTGACCCTGGTCTGGAAAAGCGCTATACAAATAAAAATGACTTACTTAGCTATATTATTTATATTAAGTTAGCTTCATATTCTTATGTTTCGTTGCTGTATTTTCTTTCAGCTTTTTTTTTTATTGATTTTTTTGTGATCAATGCTTATTTATCAGCCTTTTTTTTTTTTTTTTTACAAGATTTATGAGTTTATATTTCAAATAATTAATTCATTATCACACACATCCACTTAAAGAACAAACCTGAGTTGAAGTGTTTTATTTTGAAAATATAATTGATTGACAGATTATCACACTTTATTTATCACAAATATTATAAATATTTACTTGTTTTTTATTTTAAAACAAACAAATTGACAGAATATATACACTTTTTAAAATACAAAGAAGAATACATAAGTAGAGGTTTCTCTATCAGATAAATCAGCTTCACAAATAGTTGTATGTTTTGTTATCATTTTTGTTTGATTTTCAATTACAAACAATCATACTTTAAAAAATTTAATTAGCTCAAAAAATGCAGCATTTAATTTGAAAAAATGCTGCTGATTTGAATATAATTAAAAATATATATATAATAATAAATTCATAACAATTTAAAATAATTCATTTCTTGGTAAATTAAAACACAGTCTCCTGAATCGCATGAATTGAGTCCATATTTCTGAATTAAAAAAAAAAAAGATTGTTCTTCACATTGTTGTTGAGATGTTTCTAGTCTTTAACGTAAAGCTGGCATTCATTTCTCAGCTTATTTTGCGAATTATTTAAACAAAAATCTTCTTTTCGTCATTTATTTATGTCTTAAATGTTTATTTTTACAACTAGATAAATGAAATACTTGTGAATTTCTTAATCATATAGTTAACTTCACAAATAATCTTGTATTTTGTTGCCATTAAAATCTTTTTTTTCCTAGATTTTCTTTTCTTTGTGGATAAGTTTGTCATTTATTCGATTTTTTTTAATTCAAAACATTCATAATTTGAATTTGTTTTATCTCATAAAATGCATCATTTAATTTAAAAATTGCTGCTTATTTTTATTTCATTTAAAAAAGAACATTATAATCTCCATAATTATCTATACAATAAGAAAAATATTACCTTATTAAATCTTAATTTTTTATTAATAGTATTTATTTGAATTTAATGAATGAGTATATTTTTTCAAAGGTTAAAAAAGTTAACTTCGCAACAAATAAGTTTCAAATTGACAACTTTTTACATTTAATTTCAATGAGAATAATTGAAAATCTCACAGACAAAATATTCATTCTTATCAAAGATAAAATCTGAGATTATTTTAATTTTTCAGTCAATTAAAAAAGTTTTCAACGAAGCACGTTTTTCGTATATTTAATATTTATAGATTCTGGATTCAAACTGCTGAGTCATGAAAACAAACATCTGAAGCTTAACCCGTCGTGTGAACACATGAGTGTTAATGTGTGAGGGGGGTCACCAGGGGGGTGTGGGAAGGTGCAGCGGGGGCAGCAGGGCGGCCCGGCGAGGGGGTGAAAGTGTGTCCTCGCCGTCATTGGCTGCCGCCCTAAGTGTCTCATTATGCGGCGTATTGTTCTTTTGTGGTGCGGGGCGCTATAAAGAGACCCCAGCGGGCCAGAGTGACAGTTGAGACCCTCTCACACGACTCCGGGACACTTGTCTGTACTGCCTGCAAAAACCATGGATTCTGACGCCGGTTCCACCTGCAGCCGCTCCTCCTCGCCGGACCTGGTGGTGGACGACTCCGCCGGGAGCTTCTTCTCCAACAAGATGTTCCAGACCTTCTGCAGGGAGGAGGAGGGCGCCGACGCCGACCAGGCCCGGCCCGGCGGCGGGAAGGCCAACAAGACCAGGGCCGACCTGGGCGACAAGGAGGAGACGCAGGACCTGAGGCTGAAGGTCAACAGCCGGGAGAGGAAGAGGATGCACGACCTGAACCAGGCCATGGACGGCCTGCGGGAGGTCATGCCCTACGCCCACGGGCCCTCCGTCCGCAAGCTGTCCAAGATCTCCACCCTGCTGCTCGCCCGAAACTACATCCTCATGCTGTCCAGCTCCCTGGACGAGATGAAGAAGCTGGTGGGGGACGTCTACGGCGCCGGGGCGGCCGTCCAGAGCCGGAGCATCCCGGCGGCCCACCTCCCGCTGCACCCCCTGCACTCCCTGACCCACCACGCCTCCACCCCACCTGCCGCCCCGCACTCGCCTCCGTCCGCCGGCTTCCTGGGGTTCCACGCCCCGGTCCAGGGCCTGCTGAAGGACCCGCTCCATCTGGCGGGCTCCTTCAGACACTTCCCCGGCATGCCGTGCCCGTGCTCGCTCTGCCAACCGTTGCCCGGCGCCGCCCTGCACGGCCTGGCCATGAACAAGTGACCCGATGCGGAGGAAGAACCTCCAGAAGATGTAAATGTTGTAAATACTAGAGCGACTTCGCTGCTGCTTCTCCAGATTCTATCAGAACAAAGACTGTAATTTATCTCTGGTGATTGTCCTCACTGTGCTGAGTTCTATTTTCATAAATTAAATCTTTTTTTTTATCAAACTTGACTCTCTCTGTGGTTCACTCACTCGCCCAAGAAGATATATTTAATTTATTACATTTGTTTTCTGATCAATGCTTATTTAAAGACACCATTTTTTACACATTTTTTTATGGGTTTATAGTCTCAGATAATTCATTTTCTGTTGCTAGATTATTTGTTTTGGTGAGGTTTGTTATTATAGTTAAATTGTATATATATATAAATATAATTAATAACATTTATTTTGTGATTAAAGCTTATTTAAAGACACAACTTTTTACACTATTTATGGGTTTATATTTCCAAATAATTCATTTTCTGTTTCAAAATGTTTAGTTTTAGGGAAGGTTTGTTATTATAGGTACATTTTATATATATATAAATATAATTAATAACATTTATTTTGTGATTAAAGCTTCTCAAATGACCATCTTATGCACTATTTATGAGTTTATTATAACATAAATCCACTCAAAGAACAGAGTTTATTTTTCATTTATTTTCAAAATAGAATTCTGAGAAAAAAAAACAAAGTTTAAACTTCCATTTTATCTCAAATATATTTAGGAAATATTCTTATTTAATCATTTTAATTTAACCATTTTAATTAATAGTTTAAAACTAATGAAATCACTGAAAAGAAGGTTAAAACATATAAACAACAATACATATGATGTTTAACCAAATAGATACATATTGTAAAATAAAACAATATTGTCAGAATTGTAGATTAAATAGTATTAACATCTCATTAGTGAAATAACTTTTAATCTGGAATTTAAATGTATATGTTTTACAATCATTTTGTTAAATGGTAAAACAAAAAAATCACGATAAAAATAAATATAAATACAGAAAAAATCAGTATTCCTGATTTAATTTGTATAAAAATAACCTGAAAAATACTGTTTTTTTTTGTCATAATAATCAACAGAATCCTTCCAAGAATCCAAATACAGATGTTACAGCGACTGGAGTTGAATTACACAAACAACAAGCGCACAACAAACTAACTAGAGTGGAATTAGCGGCGGAACAAAGTGCATCGTTCAGGAGCGAAGTCGCTGCGACGGCTAACGAAGCTCTAAAGAGTGACAGAAGGCCCGAGACAATACGCCGACACACAGGCCGACCGCGGTGCTCTTGAGCAACACCATCCATCTTCACCTCAACAGGGTGTAGGAGATGAAAGGGCCACACTGACGCCAGGGAGACGCGTCACTTTTGTCCGACGGGACCCTTCGTCCCGGCCGACTATTAGTCACTGCCTCATCGCACTATAGGGAGATAAGACGACCAGGACCAGGGACTTCTTTCTTTGTTTGACCAGATGAGTGGTTTTTTTTTTTTATGAGCGAGCGTGTCCACCGTGAAGTTAAACTCTATCGTTTAGAGTCATCCTCTCAACACTGTCATCAGTGAACAGAGAAGCAGAATGAGTGCACGAATGCTCCTTCCCAGGTGCAAAACTAATAGACTCAGGGACTCATTCATTCCTCAGGCTATTAAATTGTACAATTCTGAGTTCGGGGGCAGGAGTGGAGTAAAAGTATCTGGATGTTCTGTTCTATGTTAGTCTTTGTATCCTTTGTCTTTGTTATTTTTCTTTGATCTATGTTCTTTATCTTTATCTTTAGACTTAGATTGTATCATCTTGTTCTTTCTCTTTATTTCTCTTTGTTCTTATTTTATTTTGATTTATTTTCTATGAAAAATTGCTGTATTTGCTGTGGCTATTGGAAAAAACAATTTCCCGAAGGAGACCTCCTGAGGGATCAATAAAGTTCTACCTTACCTTACCTTACCTTACCTTAGATGGTTTCCTGTTGTATTGGCCGCTAAGCTAATGTTAGCCTGGCAGACTATTCATCATTCTGCTTTTAAAATCAGTTTTAAAAAGCACATTTACTTTATTTAAACTGTATATAACTGACTATTTAACAGGGAAATAAGAGTATTGTGGTATCACTCTACTATATTTTACCGGAGAATACGATTTGCTAAGATTAGCTTAGCATCTCTGTGGTTCACCGCTGACTCCGCCTCCTACCTGAAGATACACCATTTCCTTGAACCACCTATTTTTCAAAATAAATAATGTATAAAAAAAGATATTTAAGAATATTGTCTTCAAAATAAATCGTTTTAAATATGAAACAATGCTTTTTGCTATTGTTAGAAGAAATATTCATCCACTGTTATTTATATTTATAAATTATGTTTGTTATTTATATTTATAAATATCAGTGGTTAAATATCTATTTTTTAATTTTATATTATATTTATACTTATAGATAACAGTGCAAATAATCCACAACATATGTATATACCGACATTTTTTCGAATTTATTTTTTTATAGCAGAATATAATAATATATATTGCATTGTGTTGTAAAAGCATAAATATAATTGAACAGAAAATAATAATAACAAAAAAATAGCATGTTAAAAACACATTTGGCACAAAATATGTAACATAAATTATATATAATAAATAATAATAATAATAGTTTTTAAACAATAGTCAAAATATATTAAAAAAATGATGATTAAAAGAATACCAAATAAAATATAAAATAAAATATTTAAAAAAACAAAAATAAATGGTGATTTTATCTGTGAATAAATTGTGTTTTAAAGTGAGATATCCCTACTTAAATAATCTTCTTATTGTTCCCGTTACTTTGAATGGTCTCTTTACATGATTCTCAAGCATAAATTAATATTGTTTTCTGTACTAATCAAGTAAGAATTACACCGAGCTGGGATGTAAACATGTTGAGTCCATTGTACAGTGGATAAAAGTCGAGAGAGCAAACACTCTCCTGCTCTTTACCCGACAATGACGGGACTTCACTTAGCAACAAATCAAGCATGTAAAATACATGCTTATCCTCCCACGGCTGACAGCGGAGTCATCAGGAGATGTAACTCACTCTGACCCGCCTCCCTCCTCCTCCCGAGAAACCCTGAATGGCTCCAGACAATAGCCATGTGTGAGACACAAAAACAGCCGAGTCCCAGCTCTCGTGCCTGGGACACAGACCCCCCTCCATTCAATCTACATTTCATCATGGTAACAAGCGCTGTCGGGGCCAAAAAGGCTGGACACCCCGGCCCGGGCACAAAGGCGGTTAGCTCTAATATATGAGCCCATTGACACTGTAAAGAGCCGCCGTCGGGGTGAGGGTTCTGGGGTGGGGGGTATGGGGTGTCAGCTGTGGGACGTCTCAGCGGGGGGAGGCAGCTGCCGGGGCCAAAGACAAGCGGCGTAGCTTCTGTCGTGGGGAGCGGCCCCGGCGGTGTCACCTGGTCCCCGGTCCCCCGACACAGACGTCCTCCCACACCACACCAACAACACCCCCCCCCCCCTTGTCACCCGGGCACAGGTGGGAATGGGAAGGAGAACACATTGTGGAGATTAGCGGGATCTGCCTCCCTTCGCTGGAGGTGGATCATTAGAGAATCTGACTTGTGCAAAGCTGGTGTTTCCCTGATGAGGACCAGATGGTGATGACCCACGGCGAGGCGGGCCCCGGGCCTGGATGGTGTTTTGGGGGGGTGTGATGGCTGCATTGTGTCATGGATATGCTTCTTAAATCATACAATATGGACACGGCCCTCCGTGCGCTATCATTGCCGCTGTTGTCATCGCGGAGCTCTTTAGCGTATGCTAACAAGCGGGGCCGCGACTTCTGCGCTCGCCGCTTTTACCGCCGCCGAAAACTAGAGCGGCTGTTATCACTAAATGACAGCTTTTTATGTCACTACTTATTGATTCACTCAGTCCAGAGTTTAGATTCGTTTCAAGCTAATGGTGCAAACATTTAGCATCTAAACTGTCGATATCGCAAATATGAGATTCTAAAATTAAGTAACGTATTTTCCGGACTATAAGTCGCAGTTTTTTTGTTGTTTTTTTCATAGTTTGTCCGGGGGTGCGACTTATACTCTGGAGCGACTTATGTGTGAAATTATTACCACATTATTACCGGTATATCATTTCACACTAAACCGCAAGAGGGCGCTCTAGGCCTGTGTTGATCATTTCGACGTAGAAGAGGAAGCGCCGCATCTTCTACCTCCGGAGTTAGCGGAGTTGTTTAAAAGTGACACCGAGGATGAAGATTTCATTGGATTTGAGTTATTTGGAGTTACACGGATGGTTTGGTAAACTTGTTAGCATGTTATTTATGCTATAGTTCTCTGAATAACTCTTCATATGTTATGTTAACATACCAGGTTCTCAGTTGTGTCATGTAACGTAACGTACAATTATTCAGCCTGTTGTTGCCTCTATTTTTATTTTAAATTGTCTTTCAAGATCACATGTCTGTTCTTGGTGTTCGATTTTATCAAATAAATTTCCCCCAAAAATGCGACTTATACTCCAGTGCGGCTTATATATGTTTTTTCCTTCTTTATTATGCATTTTATGGCTGGAGTGACTTGTACTCCGGAGCGACTTATAGTCCGGAAAATACGGTACCTAAATTGAAATTTTCTCTTTGTTGTCGAAACCATTATGTCTTCAATTGTATTCTTCTCTGCAAATATTATGTGAATTGCAACTTTTGTTACTTTGCTAATGACACCAACCGTGAGCATTATCGCCAGTATAATAGTGATGAAATTAAATTTGTTAATTTGCTTTTGATGCTAAATGTTAGCATTTATGCTAGTATGAGGTACTCAAAAGATTAACTAAAATAAAATGTTGAAAGTTGCATTTCTCTTTAGTCTTATTATGACGGATTATGTCAAAACTATTACGGTAACAATTGTATTCTTCTCCAGAACTATTACTTGAATCGCAACTCAAGTTACTTTGCTAATGATCCTAACCATTAGCCTTTATTGCCAATAAGAGATGCTAAAAGGAAGAACCAAAATATAACATTCAAAGTTGCATTAGTCTTTGGTCTTACTACAACCTTTTGCTTTTATGTCAAAACCATTACTGCAACATTTGTATTCTTCTCTTAGACTAAGACAACTATTACGTGAAATGGAAACTTTATTACTTTGCTAATGATGCTAACCATTAGCCTTTATTGCCAAAATAAGATGCTATAAGGAAGAACCAAAATAAAACACTGAAATTGCATTTCTCTTTGGTCTTATTATGACTATTTATGTCAGAACCATTGCTAAAGCAATTGTATTCTTATAATGAAACGACTACGTGAATTGAAACTTTTGTTACTTTGTTAATTATACCAACCATTAGCATGTATTGCCAACATAAGGTACTAAAATACAACATTGGAAGTTTCATTTCTCTTTAACCACCTTTTTATTTTTTCAAACCGTATCCATTACAGCAACAATTTTATTTCTCTACAAAACTATTATTTCAAATGCAACTTAAGTTACTTTGCTAATGATGCTAACCATTAGCATTTCAATTATCCCTAGACCCTAGACAAGCAAAAAAAACAACAAAAACAAACAGGAGAATTGTGTGTTGTGACTTATTTTTTCTATTAAACTAATTAAAAGAAAAACATTAATCAATGCAAATATCTTATGTGCTAACATTAAACTTTACTACTTTTATATTAACATAAATGTTTCAGAAACTGAGATTTGCAACGTTTGTGTTTTATTTTTGTTCAAGAAGTATTTTTATTAAATTGCGAACAATGTCACGAGGAGTGATGGTCGAGGCGAGACAATTTGTCATTTTCTATACAGGACAGATGGACAAATCCCCTCAATTCCGATCCAGGAGAGACATTTTGTCCGACTTGGCGTTCACGACGTGATCTGACAAAGTTAATTGAGGAGCTGAAAGAGCCAATTAAGAGGCGGGAGAAGCTGTGAGGGACATATTGCGGCACATATGCACACATGAAGTGGACGTCTGGATATAAAAGGAGGCAAGATGAGGGGAGGCGGGGTTCAATTAAGAAGCAACACACTTCTTTTTTTTTTAAGTGCTTCTTTTTCTATTTTGTGCTTGGTTAAGCCTGCGGGGCCAGAATGTAGATGAGCTAAAGTCCCAGCTGCCGGGGGTCGACGCACACATGCTGTAGGGGCCGTCATACATGTCTAGAGATGCGCGAGGGGGAGACACGTATGTGAGACTCATGATGGAAATGCTAAACACCAATTAGGAGGATAATTATTGCTAAAGGAAACGGCAGCTTGTTTGTATTCATGCACAGAATAATAGACGCACGTCGCACTTTCACACAACGTTAAACCATGTGGAATAAACCAACCTCATTTAAATGCATTTATGTGTGTTTTAAATGATAACATATTGCAGCGATTGATACGTCAAACTATTGAATCCACATTTAAAATGTTGATTTCATGTTTTTATATTGCCTTTTTTGTGCGTTATCTTATTTCATTCTTTTATTCTGTAATGCCACTACAATATTTTGGCAATAAAAGTTACTGAATCCTATTCTGATAATAGTAATGCTGGGCAAAAAGATTTTTAAGAGTAACAATTAATCTATTTTAAACCACAAAATCAAGTTCTGCCATGACATTTGTGTTTTTAAATACATTTATCTTTTTCAAATAAACATCTTTTTATTTCTGAGTACTTGATAAGGATTCTTAAAAATAAATAAAACAAACAGTACTATACTATAGATGGCACTAGTTGGGGATTAATGCAATTTAAAATGAATTATCTTGAATCATGTAGAAGGAATGGAATCCAAAAATGTGCACAAAAATGGATTGGATTGGTTGGATGATTAAAAAAGAGACCAATAATGAAAAAACTACTCATAACGTGACGTATAACAATTGTAGGTTTTCGGAAAAACGTATTAAATGCGAAAGGATGAGCTGAAAATGTAAACCTATCGACATTTAACGAGGAATAGTTTGTTATGTGACAATAAACAAAGGATCTCGTTTGTGTTTACAAAGTATTTTTGGTCGTCTACGGCCACCATAGCTGCTCTTGTTTTCACTAAGGAGAAAAGTAATTAGCATTTAAAAAATACATTTATTTATATTATTTAAAGTATTTCCACCGTGAAATCCTAATTATAATTTAAAAAAAAACTATTTTTAAAGCTGAGTTTTGATTTAGTAACAGCCACGCAGCATGGCGAGAGTTCAGCAGCTACTGATGATGTCATCGTCTGAAGATGGCTGAAGGGTAAGAGTGAAGTCGCAAATTTATTTTTACGCTTTTCTTACTTATTGACATCGATGCACATGGTTTCGATGAAATAATCCCGCTGACTGTAGCTCAACGTGTGCAGCTGGTTTGAAATGGGTCAGTTACAGACGGTACAGACGCCAGAATCATTCCAGGAAGTGCGTTTGTTTACCAAAACATAGCTTGCTGGCTAACGTTAGCATAGCTCGGCTAGCTGCGATTTGAAGGCGATTAATCCGAATTAACATCTTTCGAATCGTTTATATTGGCCCGTGTTTTTCTTATTAAATCTAATCTCCACCCTTGTTCTACGAAAGCAGACCGTTTTTTTGTTATTGACACCATTTTAAAGCTGTGTTGATGCGATGCTTCTGAGTGAAAGTTAGCTCGACAAGTCAACAAATCTTAACGTCGCTGGATGACACACTTGTGACGTGGATCCTCTTTATGTATATTTTGTCACGCTTAGTCTGTCTTTTATCTGTGACAATATTGCGTGTGTTTACAGAGAAACCTGGTGGGGGGGCTGGCTTCAGCAGAGTATTCAAGTCGTCAAAGACAAGGTAAATACGGTTTACATCACGAACAGACGATCCTCTATATATTTATTTTTAAATATAATGCCACTAAAGTCACAACACAACAGCTGTTCACTGAGGATCTGGAAATGAAATATAGATGTTGTTTGTTATCTCTAAGAAGGACTTAAGTTGGCCTGAAGTGCTATCTAAAAAAAGTGTATATTTAAACATCATGTTCCTCTCTATGAAGTTTAAATGACTAAATATTGACTCATATTTTGGCCCTTGTACTTGAACTGCATCTGATAAAAGTATTATTAACAAGAGACACAAAACAAATATTGGAAAGGAACAAAACATTATTTTAAGACAAGTGCAATTGCAGAAAACGTTCTGATTTTTCACCTTGCTATTATAACTCGTACATGTTGCGTTATATCCAGTGTTGTAAGCACAACATAGTATTTTTTTTTTAGCAATACAGAGTAAAAGAATGACATAAGATGACATACAACATAAGCAATAGAAAACCAGAACCAATTCGCAAGCAGCAACCATTAAAATCCCTAAAGGGCAATGAAAGCTGTCATTGTTCTGTGAGAAAAGTGTCTCTGAACCTTTGGTTCCTTGGTATTTAGTAATTCAAACATTATTAAATGAAAATAAAATTACGTTTTCTGTTCATATTATCTTTGAGTTGGATGTAGTTTCCCATTATTGTGTGTTCAAATGGCTAGTTTTCATCCGTGAAATGCTTCAGGCTGACTAAGCAGGAGTAATCTGACTCTTCTAGTTTTAACAAACTTGTTCTGCGTCTTTCTTGTTGGTTGTCCTAGTAATTCAAACATTCTTTTTGCAGTCATCCGAAGCGTTGGAGTTCATCAAGCGAGATCTGACCGAGTTCTCAACCGTGGTGCAGCATGACACGGCGTGCTCCCTCGCGGCCACGGCCACCGCCGTCAAAAACAAGCTCGCCGTGAGTTCATCTTCTTTATCATAAACCAACAACCAAAGCATCCCGTCAATGATTGTCTTTTTCTTGTGTGATGAAGGTGGAGGGCTCATCAGAGACGACGGAGAAGGTGAAGAAAAGCATCTCCAGTTTCTTGGGAGTGATCTCTGACACGCTCGCTCCACCGCCGGACAAAACCATCGACTGCGACGTCATCACATTGGTGGCGACTCCGACCGGAACGACAGAAGTGTACGACAGTCTAAAGGTAGATGTTTCAGCGCACAACACTACAACAGCTGATGGATCAGATATTTGAGTGAAAACACGTGTTGTCGTGTGAACTTTGATCGGCTGATTAAAGCGATCATGTGTTTTTTTTTTGCCCAGGCTCGTCTCTACAGTCTGCAGGCTGACCCCGCCACATACTGCAACGAGCCCGATGGTAAGAATAGACGCTTTCAAGTTGTTCTCAGGATTGAAGCCCGCTAGTAGAATTGCTACGAAGAGCAGTCAAATGTCTACAGGGTTTTTTTGAGGATTTCTTTTTAGATGTGAACACTGTAGCGTCTTTGTGTTTCCATGGGAAGTGGCATTAGAGCAAATGGGTGGAAAAAAGGAAATAATCTAAAACTACAAGAAAACAGTGAAATTATGGTACAGGCCAAGGTTTGGATTATTGCTTAATAGATTCAAACTGAATGCATCAAACCTAGTTTTGGGTCCAGTAACACCAACAGCAACACCCGTGTCGGGGAGTTTATCGATTTTAAAAAAGTCAGGTGACCGATACTGGGACCGGATGCGCCAAACTGTGTTTAAGAAGAAGAGCATCTGTCAACGGGATGCGTCCGCTAAAAGGATCGCGGATCATTTACATTTTCAAAAAAAATTATAGATCTGCCTCCAACTAAACGTGGCACCAGTTTGGTCTTGATTCGGAAAATAAGGCATTTGCTGTAACTTCCTTGTTTTTTCGTCCGTTACTCTTAAAGTTTCCACTTCATCTATTTTAATTCAAATTGATTTTTGAATGAATGTTAGTTTACTATTCATATTGTTTTCTGTAGGTAAAATGTCAATTTCTTTCGATAGAATAAATCCACCCGCTCAATGCTGAGGCATCTTTTCCATGTGAGTTTTTTTTTCAGAGAATTATAGAGAATTTTTATCAAAAAAGAGAAGCCGACCTAATTTTAAAACTCTGAATTTAAAAAAAAAATCCCACACGTATTGTCGTTCATAAAACTTTTATTTTTAACTCAACATTTTTTATTGACTGTATGAAAAATATCTTATATATCTTACATTTAAAATAATAAATGACACAATATAAAATACAATGGCTTGTGTATAAACTAGTATAAAGTGTCTGTTGAGCCTCTCAACTAGGTTGCCTGTAGTGATGTTTAAGGTCCAGCAGGTGTCAGTATTCAGTGACACAGTATAGACACAGTATCAATACAGTGTTGCTATGTGTTGAAACGCTTCATGACGCCTCATCGATCCAACACTAATCAAAACGATGAATGAACACATGTGGAATTGTGTACTTATACTTGTACTAAAAAGTGTGAAATAACTGACTTTTATTATAGTTTCTTTAAAGTATCCACCTTTTTCTCTGACTACTGCTTTGCAGATTTTTTGTCATTCTTTTGTTGACCTTCAAAATATAATCACCTGAAATGTTTTTTTTACTTCATGGGTGTTTCTTTTCTGGGTTACTTAGTGGAATTTTGGAAGACCATGAGTTGTGCAGAAATCAGGTTGAATCAACTCTATTGGACAACCTTATAATTCATTGTATTGAAAGAACAAATCAGCTCAGTAAAGAGAAAAGATTGTCCATCATTACTTTAAGAAATTAAGATCAGTCAGTCCCAAAAATTGCACAAACGTTTGAATGAGCCCAGAATTTGTGTCAAAACTTTTGGCCTGTACTGTAAGGAACGTGTTTTTGTAGAAAACTACACATTCTTAAGTTGTACATTTTATCTGCAAAGTTGAGACGGGAAACTAATTTGTTGTGGTGCAACATTACTGTCCATGCCTAATTTATGTGTCAAATAAAAGCGAAATTCCTAATTCTAAAGAAAGATATTTGCCCTTGTACTTGCGCTGGTCCTCCTCAGGGGGGCGCTAGGACCCGTCTTCATGTTCAAAGTTGTTGATCAGTGCGAGACACAGTCACTCACGTTTTAGCTCGAACACAGTGACTGGAAACGTCAAGGAATCGTGTTTAAACCCAGGTCTGCTAAAAACGAATGATCCCTTGTCATTACCTCGGTTATTTATTGTTATTTGTGTTTTCAAAATAAACTGTTTTATTACTTATTTGCTGATTATAATCAAAAAGTAACAAGGCAACATAAGACCTGGAAATATATTGTAAACAAAAAAACATTTACACAACATTCTTCTCAATTATTAGTCTTTTAATTTCCAAAATTGTATTTAATATCATCTTAATTCTTTGTTCAAGGCCCCCCAGAGTTGTTCGACAACTGGCTCTGCAGCTTCAGCTTGGAGGACAAGAAAGGCGAGATCTCCGAGCTGTTGGTCGGCAGTCCCTCCATACGAGCTCTTTACACCAAGATGGTTCGTCGTCGACAACGATTCCCAACGACTCCGTCCATCGGAGACTAACGCCTTGTTTACCTTCGCCAGGTTCCGGCTGCAGTTTCCCACTCGGAGTTCTGGCAGCGATATTTCTACAAAGTCTTCCAGTTGGACCAGGTGAGAATGATTATTGTCATTTGTATATTGATCCGAGTAGAAACAGATTGTTATTTTTTTATATTTTACCGTGTCAACATTAAGACTCTGCAATATATATTTATTGAGGTTTGTTTTGATTGTTTAAGCGCTTTGAGACCCTGGTCTGGAAAAGCTCATAATTTACTTACTTACTTACTTGGATCTTAGAACTTAGAGGTATTCATGGTCAGGCTCCTCCTTACATCACTGATCTGATCCAGCCTTACACCCCAGCTCGGGCTCTGAGGTCTGTGGATCAGAATCTACTGATGGTTCCTGAACACGGTTCAGGACCAGAGGAGAGAAATCCTTCCAGACTGTTGCTCCTAAGCTTTGGAACGATCTTCTTCTCTCTTTGCACTTGATGGATCTACTGACTCCTTTAAGAAACATCTTAAGACGTTTTTATGTGTTCAGGCTTTTTCTTGATTTTCTGGAACTCCTGTTATCAGTTTTATCTTGACCTTTAAAGTATATACTTTATTGAATATTGTAAGTAAGTAAGTAATATTTATTTATATAGCGCTTTTCCAGACCAGGGTCACAAAGCGCTTAAACAAACAAAACAATACTCAAAAAAGTATATACACTTTAAAGATCAAGATAATACTGAGAACAACACAGGAGTTCCAGAAAATCAAGGAAAAGCCAGCGCTTTGTGACCCTGGTCTGGAAAAGTGCTATACAAATAAAAATTACTTACTTACTTACTTACTTATAATAATGCGCTGCAGTTAGCGCCCCCTGCTGGCTAGTTAAAGACAAATTAAACAAAAAAAATGCAATAAATTAACAGGTTTTTTTTATTGATTCTTATGTTAAGAAGTGATTTAAACAACTGCAAATATTTTAATAATTTGGGTTCCAAACCACGAGTCCAGTCGTAGCTCAGGAGTTGATGAGCGACTGAATCACTCGCCGACGCCGCGCTTGTAACATCGATGTCGCTATTATCCGGAAATTGCTTTTCAGGACGAGGCGCGGCGAGTGGCGCTGAAGCAGAGAGCAGAACAGACTTCTCATTCCGAGGCGCTCGGCTGGGAGGAGGAAGAGGAGGGTGAGATAATGGACTTTGTAAATTACCTCTTTTTTTTTTTTTAAGTTTGTTTTTTTACTCCTTTTTGATGATCCGATAACGACGCATCTGAATGTACTTAAGAGTGATAATGACTTCCTGACGTGTCTGTCCTCTTCCCGCCGCCGCCAGACGACTTCCTCGGCGGCGTTTCATCGTCTCAGCACAGCTTCAGCACTTCCTTCCACCTGCCCGGCGCCTCCACGTCGCCCGCCGACACGCCGCTGACGCCCCCGGGCGAAGAGCGCGACCCCCCGACCCTGTCGGCCAGCAGCGACACGGTCAGCCTGCCCACGCAGGTGGAGGTGCGACCCGAGCCCGCCGTGACCCAGCTGGAAGAGCAGATGACGGCGGTGAGCGTGGACGAGGAGCAGAAACCGGAACGGATGGCGAAGAAGACGGCGGAGGAGGAGAAGACCCCGAAAGAGGAGGGACCCCAAGACCTGAGGGTGTTCGAGTTGAACTCCGACAGTGGGAAGTCGACGCCTTCCAACAACGGCAAGAAGGGTAAAGAAGTGGAAAAAATGACTCTTAAATTCGAACAAATGTATCTTAAAATTCAAATGTTTCTCTTGAAGGATCCAGTACCGACGTGAGCGAAGACTGGGAGAAAGACTTTGAACTGGACATGACTGAGGAGGAAGTGCAGATGGCGCTGTCTAAAATCGAGGCTTCCGGAGAGGTGAGTGGGTTCAGAAAACATTTCATCCCTTTTTTGTTTTTTTTTGAGATGATCCATTTAAGGGTCTCTTCCCACTTCATCGAATCTTTTGAGGCATGAATCCCGAAAAATATGAGTCAAAAGATGTTTTGTTTTGACCAGTTGGATGAAGACTGGGAGAACTGGGAGTGAGCGCCACCCTCGACACGAACTCTGGCCCACCCTGGAAGCTCGTTCTCGGCAGACGAACCATGCTTAACGTGATTTATTTCTTTGTCCACACTGTCACATGTCATGATTGTCAGTCGGGGGGGGGGGGGGGATCCTCACCCGCTCGGTTCGGACCGGTTTTTTCATGCCAAACCAGTCGGAAAGCGCGACCCGGACCGAGGCAAAACACACACACTTTGGTCCGCTCCTTCACTTAGTCGGCGGCTAGCAAGGGTTGGTCGGGGACGCGACGTCCGGAGACCCTTGGGGGGAAAAAAACCCCGTGGATCTGGTTCTGAAGTACGACTTAGGTTTGGATGAGGTTCTTCATATTTTAAATTATCTACATCATTTATGTCCGGACAAGCGAGGGGTAAAAAAAAAAGGCCAGAAAAATAGCCTTAAACCTACCGTGCTGCTTGTCACATGACGGAAGTGAATCTCTCCTCAAAAAAATTACCTTTTTTTTTGTTTACCTTTTTAGTGCGACTCTTAACCAACTTACTAGTTATTGTAAGTGTTTCTTTAACTCAAGTCGCGTTATCAGCCATACACGATGGTTCCGCTCCCAGATTCTGCCCCGGGAAATAAATAGAAAGCTTCGCAGCAGCAAGTGAGTAGCGCAGATGTAAAAATTTCTACACGAAAAAAAGCCTATATATTGTATTTTGTGCTTCAGATCGCATGACATTATGCAAGAACTGGTGCAGATGGTTTTTTCTGTCTCTTATTTTCTGCTCCTCGTGTACAGACGACGTGATGCATGTCTCACCCTCAGCGGTACATTTCCTTCATGGAGCACTTTCTCTTTTTCTTTTCCTCTCAAAGCCGTCGCATTCTTTCCTAAAGTCGAGTCGTCCGCTCTATTTTTTTTTTTTCAAACTATCATTAAAGGATTCATGGCTAAAGACTCGTCTCTGTGGTGGTTTTATGTGATTCAACACCAGCTGGTGTATCTACTGCTTTTGTTCAGCACTGTGTTAATATTCAAATATTATAACTTGAGTTCAAGTTAATTTCAATTAATTTTGTTGATGTTGGATCAAGTGCTGCAACGTTATACATTTTTGATTTGTTTGGAAAATATTTCTTTTATCTGTAAGAGAGTTTAAAGAAAGATAATCTACATGATATTTTTTTTCTTTTTGTATTATCAATAAAACACTGTTAATTTTACATTTCTTTTGTAACTATCTTTAATTTGTGATTATTTTTTAAATAACATTTTTGCCATTCATATTTTAAAATGTTATTTATACTTTATTATAACACATGTATACAATAGATTATTTTCAAATTATATCACACTGATATATTTATTATTAATGTGTTGTATACATTAATACATATTATTGATTTAGATTCATTAATTTGCTCTTAATTATGTATATTTTAACTATTATTACTTGTATTTTTTTCTACTTATTAGGGGTCGTCATACTGTCTTTTTGTATACAATGCATAAAAGGCAAATAAACATACGAATACAATAATATATACAAAAGTAAAACTGAAATAAATTATAACATTATGATAAAACTACATAGAGAAGAACAAACAATTGAGCACGAATAAGACAATACACTCACAAAAAACGTTGATTTTCTAGAAACATTAAACTGAAGTTTGTTAATATCTTAATAAAACTTTCTAGCACTAACAATTACTTATAAAATCGAATTTTATATTTGAATACCACCTCTGTAGAAAACTACAATTTCTTGATTTTAAAGAAAATCCCTGTGACAAATTAAGTAGTTTTTGTAAAATATAAATTTGAAAAATTTCGACTTCACAGTACCGAGGCGCGACGGCAGATGGCGCTGTCGCCCCAGCTCCTCGCTCACACCCCAAAACGGCCACTCCTTTTCTCAGCTGCAGCATCCATCCCACAGACTGGGGGGGAGATTAGCCACATGTTCTCTCGCATGCCATTGTTCATCATCAGTTGTCTGAATAATTCAGCGAGTCTTCTTTTAGCTCCGTCTTGCGTTCAGTTATTCTGGGAGACGCAGGCATGTTTGTGTAGTTAAAGCTCAGGCATTATTCCGGGCAGATGTGGGTCACTCTCCGAAGAACACCTGTGAGATCGGGGTTTTTTTTGGGGGGGGGAGGCTGGTGTTGTTGGGTGTGCAACATGGACGCCGGCTTTAAAGATGGCTGCTCTTCTTTGGGCTCATTTGTCAAGGAGGATGTGGTGGCGTGTTGACGTCTCTTAGGATTGGAGATAATGTTCAGTGGGAGAAAATTACATTTCCATATTGTTATTAATGAAGCCCGGTGTCATAGTTGAGATCCTTTGAGATTCTTGTTTTTGCAAACATGCCTCTGATTGGACCCCCCCCCCAATACCGCAGGACCCCCCATTTACATTCTTTCCCCACTCGGAGTCCTGAGTCAGCAGAAAAAGGCTGTAAAAGGAATTTCCTGTTGAAGCCCGGGCCGAGCGTGTGGGCTTTACATTACCGGCATGTAGACAGACGAAGATGATGATGGTGGTGATGATGATGATGGGGGAGGATGCCAATCAGGCTGCGAGGCGATATACGTCTCCCCCGAGGGTCTCTGCCGCTCCACCGTCCATGACCATTTCCTTTTCTCTGCTCGCCCAAACCTGACGGCTCTGTTGAGCCCAGTGAGTCAGGATGAGGTCATTGTCTTGGAGGGGGGTGGGTATGGGGGGGGGGGGTCTTTTTATTCACGGCACCCTAAAGGGAGAAACCCTGTAACCCCCTCTGCCTTTCAAAAAAGCACAAAAGACTCTTTTGGAGGGAGGGGGCGGACTCCTATGGAATGTGTTTCCAGGGTTTCTATAACAATCGGCCTCAGAATTCACACCAGCGTTGTCCGTGCGAGGGTTCGGTTCGTCCCAGAAATTAATTTAATCTTTAAAAGGGTTCGACGAAATCCCAGACCGAAAACCCCTTTTGTCCCGGCTTTAACGACTAGTCCTGCATGAATGGAGGAGTCTTTGATCCGAAACATGTTTGTTTGTTGTGTAGCACAATGACCAGTCATCAGTCTTGAAACTTCCCGTAAGGAACCGTTAGTCATCATTGGGAGGCCCGGAATTTTCACATTTTCGGACCCGAGAGACCCTTTGGATTCTTCCGAGACCCTCCAATCTGCCTTAGCGAAGAAGCCCAGAATCTCTTCAGCAAATAAATCCCCTTAATTTACCCTCAGTAATGCATAATACATCAATCCTTCTCCGGTATGCATTAGGCCAACCTCAGGTGGTTTGGAAAACCTCAACATTGAGGCGTCACAATTTGGGTCCTAGAATTTTGGAGGAAAAATGGCTTCACATTGAGTCTGGTCTTGGTGAATAAGTTCTCCAAATATGCCTTCAAGGTATACTATAAGGTATAAGTCAAATTAAGGTTTTTAGGGCAGTGGTTGCTACCTGGCCCTTGCAGTAACTACACATTACTGTCTTCGTATGACTATAGTGGACTTCGGCTCACCTTGGTATTCAGTCATCTGAGCAACTCTCCGGGGATTGTGAGCTCTTCAGTTGAGGCATGAACTAGTTCCGTCGCCCGTCCTGTGTACAGCGGAACAATCAACGCAGGGTTGGGTTGCACATCTCGTATTACCTTTTCCCGGTCGTCTGCAGAGATCCTGAGGGAGAACCAAACTAAAAACCAACCTCGGCGTTGCTGCCAAAGAGAAATGACTTGTTTGTTTGAAGACTGTCAAGTTTGACCCCTTAACGGAAAGTGTTCCGACTTACTCACCTGTCCATCACGGTGCAAGTATACTAAGATGATTACTGACACCTTTGTGAAACCAGTGCTGTGTCTCAAATCGCATACTCCTCTTAGTATACTAGAAGTTAGTATGCATCAGGATAGTATACATACTAACTAGTACGCAAATTCTCCACAGATAGTATGTCTCAAATCAAACACTGCTGCTACACACTAACAAGAAATCACATGACAGCTTCTTCTTCTACTTCTATTTAATGATGTTTCAATCAGCTGTTTGAACACTATCGCCACCTGCTGGCAGCACGTTTTGCAAGTTTGGAAAAAGAAATGAAGAAAAAATATGAGAAAAGAAATATTCGCGAGATATTTACGCTGGTATCAGCACCGAAGACGTGTCATCCTCATACTGTTGGCTGAAAATGCACCTGTAAGTATATGCATATATATATATATATATATAATGACGTAACTCCCGTTTACAACGTCACTAAGATGGCAGCCATTTAGGCTAGATAGTGTCCATTGAACCATACTCGGTTTTTCTGGGCGTTTTAGTACGCTAATTTAGTGTGCATGGCGCACTAAATTTCGCATACTAAGAATTGAGACGCACATACGCACTAAAAGTCTTCAATGGACGTCGGTATGCTTCAAGGATGTGACAGGAAACCAGAGGAACCCCTATCAAGCACGACCACTGAACCTGATGGAAAGCGTACAGGAGTAAATCAAATCTTTTACCGACTAACCAAGTCGGTTACCTACTTCCCATATCACTGTCTTTACACTCGTGTGTTGTTTGCAGCTTCAGGGGGGGGCGTACTTACTAATATTTTAAATGTTGTTTTGAGAGCAGTTTTAATGATGTAGTTTGCTCAAAGGACGGTTAAAAAAAAATGGTTCCCCTCACCCTTGCGATGTTGTGTTCTTGAACTGCTGTGAATCGGGTTCAGAAAAAAGAATTGCTGCTGAGAAAAGAAAAAGCTTGTAAAGAACTCTTGAGATGCCTCCATGTTTTTCCATCACAACCCTGCTCCCTTTCCCAATGCTGAGTGGTGGGAACTGTCCACTTTGTTTGGACGAAGCAGTGTCTGGGAGGAATGCGGGGTTTAGTTGGGGAGGGGGTTCGGGGGGGAAAAAAAAAAAGTATGATAACTCCCACTCCATTCAGATTTATGGTCAAGACAGAGGGGCTCCTCTGGATGCATGTCAAGGGACTAGCAAGAATCCGCCCCTCCGCTCGGAGCCTGCCAAAGCAAATGTTTGGTTGCACAACCTCTCGCTGTTCTTTACATCGTCCCTTTCTTTTCTTCCATCAGATGGGAAAGTGAACAGAGGTGTGATTTCGGTCCGAACTAGAAGAGCAGATCCGTGTCCTGAATGCCTGAGTTTAACCGGGAGCTGCTGTTGTACTTGACTGCTTCTTAAATGGGTTTCAAATTCCCTGGGTTACCGTGCCATCAATTTTGACCTGTTTTGCTCCACCTGCCGATTCACATTTGAAGTCGAGGATGTATCATTTGTCCGTGACCATCAGCTGACTCCCGATGAGTCATTAGGGTCTTTTTGACCAACGTAACGCGCCGCCAAGCAAAACCATTTTCAAGCGGCGAGAGTAACACGGATCACACAAGTGGACCCAAAAGCAACAACTCCGCAGGCAGAGGAAAATCTAATAAGTCTGCGGATGGAAGGATCAAAAATCCAGGCAAGGAAATGGCAAAAAAAAAAGAAAAAAGAAAGATCGAGTGAAAGGGAAAAGAAATCCAGATGGGGTCAGAACCAGGGTAGAAATCAACTCCAGAAAATGATATGTATGAAGGGATATTTCTTTGAAGCTTTGGTCAAAGATTATCTTCACGATAAAGACGATGGTGTTGCTGGTGCTGGTCGGTATCATCCTTTAACTTCAGCTCCCATTACACCTTCAACACACTCAACATTGTTGTATTCGTCCAACCCTTCCTGGAGATCCTCCAACGAGACAACGATAAAGTCTGTTTTCCACTTTGTTCACGAAACTCTTCCAAGAATCCAACTGGCTGAACAATGAGGCCCTAACACTATGACAAGCTGAAGGTGTCGAGGGAGTTGGACACGATTTGTCTTTGACCCCTTGGGTTCCTGGAACCCTTTGGGATGAAGTGGACTTGCTTATAGCTTACGCTTCTTTTCATGACCAGGGCGAAATCCCATCTTCTGAGCAAGTCCAATGATGGTTCTACAAGGGAGAACATGTGGTCTTTAAGGGTTTGGGTAGATTTTTGGCCAGCTGCACCAGTGTCAGCCCTTAAGGAAACCGGTTTGCGGTTGGCTTTCTCTACAATAAGGGCGATTGTGAGCTATAATTTCATTAATGCAGTGCCCTCCAGGCCTTGTGGACTTAAGTCCCATTAGAGATCCCAAGCACCATTATATCCAAGGGGTCCCACAGCCTTACTAAAGTGAGCACTAGTGATCATTTAAGGCACAGGTGTCAAACTGGTCCAGAAAAGGGCCGAGACAGTGCAGGTTTTAGATCCAACCAGTCAAGCACATATAGTTGAACCAATCAAGCGTCTGGATACAGTAATCAATTGATTGTCTCTCAGGTGTTGCTTGTTTAAGCCGACACCTGATTGGTTAACTCATGTGTGCTTGACTGGTTGGAACAAAAACCTGCACCATCTCTGCCCTTTTCTGGACCAGTTTGACACCCAAGGGTATCTTCAAGCAATGAGATTTTCTTTTGCGGGTTGTTGTAGATTATTTCGAGTGGGGGCCTCCATTGTTTTAGAAAAACCTAGTCGACTTCTGTGCAACATGGACGAAATGACCACGCGTCGAGGGCCCAGAATGCACCAGGGTTCCAACTTCCTACTAGTGTTTGATTGGAGTTCCCTGTAGTAGGAGCTCGGCTATATGATTATGACCACTTGCCCGACAAGGACCATAAAGTGGTCCAAGTACAGCAAACAGGTTGTTTTAAGAGGCTTGCTTGACCTCCGCTTATTCTACCTCGGTTTCATTTGCTGCTTTCACCTCCGATTTTTATAGCTCCTCCGCGCCGAAGTGCTCGGGATTATCAAGTCAAGTAAACATCTTCCCCAGACGTTCATGTTTCTAAGCGTCCGCAACTTTCCAGCTGCTCGTTCTGTCCGTCCGTCTCCAGCAAGTCGGGATAATCAACAGGCTCTGAATGATTTAGTGGAGATGAGTCATATACCGGAGCATCGGAAAAAAAAAAAAATCGATAAAATTCCCATCTGTTCCTGAGCACACACACAAACGACACAAGAGATTTTGATCTCTTTTTATAGACATTCATTCGTTCATCTTAAGACTTGTCTCTCTCTCGCGCCCCCTGTTGAGTTTTTCTTTTTTTAAATCCTTTTTGGGAGAGTGAAAAGTTGCGCTCGTGTTATATAAACGTGGCTGGCAGCGCCGCGAGGAGAAGCTCTGCAGCGATGTCCCCAGAGACCAGCCAGAGGGGTCTGTTGAGGACGACTTGAATCCAGTACAGTCTCTGCGATAGACTGCCACCAAGATTCCTGGCAGAGAGTCCAGAATGTTTTCTTCTTCTTCTTTTTCTTCACGTCGTTCTCCTTTCAGCTCTTCAGGCTCCGACTGGAATATTAATCATATCTGGAAAGAATGAACATGATCATGGTCACAGTTTTACTTTTCACCTGGGCTCCAAGTAATGTTTAATTATTAAGTGTAGTTTCTTTTAATTATTTATGTACTTCTTAACCAAATTTTTCTGAAATGTTGCAAAAAAATACTTACAAATTGTATTTTTGTTCACATTTTACAAGTATTTAAATAATTTAAATTATTGAAAATATTTTGCTTAAATATAGTTCTTTAATTCAAAATTGTGTATCGTTATATCAGTTTATTATTTTTAGTAAATTTTAGGAAGAAGAAAGAAAAATTCTACGACTTTATTTATAAAATTTTAATGACGAAAAGAGATATTATTCAATTCAATAAATCCAAAAATATATTCATGGGATTTTTCTCTTCATTAGGAATTAAAGGTAATAAGAAAAATAATAAATCAATACTTCCTAATTGCGATATAATTTAACTTTGTGGTTTTCTTTGGAAATACATTAAATCTATTAAAGGTAATACATTTAGAATATTTTTCAGCATAAAAAAAAAAAGTTTACAAATGGGAATTTATGTTTAGTCAAATAATACCTAACATTTTTAAAAATTGAGTTGTTATTTTTTGGATTCTATACATTTTAATGTAACGACTGTTTTTATTATACAATTTTTATACTTTAAAAAATATATACTTTATGCTTATATTAATTGTTAAAACCATCAACCAATTACTTAAGAAATGTCAAGGCAATTTAATTAAACATCAGATCTAAATTAAATATAACATATGTAAAAAAATAAAAGCCACCATCAACTCTCGTAGCGCTCAATCCTCGCTCACCGAGAAAAGTCCCGACATGTATGTTACAGCTTTACACAAATTCCGACATGAATCAAACTTCCTCCCCGGACTCGACTGCGGTCGCTCGCATGAGGAAAGTATTTGTGGTTTTCGAGTGAAATTCCCTGTTTGCTACTGAACCAGCAGCGTTTCACTTCCTGTCGAAACTCAAAAGTCAAAAGAAAAACGCTGTAATTTCAAGTTGGTTGGGATTGTGCTGACTCGGGTAATTTATGTCGCAAGGCGAGAGATTTTTTCATTTGTCACTTTCATCTCGTTCTTCCCATAAAAGTCGGAAAGGTCGAGTCTTAAGTAGTAAATAACAAAAAGTGCAGCACAGAGCCTGAGAAGACGATTGAGGAAAGTGTTTATGGAGGTACTAGGGTGAGGTTTATGTCCATGATATACTCGACTTGACCACATCTGTTAGCATAGCGTTAATGCTAACAGTGAAAATGCAACTGAAATAAGACGCCAAAACATTTTAATCAAGTATAAACCTGAGAAGTGAATATAACTTCTATTAAAAATGTTATTACAAATATAGTTACATGTTAGAAATAAAGAAGAAACGACTACCAACATGTTTTACTGCACACAATGCTAGCTTAGTGGCAAAAGAAACTTAAATAAGCAAAGATTAATGGAATAAATATTGTCTAATATTTTAAATGGAAGATGGGAGAGCTAGATTCCTCAGATGCTAATATAGCTAGCATGCTAAATTAAAATAAGTACAGATTTTCACTTTATAATTTAGCATAGGTACTATCCTCAGATGCTAATATAGCTAAAATGCTACATTTACAGAAGTAAAGTTTTAAACTATATAATTAAAAACATCAGAATACCTCAGATGCTAATATAGCTAACATGCCAAATTAAAATAAATACAGTTTTTCACTTGATAATCTATCAGAGCTAGATTCACCAGATGCTAATATAGCTAACATGCTAAAGTAACAGAAGTAAAGTTTTTCACTTAATAATCTAGCACAGCTAAATTCCTCAGATGCTAATATAGCTAACATGCTAAATCAACAGAAGTAACGTTTTTTCACTTGATAATCTAGCAGAGCTAAATTCTTCAGATACTAATATAGCTAACATGCTAAATTAACAAAAGTAAAGTTTTTCACTTGATAATCTATCAGAGCTAGATGCACCAGATGCTAATATAGCTAACATGCTTAAGTATCAGAAGAAAAAATGTTCACTTAATTATCTAGCACAGCTAAATTCCTCAGATGCTAATATAGCTAACATGCTAAATTAACAGAAGTAAAGATTTTCACTTGATAATCTAGCAGAGCTAGATTGACCAGATGCTAATATAGCTAACATGCTCAAGTAACATAAGTAAAGTTTTTCACTTGATAGTGTAGCAGAGTTAAATTCTTCAGATGCTAATATAGCTAACATGCTAAAGTAACATAAGTAAAGTTTTTCACTTGATAGTGTAGCAGAGTTAAATCACTCAGAAGCTAATATAGCCAACATGCTAAATTAACAGAAGTAAAGTTTTTCAATTGATAATCTGGCAATGCTTAATTCTTCAGATGCTAATATAGCTAACATGCTAAAGTAACAGAAGTAAAGTTTTTCACTTGATAATCCAGAACAGCTAAATTACTCAGATTCTAATATAGCTAACATGCTAAAGTAACAGAAGTAAAGTTTTTCATTTGATAATCCAGCACAGCTAAATTACTCAGATGCTAATATAGCTAACATGCTAAAGTAACAGAAGTAACGTTTTTCACTTGATAATCCAGCAAAGATAAATTACTCAGATGCTTATATAGCTAACATGCTAAAGTAAGAGAAGTAAAGTTTTTCACTTGATAATCCAGCAAAGATAAATTACTCAGATGCTAATATAGCTAACATGCTAAATTAACAGAAGTAAAGTTTTTCACTTTATAATCCAGCAGAGCTAAATCACTCAGAAGCTAATACTGTATAGCTAACATGCTAAATTAACAGAAGTAAAGTTTTTCAATTGATAATCTAGCAGAGCTAAATTCTTCAGATGCTAATATAGCTAACATGCTAAAATAACAGAAGTAAAGTTTTTCACCTATAATCTAGCAGAGCTAAATTCTTCAGATGCTAATATAGCTAACATGCTAAAATAACAGAAGTAAAGTTTTTCACCTATAATCCAACGACACTAAAGTGGATAATCGGAAGATGTTGTGCCGATGAGACGTTTCTTGTTATGACACACGATTTGCCAGCTGACCCTGTTTCGCGCTCAAAGCGGGTCACCGGTCGACCCGGCGAGTCTTTCCCTCGGACACGCCAGACGAGCGCGGCCAGAATAATGTCATCTTGTGTAAGAGGCGAAGAGAGTCATTATATCAGATTTTGGGTTTATCGTAATCCCGGCTTGCGATTGTGTCCAACGGCTGAAGTCATTTTTACGTCGGAAACACAACAGGGTGACGGGACTTTCTCGTTTGCTTTGCTGGGCCAAACCTGCTGATTCCGACCCCACGAGACCTCGACTGATCCGGTCCAGGCCAATCCAGGGATCCGATTGACAGTAACGGTGCCATCTGCCCCGCCACAAGATTACAGCGCGCCCCGGGGCCAAGATAGTCCCCGGCCCAGCAGATTAAATATGAAATATAGGACAGGAATAGAAGTGGAACCAGATTTACTCCTCTGGTCTCTGAACGGTTGTGTTTTTTGTTTTTGTTTTGTGCTGATTGTTCAATAAAAAAACGAGAGAAAGTGAGAAAAGGAAAAAGGGAGCAATCGAATCCAGAAATAAAGCCGGAGCGAGCACTTAAAATGGTAACTATGGAAACAGTCTTTTCTTTTTACCTCTGAGCAATTCATTTCCACAAAGAGGCCACCTAAGACGCTTCGACGATCTGCAGGGGGCGGGGGGGCGGGGGGCACTCAGACTGAAATATCCACTTTTAATGGAATGAAACTAAAAATAAAAATGCATGTATCATGATCTCAAGAAGAAGAGATGAAGTATATTTTTGCTGTTTTAATGCAACTCTGGAAAATACACTTTATTAGTCATTTGCAAGTTCTAAACCCATCTGGCGCAGTGGTTAGCCTGGTCACAGCAAGATGGTTGCTGGTTAGATTCCAGGCTGAGACAACCTTTCTGTGTGGAGTTTGTATGTTCTCCCCGTGTTGCGTGGGTTTACTCCGGGCACTCCGGTTTCCTCCCACGGTCCAAAAAACACTTCCCAAAGTTGATTGAGAACTTTGGGAAATTGTAAGAAGGTATGAGTGTGTGTGTGAATGGTTGTCTGTCGTTGTGTGCCCTGCGACAGACTGGCGTCCTGTCCAGGGTGTCCCCCCTGCCTCTCACCCTATGATACTGGGATAGGCTCCAGTCTCCCCACGACCCCAACCCCAGGATAAAGCAGTAGACGATGAATGAATGAACGAATAAACACGTCTTTGGTTCGCATTAGCCTGTAATGGTAGGAAAGACCAAAAAGACATTTTATACTTTATCGTCCAATACATCGTCATCGGGCTGAACTTTATAAAAAAAAATCACAATTCTTTTATCTCATCCAGGATAGTTTCTGGAGGAGGTCTCGGAGCAGGCGTAGGATACACTATCGAGTGTAAAAAAGTTACCATCATGGTCGTTGGCGTGCCGTCATGCTAGGAATGACTAATGGCCGTAAAGGAATCCGATAAAGGACCACGATATGCCCGTTAGGGTAACCTTGGACTTGCCTTAAGTGGGGTAAACATAAACCAAAACCCCTGAGTTATCTATCATAGTCTCAGGTTCTACGAATTGGTGCTCGGCGGTGCCTTGGGGTAAACCAATAGCGAAGCTGTAAGAGGGCGGAGCACCAATATGAAGTAGAACCAACATGATTTTGTCCCAATTCTGCCCCTTAAAACAAGGGACCAGGCGGATTTCTCGTGGCCAAAAGTTCTTAAAAAAAAACGAAAGATTCAAATCGGGTACGACCGTTACGAAAAGATGCAAAGTGGCCTGAGGAATTGCGAGGTGTCAGGGGGTCTTGTAATGGTCGTGTGAAGTTATTTGAGGGGAAAATGTATGGGTCACGGATGTCCGGTCAAAGGTTGACAAGCCAGTGAACGGCGTCATTATGCATCGACTATAGTCGCACGATCTTCCATCTATAGAGAGAATTTGAGGAGAAAAAAAAAATGTTCAAGTTGAATGGAATTCCGGGACGGTTGTGTTCTGTATGAATGAGGCCTTGTCGGACTCTTATAGGGGGGTGGGGGGTCATAGGGATGGGAGGTGATGGTCCTTTTCTCTTTTGTTGAAACAATCCAGATCCAGACGAGTGAACCTCTCTCAGCGTCGCTCGGTCAAATTCATCTCTGGTATCCGCCTCTAGGACTGTTGCAAAGATCTTGTCCCATTTACCTACCGCCCCCCCGCCCCCTCACCCACCCCACTCCACCTTCGCCTCATTAGCCCCAGATTCTGAGCTGTTTTCACTGAGTGCCCATTTGTGGATTACTCACCGAGAAATCATGTGGCACAATTGAATTACAAGCAGTTAAGGAGGCTTCACTTACTGCCGAGGCATCTAGAAAATGCTCCCTTTGAGCTGCAAAAGGATCCACAAAGACAGCCTTCTCCCTCTCGCCCCGGGGGCGCTTCTTCTGCTAACGCCGGCCTTTTCTTTTTTTTTTCATCGTGTCCATCCACGGAGGAGTGATGTTCTTCCCAGACAACTTGATGGACTAACATGCTGCAGAGCCTGGAAAATATGTTATAACTTCCTTTAGTTTAAGGGTTTTCTTTTTTATTTGCCAGTAGATGAATTTCAGGTGTTTTTCACGAGCCAGTTTTCTTCTTCTGCGTCTCCACAGTAGGACGACGGTGATGGAACCGACTGGCCGACGTCCACGGCTGAGCAGATGTCTGAGGAATCTGTTGCATCCAATCTTGTGCTAGAACTGCTGTCTGAATGGAGACGGTATTTGACATTTAGTGGAGGAATCTCAGTGCCAACTGAGAGGCCCTGAGCCAAATATTTTATGTGGTCGGAAAAAAGCGTACGATTCTTATAGTTGGCTCGGAATTCAGAATTCAAATCGTGAACTTCTCTAAGTGAACTGCTTTACAGCACACTGTAGGACGGTGCACTTTCGACAGATAGTATGTCTCAAATCAAACACTGACGCTTACTCGAAATGACAGCTTCTTCTTCTACTACGTTTTAACGCTGATCGCAACCAGAAGTTTGAACGCTATCGTCGACAGTTGACAGCGATTTTCACTACAGGTACCCTTGACTCAGACATGACACAAGGGATACCGCAAACACATTTGTTTTTGGGTCTACAGGTCACCTTGACTCAGACATGACACAAGGGATACTGCAAACACATTTGTTTTGGGGTTTACAGGTCAACTTGACTCAGAGACGACACAAGGGATACTGCAAACACATTTGTTTTGGGTCTATAGGTCACCTTGACTCAGAGACGACACAAGGGATACCGCAAACACATTTGTTTTGGGGTTTACAGGTCACCTTGACTCAGAGACGACACAAGGGATACTGCAAACACATTTGTTTTTGGGTCTACAGGTCACCTTGACTCAGAGACGACACAAGGGATACCGCAAACAAATTTGTTTTGGGGTTTACAGGTCACCTTGACTCAGAGACGACACAAGGGATACTGCAAACACGTTTGTTTTGGGTCTATAGGTCACCTTGACTCAGAGACGACACAAGGGATACTGCAAACACATTTGTTTTGGGTCTATAGGTCACCTTGACTCAGAGACGACACAAGGGATACCGCAAACACATTTGTTTTGGGGTTTACAGGTCACCTTGACTCAGAGACGACACAAGGGATACTGCAAACACATTTGTTTTGGGTCTATAGGTCACCTTGATTCAGAGACGACACAAGGGATACTGCAAACACATTTGTTTTGGGTCTATAGGTCACCTTGACTCAGAGACGACACAAGGGATACTGCAAACACATTTGTTTTGGGTCTATAGGTCACCTTGACTCAGAGACGACACAAGGGATACCGCAAACACATTTGTTTTGGGGTTTACAAGTCACCTTGACTCAGAGACGACACAAGGGATACTGCAAACACATTTGTTTTGGGTCTATAGGTCACCTTGACTCAGAGACGACACAAGGGATACTGCAAACACATTTGTTTTGGGGTTTACAGGTCACCTTGACTCAGAGACGACACAAGGGATACTGCAAACACATTTGTTTTGGGTCTATAGGTCACCTTGATTCAGAGACGACACAAGGGATACCGCAAACACATTTGTTTTGGGGTCTACAGGTCACCTTGACTCAGACATGACACGAGGGATACTGCAAACACATTTGTTTTGGGGTCTACAGGTCACCTTGACTCAGAGACGACACAAGGGATACCGCAAACACATTTGTTTTGGGGTCTACAGGTCACCTTGACTCAGAGACGACACAAGGGATACCGCAAACACATTTGTTTCGGGGTCTACAGGTCACCTTGACTCAGACATGACACGAGGGATACTGCAAACACATTTGTTTTGGGGTTTACAGGTCAACTTGACTCAGAGACGACACAAGGGATACTGCAAACACATTTGTTTTGGGTCTATAGGTCACCTTGACTCAGAGACGACACAAGGGATACCGCAAACACATTTGTTTTGGGGTTTACAGGTCACCTTGACTCAGAGACGACACAAGGGATACTGCAAACACATTTGTTTTTGGGTCTACAGGTCACCTTGACTCAGAGACGACACAAGGGATACCGCAAACAAATTTGTTTTGGGGTTTACAGGTCACCTTGACTCAGAGACGACACAAGGGATACTGCAAACACGTTTGTTTTGGGTCTATAGGTCACCTTGACTCAGAGACGACACAAGAGATACTGCAAACACATTTGTTTTGGGTCTATAGGTCACCTTGACTCAGAGACGACACAAGGGATACCGCAAACACATTTGTTTTGGGGTTTACAGGTCACCTTGACTCAGAGACGACACAAGGGATACTGCAAACACATTTGTTTTGGGTCTATAGGTCACCTTGATTCAGAGACGACACAAGGGATACTGCAAACACATTTGTTTTGGGTCTATAGGTCACCTTGACTCAGAGACGACACAAGGGATACTGCAAACACATTTGTTTTGGGTCTATAGGTCACCTTGACTCAGAGACGACACAAGGGATACCGCAAACACATTTGTTTTGGGGTTTACAAGTCACCTTGACTCAGAGACGACACAAGGGATACTGCAAACACATTTGTTTTGGGTCTATAGGTCACCTTGACTCAGAGACGACACAAGGGATACTGCAAACACATTTGTTTTGGGGTTTACAGGTCACCTTGACTCAGAGACGACACAAGGGATACTGCAAACACATTTGTTTTGGGTCTATAGGTCACCTTGATTCAGAGACGACACAAGGGATACCGCAAACACATTTGTTTTGGGGTCTACAGGTCACCTTGACTCAGACATGACACGAGGGATACTGCAAACACATTTGTTTTGGGGTCTACAGGTCACCTTGACTCAGAGACGACACAAGGGATACCGCAAACACATTTGTTTTGGGGTCTACAGGTCACCTTGACTCAGAGACGACACAAGGGATACCGCAAACACATTTGTTTTGGGGTCTACAGGTCACCTTGACTCAGAGACGACACAAGGGATACCGCAAACACATTTGTTTCGGGGTCTACAGGTCACCTTGACTCAGACATGACACGAGGGATACTGCAAACACATTTGTTTTGGGGTCTACAGGTCACCTTGACTCAGACATGACACAAGGGATACTGCAAACACATTTGTGATGAAGTGAATTATTTAAAAAAATGTAACTTTGATAAATGTACAATAACGTGGATAAACTGAGGAAGAAAACGGTTGATCTTGATTGACATGGATTGTCTGAACAGCTGCTGTCAATCACCTGTAATCACTGACTTCAGATCAGCTGCAGTAGAAAAGACAGGAACTCGTCTTTAGCCACAGTTTGAGCAACAAAGTCTGTCTACGACGAGTCGCTGCTCTTTATTTACCATATAAAATAAATAATTAATATCAATTACATTAAATACTCTTATTTGCTTTTTTTAAAAGGATTTTGGTGGAATTGAAAACCAAAATATATTTAAAAAAGAAGAAGTTGGTGTGAAAATAATTGATCATTTTAAGTTCATTGATTAGGTTTTTGTAAAAGTAAAATAAAGTTAATTATTTTGTTAAATTCAAGTCTTTCAGGAACAAAACATATGTGAGGAAATTATGGCATTTAAACTAATGGAATTATATATGGATGGATATGTAGTATTTTGTATAAAGTATATAGTATATAGTATTTAGTATTTATTATATAGTAAATAGTATTTAGTATATAGTATTTTGTATTTATTATATAGTATTTAGTATATAGTATTTATTATTTATTATATAGTATATAGTATATAGTAGTTAGTATTTAGTATTTATTATATAGTATATAGTATTTAGTATATAGTATTTTGTATTTATTATATAGTATTTAGTATATAGTATTTATTATTTACTATTTATTATATAGTATTTTGTATTTTGTATATAGTATTTAGTATATAGTATTTTGGATTTAGTATATAGTATTTTGTATATAGTATGTCGTATTTTGTATATAGTATTTTGTATATAGTATATTCATTTATTAGCCCTGAATCCCTTATTTAGGGGTTGAGCCCATCCCAGCTACCTGGGGCGAGAGGCGGAGGACACCCTGACTAATTCACCATCTTTCCCAGGGAACACAAACACTCACACCTGATGAATCAATATCAAGTCATTTATTTAACAACATATAAAAATATATATATATATTTGTCTCAGAAATCTGAAATAAATGTATAAATATTTTGGGATCCATCCCAGCTACCTGGGGAGGGAGGCGAGGGACAGCCTGGTAGAAGCTCCTGCACACTAATGTAAAAATCAACCACACGTCCTAATCTTCGAGATGTTTGCAGATGACATCACGTTGTTTGCCTGCCGCTCCTCACACTCGGCTAATAAGGCGAGACTGGAACCTGCACCTCCTCCCTGAGCCTCCTCCCTGCACCTCCTCCCTGCGCCTCCTCCCTGAACCTCCTCCCTGAGCCTCCTCCCTGCACCTCCTCCCTGAGCCTCCTCCCTGAGCCTCCTCCCTGCACCTCCTCCCTGAGCCTCCTCCCTGAGCCTCCTCCCTGCACCTCCTCCCTGAGCCTCCTCCCTGCGCCTCCTCCCTGCACCTCCTCCCTGAGCCTCCTCCCTGCACCTCCTCCCTGCGCCTCCTCCCTGAGCCTCCTCCCTGCGCCTCCTCCCTGCACCTCCTCCCTGCACCTCCTCCCTGCGCCTCCTCCCTGAGCCTCCTCCCTGCGCCTCCTCCCTGCGCCTCCTCCCTGCACCTCCTCCCTGAGCCTCCTCCCTGCACCTCCTCCCTGCACCTCCTCCCTGAGCCTCCTCCCTGCACCTCCTCCCTGCACCTCCTCCCTGAGCCTCCTCCCTGAGCCTCCTCCCTGAGCCTCCTCCCTGCACCTCCTCCCTGCACCTCCTCCCTGAGCCTCCTCCCTGAGCCTCCTCCCTGAGCCTCCTCCCTGCACCTCCTCCCTGCACCTCCTCCCTGAGCCTCCTCCCTGAGCCTCCTCCCTGCACCTCCTCCCTGCACCTCCTCCCTGAGCCTCCTCCCTGAGCCTCAGGTCGGATCCTTTTGGAAACGACAAGTTTATACGTCGAGTGTCGCTCGCAAAATAAATAGCGAGTCCTTTCAAAGGTTAATGAAATAGCTGTGGAGCCGACAGTGGCCGTCATGGCAACCGACCTGCCGCTGATTTATGCTGCTGATAATGAAGAGGGGAGATGATGGAGACCCACAGGTGCTCTCTCACACAGACACACACACACACACACTCACAGACACACACAAACACTCACAGACACACACACACCTAGAGACACACACACACACACACACACACACTTACATCCTCTCACACCCTCACACACTTGCATCCCTACAGACCCTCACCTTTGAGTCACATATCAAGCTCAGACTTATAAATATACAAACACACAAACACACAAGCATAAACACATACAAACAAACAAAAATACAAACCTAAACAAACATATACACAAATACAAACCTAAACAAACATATACACAAATGCAAACCTAAACAAACATATACACAAATGCAAACCTAAACAAACATATACACAAATACAAACCTAAACAAACATATACACAAATGCAAACCTAAACAAACATATAGACAAATACAAACCTAAACAAGCAGACACAAACACAAATAAAAACCTAAACAAACATATACACAAATCCAAACCTAAACGTATACAAAAATACAAACCTAAACAAACGTATACAAAAATACAAATCTAAACAAACATATACACAAATACAAACCTAAACAAACATATACACAAAAATGCAACCTAAACAAACATATACACAAATACAAACCTAAACAAACATATACACAAATACAAACCTAAACAAACATATACACAAATACAAACCTAAACAAACATATACACAAAAATGCAACCTAAACAAACATATACACAAATACAAACCTAAACAAACATATACACAAATACAAACCTAAACAAACATATACACAAACAAAAATGCAAACCTAAACAAACATATACACTGATACAAACCTAAACAAACATATACACAAATACAAACCTAAACAAACATATACACAAATACAAACCTAAACAAACATATACACAAATACAAACCTAAACAAACATATACACAAACACAAATGCAAACCTAAACAAACATATACACACATACAAACCTAAACAAACATATACACTAATACAAACCTAAACAAACATATACACAAACACAAATACAAACCTAAACAAACATATACACAAACACAAATACAAACCTAAACAAACATATACACAAATACAAACCTAAACAAACATATACACTAATACAAACCTAAACAGACATATACACACATACAAACCTACACAAACATATACACAAACACAAATGCAAACCTAAACAAACATATACACAAATCCAAACATAGACAAGCAGACACAAACACAAATGCAAACATTCAAACATAAACAAAATACACACACAAACTACAACACTGAAAATAAAGGTTTCTGATTCGGTTAAACAAACACACACACACAAATCGTATTACAACACTGGCATTAACAGTTTCTGATTATGATTCCAATAAAGACACACACACATCTAATTACAACACTGACAATAAAAGTTTCTGATTCCAATAAACAAACGCACATTAACACACACGCGCACACACAAACATAAAGACACAAACAAATATAAACACATGAAAACACACCATCTTAATTAAACTTCAAACAGACTACAATATCCATCTGACTCATTTCTCCGCAGTTGTACTGGATACTGAGGGATGAGGATCAGCACCTCCAGATTGAGAGGTAGTCAACTATAAAAACAAACTATTTGATGTTGATATTTCTTACAAAAGAGTCAATAATGGATTCATAACAAGTTTTTGTTTACAGTGTACCCATGAGCACTTATCACACCCACAGTGGGAAGTGCCAAGAAAGCTTCAGCCAAACCATAGCTATGCTAGTTCTTCCCGGTAAAATTCAGTATGATGACATCACCACCGCAAAGCTATCGTCGCGTTAGGCTAACGTTGCCGTTAACTTTGTACTTTGTTCTTTTTAAAGGACCCTGAGATGTGCTCAACATGACTGCTTGCACAAAACTGCACAGTCGGCAGAAATGAGAAGCTATCTCTTTGTTGTCCAGAAAGGGGGCGGAGCTTGTACTTTATCATATGTCTCCTCCACATCTTGGGGGTGTGTGGGGAGAAGGTGGGGTCGCCCCTTCACTCCGGGGTCCCTGCGAGAGTGTGAAACTAATCCCACCAAATGGCTTTCATCAAGTGAAATGGAAAGGTAATGATACCTCTGCTACTCCGGGCCCCTTAACTGTCTCCTCCACTTTCCCCTCCCCTTGTCATGTTCAGGCAGGGGGGAGGGATGGGGGTTTCAGGGGGGGCTCAGGTTTCTGCTGAACATGGGCGGGGTCGCTGTTCGGTGGGGCTAGCACCGGCCCACTGCAGGGTCACTACAGGGACCCAACACGGGTGACATCACCAGATGGATGGCGGTGGTGATGGCGGCGCGACGGTCGCCGGCTCCTCTTTCAGCGGAACCAGTTTATCTCCAAATCTACACACTCCTGCCGCGGCGAACACTAGGCCGACACCACCCACCCACCCCTGCCCTGCCTCCCAACCTCCCTCCTTCGCCTCCCACTGCGACAACCTGCGACTGTAAAGCTGATAGATGACGCTGTGAAACCTGACCTTTTCCCCCCATCTTTGTTTTACCCACAAAACTTCCCCGCTGGACAGAAATATTACAAATCAAGTTTCAGTGGTGAAGAGAGAAGTGATTTAGGCTGATTTAGGCTGAGTCATACTGGGTATAAAAAAAGTCTTGAATGTCTCAGGTTACCAAACTAGACTGTCGGGTTCCGAATCTGTTTTTTTACTTAAACAGAGAATAGAAATCAGATCTGGTTTTTTGAAGTCTCACATTTTTACTTGCAAGGAGAGAGTAGAACAGAGTTTACATGTCTTTCTGAAGCACAGAGCTGTTAGGTCGCCGTTATAGCTTCCTTGCAGTTCGACAAGCCGTTTATTATTTTTTAAAGGTTTTCACCAAACACAAACTTGAGAGAGTTGTAATCCTCAAGGTCAATGGTGCCAGGTATTCCTTAAGAGACCCTTTCCCACACCAGCGGTGACACAATTACGATGTTAGTATGTGTGTTTAAGTAAATTAAATCTTAAAATATCAAATATAGCGTATCTGTATTATATTTAAAAAAAAAAGCCAAATCCTAAAAAACATTAATAATTAATAAATAATAATTTAGATTTTCACACAGTTAATTGGTTACAGATCATTTAAAATGCGCAAAATACTTATTCTGAGTTACAAGTAGTACTTTTTTTTGGCTGTTAACATGTTGCGCAAGCTAGCGTTAGCATGTAAAAAAAAAAAAAGAAAGCTACTGCTGTTAGCATGTTGTTCTAGGTACTGTCATAACTCTGAAATATATTCTCACAGACTGGCGTGTTCGAGTTTGTATCTGGTTGACCTTGAATTAGCTTATAATACCCCGAAGCCACAAATATTTACCTCCAAACCTCAGCTCTCTGGATCCTCTGAATCAAACGATCTTGCGTCATTCAGCACTTTTCATTTGGACTCGGGTTCTGAGCTGCGGCCAAGAAGATTTAGCTCTATTGTCATGTCGGAGCCAAGAAATAACCCGTTAAAATCCAATATCTCTCCGTGGAAGTCCCGAGCTGAAACAAGCCAAGAATAACGTCGTTGACCTTTTTAAGAAAATGTAGATTTGAACCTGAAAGTAGCGCGTGACAGAAATATGAAGTAGTTCTGGCTGATTCAACACATCATCTCACTGATGCCACCAGGATACAGATCAGAAGACCATCCTTCAGATACAGAAATGTGTCTTTTGTCGGAGAAGTTCCAGACTCTTGGTGCTCGGAGTTCTCTTCAGGCACATCTGGATCTCGACCCCCGTCACTCCCATCCTGCTCATCTGAGGCAGCAACACCTATTTCATGACGACATGTTGCATCTGGGATCTGATGTGGTTTCAATTAGATGATGACCCACAATCCTTCAGCTTCCCAAAATCCCCGTTATTTTCCTTGTTCATGTTTTCAGCCAAAGACTTTTTTTTCTTTTTTTTTGTCTGTTTTCCCGGTCTTGTAAACAACTTTTTTAGTATTCACTTTTTATTTAATTATTTCTAAAATAGTTTCTTTAAATATTTCAATAAATATCTCATATTATCTGAATAAAACATTAAGTATGTGTTCTATTTTTTCCCATTTACTCTTTATTTTTTTCCCCTCTGGTGGTTAATTTATTTTTATTCATTCAGTTTTCACTTGTATTTTTTAGAGTTTTATCTTCATTTCTTTAACATTTTCCTTGAACATGTTTTTTTTTCTTGTTAAATGTTATTTTCTTTTACATATATTTTTTCATTTGGCTTTTTACAATTTCATTTCCATTTGTTTATTAAAACAATTAGCAGGTTTTTTACATTTTTGTGTTTCATTTAGAATTTTTCTTTTAAACACGTATTCTTTTTTATTCAAAAAAATGTTTTCCATCCATCTGCTAAAATTTGACCACTTTTATCCGGTGAAAATATTTTGTTTGTTCTCATCTTTCATTACTTTTTTGTGTGATCAATTAATTTGCAATGATTGTATTTGTTATGCATTTTCTAGATTTATTCACTCATTTATTTAGTATGTTTGCTTATTGAATACAGTTTCTTTGCATCCCATCTGATAATGGTGACATCTGGAGAAGCTCATCTGGGGATGAAAGTCAAACGTCTTCAGCAAAAGACATATTTTTTGTGGTCTATGAAGTGGTCCATGAAGCAGAGGATCTAAAGAACGTGTTGATGAACAGATATCGCCGATCTGACGGCTCGTGTTGGACTTCATCCGTCAACCACTTCAAGGCCCGATGCTGCAAGTTGTTACAAACCGCTTTCATCATGGAATACTTCCAGAAGCGCTCCTTAAGTGGCGCTCTTCAGCAGCAGAACCGGGCAGGAATCAGACATCGGGGTCCATTACTGTCTTCCCTGAGCCGGGGTAAGGTTGTGGAGATGGAGGTCCTCGCTGTGAAGCCACGGGAGACACACAATCACAAGGCGGCGCCTCAAGATGGATCGGACCTGGTGTGGAGGAGCCCGGTGATGAATGAAGCGCTGGTGTGTGGGGCTGCCCCGGGACGACAGGAGGACCATCAGGAATGTCTGTTTTTTGAAGACGGTGGGAGAGTCGACTACCACAGGGGATGGAGTCTGCAGCAAGGCGACTCCTTGTGTTTATCTCTGCTTGGGGAACCTACTGATCCACCGTTTGAAAACACTCCGGGTGCCAAAGAGTCCCACAAACGCTCTTTTTTTTTTCTGAAGTCAATATGTTTTTCAAAGACACTCAAAAGATGTGGTTTGAAGTCAAGATCTGATGGGAAACAGAGACAGTTCCGGGAATTAGCAAGGGGAGGGCTGGACTGCTTCATTCGACCATTCCTCAAAATGAAACTGAAATACAGTCAAAACAGAAGTAACAAAAACCAGGTTGTTCCCAAATTCTGATAACCGCCCTTGAAAAATGGCTATGTAGAGGCAATGACCCCTGGGGTAGTGAGGGACAAACTCGCCTGGTTAGGACCTCTGATGACTTACTATGTTGACAAGCATGGAGGAGTCGCTCTAAGGCAACAGCAGAGTGAAGACAGTTGGTCCCATTTGTCTTCTTATGTCTTTATATATGTCACAGTAGAGACTGGAATCCAGTAGAGTACGGAACTCTACTAGTTGAGATTGGAATTACAATCTCTACTAGTAAAGTTAAAAATTGTTCTAGTGAATCGGGATCTGAATATTGGGATTCCAATCTCTACTAGGATAATTCCAGATTCTACTACTAGAGATTGGAATTCTACCAGGACAATCCCCAATTCTAATGAAATAGAAATGGTGAATTTAGGCCTACCTACGCTGAAATTTTAGGTATGAAATGATTCAGTCTATTTTCCAAAACATTTTAATGCAATCTGAATTTCTCCAATTAGAATTGGAGATTGTCCTGGTAGAATTACAATCTCTACTAGGAGAATTTGGAATTCTCCAATCATTGCTAGGAGAATTTGGAATTCTCCTAGCAATGATTGGAATCCCAATATTCAGATCCCGATTCCAATCTCTACTAGTAGAGTTCCGGACTCTACTGGATTCCAGTCTCTACTGTGACATATACATGCAGTTTAGTAGATCCAAGTGGGCTATATGCAGGTTATTCAAGGTATTAACCAGATTATCTCAGTAGTTTAGACCGAGAGAGCAGAACTTCTCTACTATAGTCCAACAAAGGTGTGATCCTACATTTTAGAAGTACTGTAGTCCATAGACTGGGAGCGTAAACTTCAACCAGAGAAATCCAGGAAACCTGTAGCTCTGGGTCACCGGGGTCTCCGTCATGCCTTTGGGGTTGTTCGCGTCACACTCAAGATAGCTAAACCCTTTATGCCAACATGAACCCTGAACATATGCCGAAGGCAATCGCCCTCTGTGAGTCGAGATCCCTCAAGCTTTACGCCCTGAGATATAAAGCTCGGAATCTTCCTCCAATCACAGCTGGAGCCAGGAACTAATGGAGCTCACAGATGGATGAAATTGCTGGGGGTTTCGGGGGATGCTAGCCGATCAAGTGGGCACAAGTCCTGGTTCTCCCTCTGAATGGGATGTTGAGGTGGGCAATTATTGGCTCAAGAGTGTCGCTGGTGTGCACAAAGCCTCTGAGGATGAAACGATAACATCTGTAATGGATTTCCAGAATGACTTAATAATGTCACCCTAATCAATTTTCCCCTTAGTATTGGGAATCACAGTTTAGAGCTTTTGCTTCTGTTCTGGTTGAGTGCTGTGGCTCCCAATTACCTCCTTCAAGGGCCCTTATGTTCAAGTTCCACATTTTGCCAATAGAAAGCTAAAAAACCCGCCAAGACCACATTGCAGTCACTGGGCGGCTTTTTAGCGATAAAGAAAGAGATGCTGGATCTTTTTGAAGAGTTTCTTCGTCTTCGACTGAGATGGAAATAACTGGAAATGCACAGAGACTTTCAGGGTGAATGTGTGCGGATGAAATTCCCCTGAAGAACGGGAGCTGTCGCTTCACTTCAATGTAGCCAGACCGTTAGCTTTGTGATGCAGATTCGTTCGTGTCCGAGGTGTATCGAGTAGACGTCGCTGTTTTTCTGTCATGAAAACCCCCGAGAATTTCTCAAGTCAGCGGGCGGACCGCAGATCTTGCTGGAGCGATTGTGTGTGAAGAGAGAGGGTTCAATTCCCCGATGAAAGAGAAGCTGTCGCCGCAATTCAACGTCGACGCCATAAACAAGTCGCAGTCTTTTGCGAGAAGGTTTTTGTCGGGAGTCTGAGGTGGCAATTCAACGCTTGTGTTTGGTTTCCCGTCATCCTACAAAAAACTCTCATTCACAGCCCCGTCACTCTGAGATCCGGGCGACACCTGCCCCGCTCCGGCCTTCCAGAACCCAACAGCGAATGGGCATCCGTCTTCATTCCTATGCACAAAAAAAGATGAAAGAACCACAGCCACCACAACACTCGCTGACAAAAAAAATGTGAAAGCGCTTTTATTGTGAAAACGTCTTTCTCGCCCGACCACTCAACACCCGGAGCGGAGCGAGGGAGAGCTCTCCAAAAAAGCAGAGTATCACAATAAACCTCCCCACCCCGAACTCTGGTTCCCAGCCAAACCTCAGATATTTCACCAGTGTCGACAAGACACTTTTCATTCCAGCACGACTCCCACCCCCTTTTTTCCCGGAGCCCCTCTCTCGCTCCTCACTGACAAAATATTCATGTGTAGAGCCGCGTAATGAAGACTCGCAGATGTTGCGCTGTTGCTGATAAAGTCCACCCGTTGACATTCCTGGCGCTCGCATATGGAAGAGTTTAGAAAAGAACAACATTTTAGCGGCCCGAGCCACTTAAGGCCGCGAGATTGAGCGAGGGCCACAAGGGGGGGCCGACTTTCTTCTCTCTCTCTCTTTCTCTTTCTCTTTCTGGCATAAAGACGATGGAATGATGTGCTCGTAAAGTTCCCCTCTGACCGCATCCTTGGACCAGCATGTGTTCCGCATTACGATCTCGAGTCCTCGTCCACGTTCGTCGCTCCACACCTGGTGAACGTTGGTCCGTGACCAATTGAGGACAACGATTTTAAATCCGCCCTAAATTCTCCGACTGTCCCAATGCTTGTTTCTGTGTCTTTTTGTGTGGAAACTCTGGACTCCGGTTTCCTCCCGCAGTCCAAAAAAACATTAGTATGGATAAACCTTTTTTTGGGAAAAGAATTTAAGAATAAATTGAGTTCACCCTTGTGTTATCTCAGGGTCAAAGTGACCCAGAGGCCCCTTTGTGTTGCTTCTGGGTCACCTTGAGTCCAAGATAACACAAGGGATAAAAATACAATCATTAAAAAGAAAATGTAAAAGATAAAAAAAGTAGATTTAGGAAATGAAACTATCGTTTATTATGAATACAAGAGTTAAACACATTTTATTTTACCTTAAATTGTCTTCCTTTTGGGAAATCAAAAACATTTATTTTTAAAATAAAATGAAATTACATTTGAGAATTTAGCAATAAAGATTCTAGAATCTGTGCGAGTAGTTTTAAATACCATGAAACAAAAGAAAATTCTTGAAAAATCTACTCTTACGAGTGATTATCATGTCATATATATTCCAAATTTCGAAAGTTTACTTTCTACATTCTCTGGCTAAATGGCCTCGACCTCGAGAGACGTGTCAACTCTGTGACTGATTAACCTCCGTGACCTCAGAACCGACAGTCAAGTGTCTAAACACCGCCCGAGTCCTGCTACAAACCGGTTGATCTCCGCCACCACGTGCATTTATTTATTCAACATGATCTTCCCCCGAGGAGCTGCTTTAATGACACAGAACAGGGGAAAAAAAACGGTCTCAGGAGCAGAACTCGGGGCCCGTAGGGTTCTTGTTATCGGTTCCGTAATGGTCCGACACGCACAGGTGACAGGAGACTCTCCTCAGACTTGTTTTATCAACTGTGAGAAATTAGTCCTAATGCGAAAGAGAAGATTCCTCAGTTCATCAGCCCAGAACCTCCGTAAACACTGAGCCGACCCCACACTGCTCCCTCGTATCGGCACCACCAGCTGCGTTTGAACCCTCAACTTGGAAGGAGAACCGTACTTACGCAAACTTATGAGGAACAAAAGATGTGAGATTTCATGGATGAATCTCAAAAGACATTGTTACCAGACAGGAATTCAACAAGAGTCTTTGAATCACCAGTGAACGAAAAAAGGAGTTGACTCTGACCCATGGAATTTGTAAATGACTCCGAGTTGCAGAAAATGATTCAAGGTCATTGATTTAACAGGAAGTGTTTGTGCGATCCGGAGTCGTATTTGATTCAGAACTCTGCAGCAAGAATTCTAACCCGCTCTAGTAGAAGAACTCACATTTCTCCGATCCTTAAAACTCTTCACTGGCTCCCAGTTTCTTTCAGGATCAACTTTAAAATTCTGGTTCTTACTTTCAGATCTATTCATGGTCAGGCTCCTCCTTACATCACTGATCTGATCCAGCCTTACACCCCAGCTCGGGCTCTGAGGTCTGTGGATCAGAATCTACTGATGGTTCCTGAACACGGTTCAGGACCAGAGGAGAGAAATCCTTCCAGGCTGTTGCTCCTAAGCTTTGGAACCATCTCTGTGTTTGATGATCTACTGACTTCTTCAAGAAACATCTTAAGACACTTTTATGTGTGCTTTTCCTTGATTTTCTGGAACTCCTTTGTTTGTCTTATGTTGTCTTGACCTTGTAAGTATATATTTTATTGAATATTGTTTTGATTGTTCAAGCGCTTTGTGACCCTGGTCTGGAAAAGCGCTATATAAATACAAATTACTTACTTACAGTTGCGAGGTTTAACCCGTTCAATTTTCCGTTAACTGCAGCCACCGGACAAGGTCTCAAATCAACCAAAAAAAGATTGTCATTGTCTCTTCTCGGGGGGGAAAAGAGTAATTACACAATGAAAAACAAACCAGAGCGTCTCGCACGTCCGCCCGCCGGCTCCTCCGCGAGTTGATTAAATAACTGGCGGAGAAAGAGTAACATCTGATCCCATAGTAAAGTGATCAGAGGAGGAACTCACCCGGGTGGCGGGTTCCTCTCCCTTAACATCTGCGAGGAGGTTTTTTCGACGTTATCTTGCAGAGGCGAGCACCGATTGTGGCGATGACATTGTGAAAAGGGAAATGAATCATCGTGGAAGTTCACTTCAATACCATCTCCAGTTCAAGTAAAAGGACACAGATGTGTTTCACGATCGGTGGTTAATAGCCACTCGCTAGGAAACCGAAAGAAAAGTGACATATTTAACAGCTTAGGCTCATCACAGGCCAGGAGATTTAATCTTTCGCAGCATGGAATTAAATCGCTCTTCCTTGACTCGCTGAATCGGAAAGCAGGGCCATATGGCACAACTGGCCGGTGGCTGGTTCTCTGAGAGTCTCAAGTCAAGAGTTGGAGCCCGGTGGTGAACCACGGGGAAGTCTCAACCCCACGTCCTGCTCCCTCCCGAGCGATGGACTGAGATTAATTATCCTGAAAAGCAGAAGTGACACTTTCAGTGTTCCGAGGGGCGACGCCAACTATCCTGCCAAACAATAACACGTCCCATCGAAGCTGCTTCTTCTTCCTTCGTTTTCATCACTTTGTTTGAAAAGTTAGACCACATGCAAAGTTCAGAGAATGTATTGCATGTTTCAGAAATGAACTCAAATTTAAACTTTTACCGTAGAGGTGCAATTTAAGTATTGTTGACCTGTAATTTTTAATAGATGTTAACTAAACGGTAAATAGCTCTTACTTATATAGCGCTTTTCTAGGCTTATTCTAGAAGCCAAAACGCTTTACACTAAGTAACGCATTCACACACACAATCACACACTGATGGGAGTAGGCCGCGACAGAGCGAACCAGCAAAACCATCAGGGGCAATCCAGGTAAAGTGTCTGTGAGCTGGGATTAAACCCGCAACTTCTCTATGAAAACGGGTGCAAAAGTCCCACATACCCATAACATGAGATTTGTACTCGTACTATTAAGTTGCAATGAAGTGCAATAACCACATATTCGTAATCAGGAAGGCACGCATGCGTAATTGAAGACTTGTAGTCGTAAAAAAAAACAAAAAAAAACTTGACCTTATCTTCTAAGTGTAGGAGTACAAGTTACTAAACACAACCATTTTCCTAGATAACTATTAGCACTTGTCGAATAGCATTCACACAAAACACGATATGGTGAGACTTTTCGCATTACTTGGAACGAATGGTCACTGTTTTCCGGTAATAAAAAGACTCCCTGCTATAGGTCAATCTTGGGGGTCTAATATAAGAGGAAGATTAACAAGGTTTAAAATAAGGAGTAAAGTCATGAGTTGCTGGTTGTTCCCGTTGAACACGCATTGTACACAATTCGGACGACCAGGACACAAGGTGGGAAACTGGACTCTAGTTACGATGTTTCCATAATAGATGCGTAGGTACTACTTCATATTGGTGCTCCGCCCTCTAACCGCTTCGCTATTGGCTTATCCTCGAGGCCAATAGTGAAGCGGTTAGAGGGCTTCGCACCAATTCGTAGTACCTGAGATTATGATGATAACTCGGGGGGTTTTCGGTCCGACGACGGAAGCATTAGGTATATCGAAAACTGGTGAGGTGGCAAGATGCCCGGGCATTGTTCCAGAAAAACTGATGTTCCTCGGTTCATGAACAGAATAACTTTTTTTCAATTTAGTTAGCTGTTATTACAAGGTCAAAGACTCACATTTCATATGATGGAAATGTCTTGGGTGGGATTATAAAACCACTCGTCCACAACACAAGATTCAACCCACTACCGACACGATTGCAGTGGTAAAAGGGTTAACGTAGTTCATGAAGCGTTGCACAAAGTTTCAAAAATCCCGGAGCTCAAGAGTTCACCAACATGGTCAGAAGGTTTAAATGCCGACAGAAGAGGATATAGTGTCAAATCCCTCTGTTCCGCCTCGACGCGGCACAAAGCCGCGCGTCATAACCGACATTCGATACCAGGCCGAGGGCTCTGAGGGGGAAACATCACCTTTTTTTGGACGAACGCTACATATCTCGTGTCCTCATCTGACAACCGTTTCGTCTTCCCTGGTCGCACCTGCGTCCGCGGATTTATGTCGGAATCGCGGAGCGGACTTTTCCGATTGAACAGTTTGTTGTAATCTCGCCGAGTGTCGAGGAGAACGAAGCGTGTTATGCTATTGTGTCACGCATCAGTCAGTTTTACAACGTCGCCTGTCACGGAGCGGCCCGATGAAGGGGAAACGCTGAAATACGATGTGGAAATCTCCGACGTTGACGTTTAATAAACGTGTTTTTTTATGAATCAAAGAAACTGGAAATGAGTAATTTTCATTAAGAGGTCTTCTTTTCTACTTCCACCCATTCTTCTGTGGGAGCTACCCGGAGATGCGGTAGTAATTCAGGAGTAGATCAGGAGGAGATATTTCCGAAAAGGCAGCAGGGAAGAAGAGAAGCCGAGAGTGATGGAACAGATAACGGGGAATGAGGTTCAATGAGACAGACACTGATATTGATAGATGCAGACACACTGTCTTTGTTTTTTCAGCCGCCGGGCCGAAGTTAAACTCCTCCAAGACTTTTCTCCTCATCAAGATAGTTGTAACACAAAGCAGTCTTTGTGATTCGCCGGATTGATTGTCTTAAAATAGAGAGGTTGTAGGAGTCATGTGGAGTCGTAACAATTATCTACGAGTCTTGTTTTTGTTGTTTTTTTGGTTAGATATGGCGCTCAGATTAGACGATGTTTCTTTGGCTGCTTCACTAGGTTTTTTTGTTAAATGGTTTGCATATCTAGTGACTTCAACGTCCACCAGAGGGCGGATTTTACACGGAAAAGAAACCGTCAAGGAGCTAATGTCACATGACTGTAAGACTGAAATCAATACTTACGTTTGTGTGTCGTACCCGCTCTACTGGCAGGTTAGTTGCTTTCTTAAATGTTATGCCCACGATACTGAGCAATAACCAAACATTTCGTCACATGCAAGTTCATTTTGTTTTCGTTGGTCTTATTGTATGTTGTATAGAGTCAAGTTTTTTTTCTGGTGTTAAGCTAGCTAGCTAGCAGCAGTTAGAATTGAATGACCAAACCCTAAAAACCTTTCAAAACCCAGTTAAAACTCATCCAAAGGCGAGTCAGAATTGAAACCTTGTAATTATCTGACAAAGTGGACGTGACTTGCTCAGGTTTTTGACACAGCAGTGACTTTAGTGAACAGTGAAAAGTGGTTCTGAATTTTATCATCAGGAGTGCTACATAAAATACATTGACTGCCTTTGACAAAAATGCCCTTTTTTGAATAATTGAAACAAATAATTAATCTTAAATCCTTTCCCAACCCAATCATAATGGTGTCTGCGAAAGCAAAAACTTCTTGATCAGAACATACCAATAACAAAAATAAGCTCTAGGAAAGTTTCCATGATAGACTGCGACCCAGTCTATCAGGCCACGGATCCTGGTGGAAATCAAACATTTTTGTCGTAGACTTTTTATTGATTAGCTGTGTACATGACCGGTGCAGACGACAAAAATAGGTGTTAAGTCATCAAATATATGAAGACCTTTGGACAGGAAGTCACTGAGACTCATGGACGGTACCAGATGGAGCCTCTCTGGATGGTTATTGTGGTATCATGGACTAATTACTAAAGCAACTGCAAAACGATGTCTAAATACAACTGAAGATTATAAAGGTTATCATTTCACTGCTCTTTCCCAAATTTCTGTTTCCCTGGCACCAGTCGAAGAGGGTGTCGTGGTTGCCAGGGGCCACACCAGAGCCCCGGACATCTCAACGTCACACCTCGCCGACCACACATCACCGCCATCACTCCTGCTCGCCCACCGAACCCCACTTTCCCCCTTCTAAAAGGGAGCCCAGTAACAGGTTTGATTGGAACGCATCGAACCCTCGGCAACCAATCCCCCTGCAGCACGCACACACAAACATGGACCCGGTTTCCGTGGCAACCGTGGTGCAGGGGGCGAGCCAGACTACAGTGATGAGGGGAAGAGACCTCCACCAGACCGACAAAAAAAAAAAAAAAAAAGAGGGGGTGAAATACCGCTCCATTAGGTGGACCATTCTCCCCTCTCGCCCCAAAACGGTGCCTCCAAAAATCTAGGCTTTTTGGAGATTACTGACTCTGAACCAGTTCTCGCTGGTAACCGGGGTGGGATTAGCTGTGTGGAAAAAAAAAAAGCGTGACAGAAGCTTTTCCCGGCATCCTTTGTTTTTTCTGGCCGGCGATCTGTGCTTTTTAATCTTGCCGCCATTTTGTTGTCTGGCGTCTATGGCTCTCTCCGCTATCTCCCTCATGGCAGTTTCGAAAAAAAAAAAAAAAAAAAAAAAAGGCTTAACTGTGGTTACCATGGCAACACCACGGCGGAGGTTTTTATCAGTGGCCATGGCGACTGCTGATGCACGGAGATGTGTCTTGCCATGATGAGCAAGTGAAGGAGGGGAGGATGAGGAGGAGGAGGAAGAGGAGGAAGAGGAGGAAGAGGGAGCCACACCTTGATGACAGGGATGGTGGAAGTGAACTGGCATCTTTAGCAGTTCTTCAAAAACCCTCTCCTCTGAGGTGAGAATCCTCAAAACCGATTCATCTTCCCAACGAAAATGGATTCCTCTCCGTCCCGTCCTCAGCCGGCCGAGCTCGTCATTTGAAAAGCGTCTGGCGTAAATACCGCTATTGTTGGAGGCGTAATCAAACATTCATGAGGGAGCGAATCTAGGTCACGAGAGTCTCTGAGACGGGAAGAGTACAGCACTCTCTCTTTTCTGAACCTCTCTTTGTCCTCCCTTCATCCCCGTCCCCCCACCACCACCACCACCATTAAGAGGACGCCCCTCCGCCCCAAGTCCTCGCTCTCCCAAAAGTTTTGACCACCGAGCGAGAACCGCCATCAGTCAGCGGAAGGTCAAGTTGTCAGAGGCTCGACTGCGTCTCCGGGGCCGACGCTTTTTTCTTTGGTGGCGAAGGAAAAGAAAGAAAAAAAAAACAACAACCGCTCAATTCTTTCTCTTCTGTATCGTTTCATCGTTTCAATTTTCCTAAACATAGCAGCTCCGGCTAAATTTAGCGAGAGGAACGTGTAGCGCCGTAATAAACTAGCAGGGGCTTCAAAGTGGGGTTGCCTAGCAACCAGCGAAGCCCTCGGGGAGCGTAGGAATCGTCCGGAACATCGTCAAGACTTCAAGATGCGAGCGACGAGACGACGATGTCGGTCGGTGGCTGACGACGATCTGACAGCTGTCAATCGACGTCGGACGGAACCATCCTTTTGATCATCCATCGATCCTCACGTCCTACATCCATCAAATCTGTTCATCACTATACATATCCGTTTATCTGTTTATCTATCCATTATTACATTCATCTTTTTGTGCATTATCCTTCTGTTCATCCATCTATTGTTCGGTTCATTCCGAAAGCTCTGTTTTAACTCTGTCATCCATCAATCCGTCCGTCCGTCCGTCCGTCCGTCCGTCCATCCATCCATCCATCCATCCATCCATCCATCCATCCATCCATCCATCCATCCATCCATCCATCCACATAAAGCTCTACTTTATATGAATTATTATTAATTTCTACCATCCACCCATCAGCCCATCAATTCATCCACATTTATATCCATGTATCCATCCATCCATCCATCCATCCATCCATCCATCCATCCATCCATCCATCCATCCATCCATCCATCCATCCATCCATCCATCCATCCATCCATCCATCCATCCATCCATCCATCCATCCATCCATCCATCCATCCATCCATCCATCCATCCATCCATCCATATGAGGGTATTCTATTTTCTCTACTATCCATCCATCCATCAATTCATCCCCATTTATATCCATGTATCCATGTATCCATGTATCCATGTATCCATGTATCCATCCATCCATCCATCCATCCATCCATCCATCCATCCATCCATCCATCCATCCATCCATCCATCCATCCATCCATCCATCCATCCATCCATCCATCCATCCATCCATCCATCCATCCATCCATCCATCCATCCATCCATATGAGGGTATTATATTTTCTCTACTATCCATCCATTCATCCATCTACATTGAGGTCCATTTATATTTCTACCATCCAACCGTATATCTATACATCCATCTGTTTTTCAATTCATCAACATTTATATCCATGACGTATACATCCAGCCATCCATCTACACAAAGGTCTGTTTTTATCTTGACCATCCATTCATCCATCCATCCATCTATCTACATTACTATCTAATGACTTTTTATTTTTCAAGTATCTATACATCCATCTGTCCATCAAATCATCAACATTTATATCCATGTAAAAGGTCGTTTTTTATCTGTGGCATCTTTACATCCATCTGTACATCCATCTATCCATTCATCCATCAACATTAAGGTCTATTTTATATTTCTACCATCCAGCCGTCTATCTATACATCCATCTGTCCATTAATTCATCCACATTTATAACCAAACGTACATCCATCCATCTATTATCCATCCATCTTTCCATCCATCCAGCCATCCATCTACAGAAAGGTCTGTTTTTATCTTGACCATCCATCCATCCCTCCATCTGTTCATCCATTTATCTACATTAAGGTCTTTTTATTGCTCATCTATTATACATCCATATTTCCATCCATCAAGCCATCCATCTACACAAAGGTCTGTTTTTATCTTGACCGTCCATCCATCCATTCATCCATCTATCTACATTAAGGTCTTTTTATTTCTCTAGTATCCATCCATCTATTGTACATCCATCTTTCCATCCATCCAGCCATCCATCTACACAAAGGTCTGTTTTTATCTTGACCGTCCATCCATCCATTCATCCATCTATCAACATTAAGGTCTTTTTATTTCTCTAGTATCCATCCATCTATTGTACATCCATCTTTCCATCCATCCAGCCATCCATCTACACAAAGGTCTGTTTTTATCTTGACCATCCATCCATCCATTCATCCATCTATCTACATTAAGGTCTTTTTATTTCTCTAGTATCCATCCATCTATTGTACATCCATCTTTCCATCCATCCAGCCATCCATCTACGCAAAGGTCTGTTTTTATCTCCACCACCCATCCATCCATCGGTACATCCATCTTTCTACATTAAGGTGTTTTTATTTTTTAAGTATCCTTCCATCTATCTATACATCCATCCATCCATCTACATGAAGTATTGTTTTTACCTTGACCATCCATCCATCTGTCCATTAATTCATCCACATTTATAACCAAACGTACATCCATCCATCTATTATCCATCCATCTTTCCATCCATCCAGCCATCCATCTACACAAAGGTCTGTTTTTATCTTGACCATCCATCCATCCCTCCATCTGTTCATCCATGTATCTACATTAAGGTATTTTTATTTCTCTAGTATCCATCCATCTGTTATACATCCATCTTTCCATCCATCTACACAAAGGTCTGTTTTTATCTTGACCATCCATCCATCCCTCCATCTGTTCATCCATGTATCTACATTAAGGTCTTTTTATTTCTCTAGTATCCATCCATCTATTGTACATCCATCTTTCCATCCATCTACACAAAGGTCTGTTTTTATCTCAATCAACCATCCATCCACCAATACATCCGTTCATCCATCTATCTACATTAAGGTCTGTTTGTTTTTCTAGTATCCATCCATCTGTCCATCAAATCATCAACATGTAAATCCATGTACAGTATACAATCCATCTGTACATTATACATCCATATGTCCCTCCATCCACTAGTTAACCGCCCCAAGAGTCTGAGCACATTTTAATTTTGCTCTCTTCATGTTCCAGCTGACCAACAACCTAAATCCTTGGCTTGGGCGTTCTGTCTTCCTCCCTCCCTCCCACCTACCCACCACCGCGCTAGTATTAAAGCTCCAGAACTCAGGGTCCGGTCCAGACCCGGGCAGAGCCGCCAGCTCTGAACTCTCTCCAGCTAATCCATTTGTATGTTTTCAATTACTGAGGAGGGCAGGAGAGCAAGTGGACAGTAAGCTCTCGGAAACTGCTGTCCCGTCCTGACCCAGATATCAGGCTAAAGATGAGCGAGTAAGAGAGAGAGGGAGGGAGGGAAGGATGAGGGGGCGTCGGGATATACAAGGGGGGTTAAAACAAAAACAAAAAATAGGTCACAATATTCCCATTTGGACGGCACAGAATTGGATTGTGGCGTGGAACAAAAAATGATTGCGTTCATGTTTGACGGGCAGATTGCCGGACTGTGACGGCGTATTAGGGCCAGGAAGATTAAAAAGGAGGAGGATGAGGGCGAGCGAGCGTCTGAACTCTCCGGGTTTTCTGGAGATTCCAGGTTTAATTGTGAAAGTTTCGAGACCTTGCAGATGATGAAGCGTCTTGGAGGAAGTGAAGTGACTCGATGTATCGTCGGTGAAACAAAGATGAACAATTGACTCATTGAGCTGTTTCGGTAAAATCTATCCGTCCATCTGTTTATCTATCCATCCATCTGTCCTTCCCTTTGTATTTCCATCCATACTGTATATCCAATGATCCACCTGTCCGTCCATCCATCCATTTATCATCCAAGACACGACTCCAACTTTCTGTCTCTCTAGCATCCGTTCATCCTTCATATGATTGAAAGTATAATGTCCTATCAGTCCATCCCTCCTCTCTTTTCCCCGTGCATCAATCTCTTTATCTATCGCTATGTCGAACATCCTCCTCCAACTTTCATCTAGAACCCCGGCTCCATCCATCCATCCATCCATCCATCCGTCTCTGTCACACGTTATTGAGCAAAACAACAAAAAACATCTGCCGTGTGAAACCACATCAGAGAGAAGCCATCTTGTGTACTTCATCCCTCGCTCATTGCTTCTCCTCATTTTTAATCTCGCCGCTCATTTCTGTCTCGTTTTTCGAATGTCTGTGTTTTCATGAGGACTCGGAGGACCCCCGGTTGAACTCGCCGCACCCCCTCCTTCCCTCCCTCCCGGTTTCTACATAATAGCACAACTGAATTTTAAACAACAAGTTTAAGGGACGAGCTGGTGATGAAAAGAAGAGGCTGTAATTGCTTTTTAACGTCGCGTTTAATACGGAATTCTCCTTCACATTTGATTTAGAGTTTTAATTTTGTATTATGCATCGTTAAGAATGGTAGACAAAAGCAAAACATCTGCTCTTAAGATTAAAACTAGTACCAAAAAAATGCTTAATCTGCTTAAAAGTGACCGATTTAAATCATAAATAAATTAAAAAAAAATCCTAATTTTTAAGTAGGACCACAATTGACCACAAACATATTAAACTCTACATACACAACATTTAAATTATGTTAGATAATAAACGTATTGCCTCATCATCATAACATTAAGAAAATAATATAATAAAGAAATGAAACGAGTAAATAAAGAGAAAAATTGAGTTTCATGGTATAAAAACCATCAATAAACTACTGACCATGATGTGGTTTCATCCACTGGTCACTGTGATTTGATGTTTTGTCAGCGTGACAAAGCACATCGTTTAGGCGATTCCATTTCCTTCTCTCCTGCAGCCCACCCCTCCAACCCCAGCCCCCCCTCACCGAAACCCGAATCAAGTCCATGGCATGCATCAGCGCCTCTGAATCCAGTCTGCCTCGCCAGGCAGGGAAAGTTTTGCAGGTTTGGCGTTGTTTCAAAGTGCTCCTTTAGCAGTCACTCATGCATCAGTAATCGGCTACGCTGGGAGCGCGGCGGAGAGTTTGGCTATACGTGTCCTTCATAATGCGGCGCCTGCCGATCGGGGGGGAATCGGGGCTCGTCGCGGTGCCGGCTTTTCAAGCGAACAATGGTCTGATGCGGAATAGATTGCCGTCTGACTGAAGATCACCAGATTGCGTTTGGAGTTCACTCGGCCGTGACCCTCGCTCACGTGTTCGTGGAAAACAAAACCTTTTTTTTTTCCATCACAAACGGACATGACATTGTATCGGTATTTGGTTCTAGATTATAAAGTACTTATCAAAGCTTTACACATAGTCCCAACTTAATAATGGAGTTATATTTTCAAAAGAAATACAAAGTACAATTGTTGTTAAGAAGTTTTTCTATCCTCTTTTTAAATAGATAGTTGTGGTTTTAGCATGCTAACTTAGCTTAATCGCTATGACATAGTTGTAGCTTCCATTTCAGAGTTTATTACATATCTAAACATGTTTAAGTCCATATGTAGCTGAAGTGCTAACATACTTATAACTATATTGGGCAGAAGTCCAAACACAAACAATACTAGCTTAAGTTATTGTTAGGTTTGAATGTAGCTCAACTACATGGTCAACTTGAGCGTTAGCGAAGATTAGTAGCGTAGATACAGTACATTTCTAACTCTAGTGAAAAACACTAAAACATTAACATTTTTGTATAATGCAAATGAATTAAAATCAACACATTGGAGTTGCTAACGTAACGTTATCATAGCATGAGTGCTAAATATGCTAACGTTATATAAATATAGACGAGCCCTAAAAAAAATAATTACTTAGCAAAAAATAAAAGGTAACTCAATGCTTACTAGCCAAACTGTGAGAAATTTAAAATGACAAAAAAGTTTATGGTAGACTGCAAGAACAGAACTTTTATTTGAATCTCAGCTAGCAAAGCCATTATGCTAGTATATGTAAAAAGATTAAGCTTAACTTACATTACTTACTTACATGGAGCTAAAGTCTTAGGTTAGCATTAGTGACGAATAAAAACCGATGCTAACAAAGTTGATGCGGAAAAAATGTTGTCAAACTTAGATTTTTATACGTAATTAACAGTTGTTAGCATAGCATGCTAACTTGTTTGATTTCTAAAAAACAAGTCATCCATTTGTTGTGCTGATATTCACCTGGTGAACTCAGGTGAGCCGGGGCCGCTCTGCTCCTCATTAACTTGTCTCGGTGACAAGTGTATTCGTGGGAGTCCTGGGATGCGGTGCCGGACTCAACTGTGCACGTAATGGGCGCCCGGAGAGAGCGGCGTGACCCCACCAACCCCTCGCGTCGGGCGGCCCGGCCAATTAGATGAAAAGCGACAAATGGATCTGTGTTTATACGTGTAGCATCCAGAGTGTAAATGTGTCGAGCAAGGATGCGCTGTGTTATAAATCGTCATATTACAAAACACATTTTCTATTTTTACTGCAGAGCAAACGGTTACATTTTCCTGAGAGGATTTATTCATGTTGGATGCGTCTCGTGAAACCATTTTTATCATCAGGAGGAAACGACTGAACAAAAGTTTGGCACTTTATTAAAACAAAAGTAGCACAAATTCAACATGTTGGCAGCAGACGGATTTGATCGAATGAATTCTCAAGAGAGTTGAACGGTTTGAAAAAGGAATCAAAACTTTTTCTGCAGACTTGGAAAGAAATGTGACACAAACGAACGAAAAGACGACAAAGGCAATCAATTTTACAGTTTTGTTTAGGAATATGCTCATCCTGCAAAAAGTAAAATAAGAAATTAACTAAACATTATTTTTAATATTTAAAAATATATAAAATAAAATATACATATATTTTATCAAAAGTCAGAGATTGAAGGAAATATTGTTTCAAATAAAGAATTAAATAACGAAACAAAATTTGCCTTTTCTTTGTATGAATCCGCAAAAAAAAAAAAATTACAATAATATTTTTCCAAAACAACTCTACAAAATAACTAGAAAAGTTAAAAAGTTCTTACAACAAATAATTGGAAAAAAATAAAAATAATAATCATTATTTATCGAGAGAAATACTCGTCTACAGTACAAGCAACATGCAATACAAATAAATGTTTCCTTATCTTATCTTATACAGCGGCTAATCCTGGCACTTTCGGTCAAAACCTCCCACTAACTTCCAACTCATAACTTAATAGCAAACAAGTCGTGTATTTGCTTACAGGCAGGGGGGGATCGGCCCGGCATGGAGCGACCCCCGGCCGGCGGAGCAGCTAAGCAGGGTGCTTAGTAGAACCAACAGCTGAGGAAGGGAAAGCAAACACGGGGGGCCACCAGTAAATCACCTCCATCCGCAGCAGATCATGGGGGGATCGGACGGCACCGGGGGGCCCTTTGAGAAGAGAGAGGTGACGGACCGCTGACGAGAGAGTAGCTGGACGTTGACAATTGTGGAGAATTGAACTGTTTTGATGGAGGGTCAGCTTTATTGGTGCGAAAGACTGATGCGGGAAATATCGAGGGATCCCGAGATGTTCCTGAGCCTGGATTTGGATATGGTCCTCATCTGGGCCTCCAAAGGAGAATGTTAGTATGGGTATTTAGTGATAACGGGACAGCAGAGTCGAGCGAACTTCCACATTAATCTGAATTCCACCCTATAACCTTAGGGATTAGGGTTACTCTACCCTAACCCTAGCCCTACCCCTTAACCCAACCACAAAAGTACCTAAGAGTCTCTTTTTTGGGGAGGTCTTCAATGTCATACATGACAGAAAGGAACCTTAATTTCGTTAGATTCTTTAAGAAACCCAAACACAGTATTTTGTGTTGGCAATGAGTTCAGGAAGCGGTCTGAGCAGGAATCAGGTGCACTCCAGCATCATCTCGGATTTTTGAGGAGAGGGAGGAAGGATGGGTGGGGGAAAAAGGGAAAGTCAGGGACACATTTGCAGAAGATATGAATCCCTCCCTTTTTCCAGATGACCCTCCTGACCCAGAACCAGTCTCGCACGTATAGCAGGAAGCGGGACGTCCAACCTTTGATCCGCCAGGAATGTTGTCCGTCCCGGCAGCGGCAGTGAAACGCTCGGCGTTCGTCCAGATCTTCTCTTCATCTCTGACGTTCTTAACGACGACATCGCTCAGGCCAGACACCGTGTGAATGAGTGTCTGGGAGATGATTCCGCCGACATGAAGTGACAAGAAGCCTGCCGGCCTCAGATATCCGTCTGCGTGGCTCTCTGCCAGGCGCCGAATGAGGCATTGCACCATGGCCTCTGGTGGACCGCCTCTCAATGGGCTTTATCTATGGGCCATTACTCTATGGACTCAGCTGAGGCAGCAGGGTAATGCTGACGGATGGAGATGAACTTCTGCAATGGACGCCGGTTTTTCCGGGTGGTTATTTGTTCCTTCTCGCAGTGATGGGCATTAAAAAAGGAGATTAGTTGGCAAGGATGGTGTGTATCAATCGACTGGCCGTTCATTTAGGGATGCTGATGTAAGACAACTTTGAGGCAAATTTGGAATGCTGATATTTGTACTTGGAGACTGCACGGATCACAGAAGTGCGTGGCTAGTAGTTCTCCAGTTTTATTATTTTGTCCATCTTTAAACTTTCAAACCAATACTTATGATCGTGAATGCACATAAAAACAGGAATCGCCAAAATGTCATAAAGTGATTTCCTTTCTTCTTCAAATATAAAGCCTTCACTTGGTGTTATTTTTAATGGTCACGAAGCATTTCCAGCTTCGATTTCTGATTTTTAAAATAAAATATGCATGTGAGTGGTATGGGTGCAGTTTTGGTGAATTCAAGCCACTAAAAGTTGGTTGGCACTCATGGAAACCTATAACTACCAGACAAGGTAATCTCATTCAGTACTTGGCGTGTAGCTCGCTACTAAACACAAGATGGAGAGGTTACTGAATAAAGACTAAAGGTGCAGACCAATAGTCCTGCCGCGGAGTATGGATTACAACCTTCCAAAAAAAATGGTCATGATTGACCGAAATGCTAAACAAATAATACTTATTGAAAAAAAAAAAGATGATACACTCTTAATGTTGATGATTCTTTATACATTTTGAGCATTTGCCGTGTTTTGAAATGGTGTTTGGGAACCCCTGAACTCATTGACACAAACCGTAACCCTCACAAATGATCCATCTCTGTCCACATGAAATGAGTCACATTGGCCGTTTTGGACATTTAGTTCACCTACTAATTTCACCTAATTCAATTTCTTCTGCTTTCCATGTGAATCCAAACATCTAGCATCACCTACAGAATTGCCCCTAGAACACCAACTACTTCTATGCCAACAAGACTGTCAACTGTGTCACTATTCTTTAGAACATGAATCTTACCACACATTGTCTTCTCTCGTCCGAATGTTGGTGAAACCTTGACCTAACAAAATGTCATGCTTGAAAGGAAGGTGTGTCCGTATTAAGCCCTACTGCTCTCCTTACTTAATGAATCTCTAACTCAGATATCTGTGGGAAATAGAAAACTTGCCCAATTTCGTTGTTTCGAACAATAAAAAGTCCAAAAATGATGTTGTCTACGCCCACTTCCCGTGTTACCTCACAGTCCCCTCCTGTCCATTATTTTATCTATTTGCGCATAGTAGGGTTAGGCCTCATCTTAATGTTTAGGTCATTGTTGGTCTCATGTTCAGTACTGCCAATCAGAAGAGGGTAATATAAAAGCTACATTTATGACAAAGGAAAAAGGAAGTAGTGTACTACCTTTGGGGTTGTCATTCCTTTTGTGCTCAAAAATCGTTTGTGTTTTTTAGTTAATCATACAGGGTTCAAGGTGCCATGTTGCAAGGCTACATGTAGGTTTATTGTCAGGGCCAAAGTGGATAACAGGGTTACCTTTAAAAAAAAAAAAAGGGAGCATCTTTATCCCCTCGTTCCTGAAAAGCCGTGCACAGTAACAGGAACCTAAAGACCACTTCAGGCATGAGACCCTTAAGGGGGATCTCCAGCATGGCTCAGCTTTCTCTTATCAACGGATCAGATCCAGATGTGACCGAAGCCCCGGCTGACAATGACCCCACCCTCGATCCGAAACAGATGTCGGCAGATTCAAACCAAAGTGGTCCGAGGAAGCTGCCAGCATATGACAAGACCATGTCACTAGGCGAGAGATCCACCCTGATACAGGTTTGAATCTAAAGTTTCTGATAATTTCCTGGATTTTTTAAAAGTCGACCTAGATGATATCAGAGGATTTAGTTTGATCCCAATTTTTGGAAGATCATATGAAATGGAGAAGATGTTGAAGACTCCTAACCAATTATACACATAAGTAGAGCCAGATAGTAACCTCAGGCTTTTAAACACAGTGTCCAAACTATAATGGATCTAAATACCGCTGTAAGACCAGGTGAGACCCCAAACATCATTCTATTGCTCCTCTTACACAATATTCAGTTATGATAGATCTAACTATATGGTTATTAGCTTGTGTTGCTAGTGCTAACTCTTAATTTACTCGCGAAAACCAAACTACATATTTAGAATCGTTGATTGTGAACTTGACTTTAGTATGCTAGCTTGCTAGCACAAGCTTTCTACTTTTTGTTTTGTTTGTTTTAATTAGCTATCGCTAAAGACAGTACCTTCAATGGCTAATGACAGTGATTCCATTAAACTAAATAGTTAGCTCAGGCAACTGGCGTAAGTTCGACATGCAGTTTGGGCAACTTATGCCAAAATGCTAGGTGAGCAGAGGGGTTGTAGGGGATGCTAGCTACAATGGAAAGTGGCGAGGGAGCTGTGACATAATGTGCGGGCTAAATTGCTACCCAATAGTAAACAATATTAATGTTGCTATGTTCCAAATGAATTTTTGTTATTGTGTTTTGTAGTGCTTAATTTGTAGCCTTCAGTCATATTCAAATTTGCTATATGGCTAATGTTAAACTGCTGAAGCCATTATGCCTGGTTTTGAAACAGATGTCGCTTATATGCTAATGCTAAACTGACAAAGTGTAACTCGGTGCTGCTGGGTTTGTTAACATAATAGATTGGTTTTATTACACTTAATGTTTGCCAACTTTTTCTAATGCAAAGCACTAATGGCGGTTGCTAACACTCACTTGCTAATGTATTCCCTCGGGCAACTTCTCAACGCTATAGCTTTGAGTTTTTTTTCCCGTCGAGTCACCTGACGCGACTCGTTTCCAAGCACATCGATTCATTAAAGGTTTGTAATTAACTTCCTAAATTTAGGTGATGGGATTTCCCCCCCCCGCTAATAGCCTTTTGCTAACGTTCCGTGTCTGTAATATAACTTCATAGCCCCCCGTTTGATCATTTATTCTCATCTCGGCGGCGAAGTCGACCTTCAGCGGGCGGTGAAACATTCCCAGCGTATCGTTCCAGAGGCGAGGGAAGACAAACGCGTCACTTCTGCGCGAGTACAGAAGAATAAAACAAACGGCTGCAGCCGTTGGAAACGAGCGGAATACAAAGCAAACAGCCAGAAGCTGAAAACAAACAAACGGGAAGGAAAGTTTTTTTTGAGTTCCTTTAAGTTGATCGAAGTTTTAGGAATAAAAGGTGTTTTGACCGGCTCTCGTTGAATAACTCACATTTCTCCGATCCTTAAAACTCTTCACTGGCTTCCAGTTTCTTTCAGGATCAACTTTAAAATTCTGGTTCTTACTTTCAGATCTATTCATGGTCAGACCTTCCATCACTGATCTGATCCAGACTTACACCCCAGCTCGGGCTCTGAGGTCTGTGGATCAGAATCTACTGATGGTTCCTGAACACGGTTCAGGACCAGAGGAGAGAAATCCTTCCAGACTGTTGCTCCTAAGCTTTGGAACGATCTCTGTGTTTGATGATCTACTGACTCCTTCAAGAAACATCTGAAGACGTTTTTATTTGTTCAGACTTTTCCTTGATTTTCTGGAACTCCTGTTGTGTTATCAGTTGTATCTTGATCTTTAAAGTATATACTTTATTGAATATTGTTTTGATTGTTTAAGCGCTTTGTGACCCTGGTCTGGAAAAGCGCTATACAAATAAAAATGACTTACTTACTTACTTAAATAGTTTGTCGACACCAATTACATCATCATTTAGCTTTTGCATTATGACCGCCTTCCTAACCTCCTCTTTGCGTATTCTTGGTGATGTTTCGAAAGCACAAAATATTTCCAGCGAAGGTCACATGTCCATGACCATTTTTTTTCTTTATCAAAGCGCCGCCCGACCTTTTTGGTCGTCCGGCACAAGACAAGCGAGAACAAAGAGAGTCATTTATCGACGCCGCTGGAGCGAAACACGTCCTCGGGGGAGATGTTTACTCTGAGCTTACTCGAGCACGTGAACACAGTTATTAGACGTTCATATTCAAGCCTTATGAAAGTGAGCCGCGGCGGTCTTTTAATGAGTCCTTCGAGTGAGTCGACGCGATGAGTCGCTATGAGTCAAATTAAGTTTGAATTATTGATTCTGTTGCTAACGCTTTTTCATTACGAGCTTCAAATGCTGCACTTTAAATCTATTTCCATATGTTTGTATTGATATTTTATGATAAAAGCTAATGCTGTGATTTGCTATTGATGAGCCGCTAGTGTTAGCCTGATGCTATCAAATTGCAAATACAATTTTTTTTAAAGCTAGATTCCTGCGACTGGATCACTAATGCTAATGATGCTAAATAAGTTTTTGTTTGCTAATTTCTGATACGGTACAGCAAAAGATTAATTTGTATTTGAATCCTTGACCGCAACCGTTTAGCTGCTAATATATATAAATATAAGTCAAATAGGTACGAAAACAGTCGGGCGCTAACTACTTCCTTATTATTACTCAAATATTAACCAAGTTAGACCATTCAACGTTTTTGGCTTTCTGTTATCTCTTAGCAAATCTTCAATAATCCATAAAACTCTTCACTGGCTTCCAGTTTCTTTCAGGATCAACTTTAAAATTCTGGTTCTTACTTTCAGAGCTATTCATGGTCAGGCTCCTCCTTACATCACTGATCTGATCCAGCCTTACACCCCAGCTCGGGCTCTGAGGTCTGTGGATCAGAATCTACTTATGGTTCCACACACACGACTCAGGACCAGAGGAGAGAAATCTTTTCAGGCTGTTGCTCCTAAGCTTTGAACGATCTTCCTCTCTCTTTGCGCTTGATGGAGTCTACTGACTCCTTTAAGAAACATCTTAAGACGTTTCTATTTGTTCAGGCTTTTCCTTGAATTTCTCGAACTCCTGTGTTGTTCTCGGTGTTGTCTTGATCTTTGAAGTATGTACTGTTTTGAGTATTGTTTTGATTGTTAAAGCGCTTTGTGACCCTGGTCTCGAAAAGCGCTATATAAATATATATTACTTACTTACTTACTTACTATAATAACAATAATAATTATTGATTCATAGCTTATTTTTCTGCTGTCTTTAATTAACATTTATACGTTTATTAAAGAAAAATGTAAGCACTTAATTGCTAAAGATGGATTGAAGCCGGATTATGAACGCTAACGTGCTAATCAAGAAGTGCTTTGCTAATGCTAACATGCTTACCATAATTATATTGGTTTGGATTGTCAATGCTAATGTTATTGATTCATGTTTATTCAGTGCTAATTGGCTAATACCAAACTAGGTCAAAAAGGAATATCATCAATCACTTCTTAACTCTTTCAGTTCGTGGTTCATTTGACGCCCTCGCTGACCTCATCGGCTTGACGGGCGGCTCACCCGGGGGATCAACGTCGGGCGACGATAAGCTACAAAGTATACACGGCGAATATAGCAACACGGCGGCTTAAGGACAGCAATTTAATTCCCGCTCTCGCCCCGACGCGCCGGGTCCCGAAGCCGACGGGGTTAAAACCGAGAAGGGATTGTGATTGATTGATGGAGGATGAAAAAAAACAACCTCCCATGGATTTGTTTTTTATGATATATATTAATCAATATTTCTTATGGCTTGGAACAATATTCATTTTATAGACCAGAGATCTCTTCAAATCCTCTTCTGGCTCCACTCAGATGATCAAGTATGTTCACGACATCTCCCAGTTTATAATGAATAGAAACTAATATTGTTTCCTGTTTGAGAGTTTCATTTCCTGTCATCTTTTTTTTCTTCTTTTTTTACCTCCATTTTAATTCACTTTAAAAAGAAAATCCCAGAATATTTCTTATATTATTTAAGGTCTTCATCATTCAATAATTCTTTGCTATAAACAAATATAAACGTAATATTTATAATGTTATTTTCCTGCCTTTTTATTAATCAAAAATATAAATATAAATGTCAGTATTGTTAGTTTAATTAATGTATTTGTTTTCTTTTAGGAAACATTTTTTGTTATTTAAATATTGTATTTTTTGCTCAATTGTTTTACATTCTTAGTTGTGACAATTTATTGTTTTAGTTGATGTTTTTAGATGATTTTTGTTTTTACTTTTATTTTAAATTTTAATTAAAAACAATTTCCCGAAGGAGACCTCCTGAGGGATCAATAAAGTTTTACCTAACCTTACCTTACCTTAGATGGAGAGTGTATGTGAGACAAAACAAAGATTGGATGTGACTAATAAAATCATAAAATCAAATTTATTATAGACTAAATCCTCCTACAGACACGAGTTGCTCAGATTTTAACCGGGTTTAACCGTCTGCGACCAGAAAAAAGCTCTATGTATTTGAACACGAGTCAAAAACATTCTCCGCTGCTGAAACTGTTGTCATGGCGACCGGCAAGGGAGCCGAGGAACGACTTTAATCTACTCGGTTTCCATTTCTAGTTTGTTGAACTCTTCTTCTGAAATGTCCACTTGAGGAAGCGAAAGTGCCACGACGAACTCTGCTGAGCCAAACATTTTCCTTCAGCTTGTTAAAAAAAGAAAAGAAAAGCAAAAAGAGGGAAGTGACGAGAGCGAAGTCGCTGCAGTTAACTTTCTTCTGCTTGTGGTTTCAAACACTTTCCCTTCTGACCGACTCTTTGCTGCTGGAAACTCCGGGTCAGTGACATTTAGAGCGACTTAGAGAGACCGATAATAAACTTTGACCTCAGATATAAAATATCTCCGATGGTTTTTAATTACAGGAAAACTTATATTTTCTTCTACGTGCAACATTTATATCTTGAGTTATACATATTACAGCATTTATTTAATGTTTCCATTTAGTAACAATTGTTTCTCCTTTTCTTTTATCATTATTAATTCTATGTCCATCGTAACTTATGTCAATGTGCCAATCATTCATTTCCAGAATGCTAATGCTAACATGCTAATAATGGATTTCTTTTTTTTAAGGTAAAATGCTAATGTTATTGACTAAATTTTATTTAGTGCACTTCATTTTTAGTTTTCTAATACCAACCCAGGTTAAAAAAATATATTTTATACAATAAAAGTTGTTGTCTTCTAATGAACGGTGTTTTCAAAAATACATTGAATTTTCTTCCATTTTTTTTTCTTTTTAATCAACTCGCTCATTGGATTTCTTTCAAGGAAATATTGTTTCAATATTATTTAATTTCTCTTTTTTTTATCTACAATTTCAAGCAAACTATCTTTTTTTTATAATGTTTTTAATGCTTTATTTTAGGGTTTTTTTCAAATTTAATTAATTTTATCATCCATTACTTTTTATTTTTACCAATCTGATTTTTATTTTTACAATAAAAGTTGTGTATTTTTTAAAAAAGTTTTGTTTTATTCTTGATCTCTCTTCTAATGTATGTGACTGTAGTTTATTTATTTTTCATTAGTTCTTTTTTCATCTTCTCTCTGAGGAACAAAAGTGACGACAACGGTCTAAACGGGTCGCACAGCTGACAAGCGTCGGTTCTTCATGTCGGACACTGTAGCAGTGACTCGTGACAACGATCCAGCCTGTCCCAGCTACTCAGGGCGAGAGTCGGTGTGTGTCCGTCACTCTACGTGGTCCAGAAAAAACTATTTTTTTTAGCGTCATCTGGACTGAAGCTGTGTGTGTCTGAGATGTTTGTTATGCTGGATGTTTAAAAGCTGAATTTCCTCTGGAAGCGTCCGTCTGGTGTGTCAACACTCGGCAGCAATATTGTTTCAACAGCTTCCTGCTGTTTGTTTGCTCTCGACGTCGCCATGAAGACCAGCGTATGAACATGTGGGTCACATGACTCTTTTAAATTGATAATGATAATTACATTTTTTTCTTTACATTTTTTTTTATTTTATTTTATTTTAATAAATGCCATTTTTTTAAATCATTCTTATTTTCTTTTTATCCTCCATTGCCTTTTTTTTTCATTAATCCTGATATTTATTTTATATTAATTATTATATGTAATAATGATGTAAAACAATTTTATTTTTTCCATTTTTCAGGCATTTTCTCTTTTTATCTTCAATTTATTTTGTAATTAAATGTATTTAAAAAAACGATTCTATTTTCTAAATTGTATTCTTATAATATTTTTTGACTTTTATTCTTTGACTAGACTTTTCTTTGATTTTCCGAAATAAATACAACTATTAATAAAATAATAAACATAACAATTTTAGGAATGTTCCTTTTTTTTAATACACAATTCCCAGAAGCTGATATTTTTATATTGACGTATGCAATTTATTTATACCCTTTTAATTAGTTTCTTGACTTCCTTTTTTCATCCTCAGCTTTTCTTTCACCAATCCTATTTTTTAAATGTTATTCCTAAAGTAAATTTTGTGTTTATGGACTCTATTGATTTGCAAAAACATGTTATTACAATTATAATATAATAAATAAAACAATTTTATGTTCTCCTTTCTTCAGGCATTTACTTTTTTTTTTTATTCTGACCCTTTTTCTATAATAATATATATATATTTTTTAATTATTTCATCTTTCACCTCTGCTTTTTCTTTGAGCAATCGTGTTTTTTTATACATAGTTATTTTTTGTGTATATTTAATGTGTTTTTTATTTTTTTTATTTATACAATTTAAAAAAAAGGTATGCATTTACATTTCTTTTCGTTTCGTTGCTTATAAGATTAAAAAAAAGAAACATTGCTTCAATATTTAACTTAAAAATGTAACTTTTTAATATAAATTTAAGTACAAAATCTATTGATTAATAATTGTTTTGGAATCTAAAGAAGTTGATTTTAACATTGAAACGATACAGTCAAGTCTCTAAATCCTCGTCCAGCCTGAGCGACGTCACGTAAACCAGATTAATATCTGCTAAAATAAAACCAGCGACGTCGACCTTTGACCTCTGACGACCAGCGTAAAAAAAAAGATCGAAAAGCCTTTTTTCAAAAAAGATTACGCCTCAAAGTCCACAGGGTAGATTAGACCCGTGTGGACCGAAGTCTAATTCTGCCGACGTGCCCTTTAGCAAAAGCTCAAAAAAAAAGGTCGGTCCCTTCGCTCGGCTCGGAGGTTCTGGTCTCGAGAGTGTGGGAACGCCGGCGCCAACACAGGAGCTCAGCGGGGCGCCGCAGGCCTCCTTGGCAGGACGCAGGCAAAGGGGATTGTGGGAAATTACACGGGATTATAGCCGGTGTCTAATGCCTTCATCCAGCGGGACATTTTCATCAAGAAACTGGAGCGTCGGACAAAGAGAGGCAGGAGAGCGTTGAGAGCGTCCCGGGATTAGGTCCTGACCGAGCAGAGTCTGCGAGTCTGCAGACCAGAAGTTGTTGTTTTGAGTTTGACCAGATTCTGGCTCCGACTTTTGACCAGGTTTAACCTCCTGATGCACAAAAAAAGGAAGTTTTACTCAGTAGGTATCGGAGTCAGAGGTGAAAACAAAAATTGCAGACTTACTGTCACGTTTATCAGACTCTCTCTACAACACGACTCTTCTCTCCAGCGAGTCCTTCAGAACTTTATGGCTTTTATTTTGGTCGTGAAAGAGAACATCCTGAGATTCAGATGCAAATCCCTCTTTTCTTGTCCACTTTTTTGGTCATTTCTGGTGCTTTTTCTTTTTAATGAAGCTTCTTACAAATGTCTTCCTGGTGGTTGATTCTCCCATGATGGAGAATGAAACTATTTTTGACACTTAAACACAGATTTTAAATGAAAATTTAAAGCAGATTTCATTTGGGTTTGTACGTCTTCCCTGGGATTGTTTGGTGGTTTCCTCCGGACACTCCGGTTTCCTTCCAAAGTCCAAGAATAAACAGAGGATGGTGACTCTAAAGTGTATGTCTAAGTGTGTCTGAGTGGTTGTCTGTCCATATTTACCATGTGGTGGACTGTCCAGTGTGTCCCCCACCTGTTGCCCTGAGTAGCTGGAGTAAACTAAAGCGCCCTGTTGAGTTCATTTATTATCTTTTTTTTAATCTACAATTTCAAGTAACTGATCTTTTTTAATTATTACATGCAATTCATCTTTTACCCTTATTATTATTTATTTTTACTTTATTGCTTTGTTCTTTTTCTATATTATTATTTATTTACACTTTATTGCTTTGTTCTTTTTCTATATTATTATTATTTATTTTTACTTTATTGCTTTTTCTATATAGTTTTTTTTGTGTTTATAGAATGTATTATTTTTTAGACTTTTCTTAACTTGACTGTGTTTTCAAAAATACATTTTTCCCCATTTTTTTTCTTTTTAATTTACTCGCTCATTGGATTTTTTTTAAAAGGAAATTTATCTTCAATATTGTTCAATTTTAACATATATATTTAACATATTTAATTGATTGTATATAGTCAAAAAAAAGTACAAATAAAACCCCACAATTCTAAAAAATCTTTGAGAAAATAAACAGAAATATAAATAAATATATTTATATATATTATAATATATTTGATTTATTAAATTAAATTAAATTATTAATAAAAGTTTGATATTGAACACGTTTTAAATCTTTTTTCTTTTCAAAAACATGGTCTTATTAATCACATTATAATCAATATCAGAGCATGTGATGTAACATGGAAATACTACAGATAAATGAACTAAAAAACATATCATTCAACAGAAATCAAATGATATAAAAAGATAAAAGTCGGTCAGATGTCACTCAATAAATCTGTCAATTCAACTGAACCGTGGCTTTGATTCAGTCCTCGGGTGTCGCTGACATAAAACCCAACTGGAGGACTTTTATTTCGCGTGGCCCAGATCTCGACGCCGTCTTCCCCTCTGGTCCAGATGAAGCCTCTCCTCATCTGAACCTCTGGCGAGTCCATAAAAGTGACAGAGTGGCTTCATCCCTGCTGCTTTTAAAGACGGGGCCGTAAAACCGGATGACTTTACGAGCACTTCGCTGCTGCTAATGATTCGAGACATTCATACGCGCAGGAGAAAATCCTCGCTCGTGTCTCCGTGGAACTGGACAAACAGGAAGTCTTTGAAGGAGAGAATAAAAGGTTTAATAAAGCCTTTTAATATTTGGGGTTGCCAGGTGCTGGGATCCAGGGTCCGACCATTAAAAAGGACTTAAAAAACTGGGCTAATTGCCGGGTCAGGTTCCTGCGATACAAATGTTTCTGTAACTCGTGGGACGGCGTCGGGGACGGAGACAAACAACGAGGGATTAGAAGACCGAGTTCTTCACGGACATTTGAGACGTTTCCGATCCTCGTTTGATCTTCAACGATCAGGCGCTCGGAGACGTCGCAGCAGAACCAATCGGCAAAATTCTCAGAGACTTCAAATGTCTGGTCGGGTCTGGTGGGGATTTCCTGTCCTGACCCGGGGCCTCCTCCCAGTCCAAGGTCTCACGAGGACATCTGTGAGACGCCTCATCTATTGTCTCTCATTGATGACTTAGCTCAAGATGAAACACTTCAATTATTTAATAATAACAAACAAATATTTCACAAAAATGCCTTTTTATTTTTCATTATACTATTGTGTGTATATGTTTATAAATGTTATTAAAATTTAAAACATCTTCATGAAGAAAAATGACAAATAATTTCTGTTTCATATGGAATTTTGATTAAAATCTGAATTAATTATATATATTAAATATTTAATAATGAACATTTTATTTTTTTTCTGTAAAAAAACCCCGCCAGTTTTTAGTTCAATCTAAAAGATTACATGTTATTTTAATTAAAATTTTATTTTGGAATTGATGACCGCATTTTTTTTAGACAAAATTCTAATTGGGCTACCTCAAATTTTTCAAAGGAATGTAAAATAAGTTTAAAATGTTTTTTTTATTTTAAAGTATTTTGTAAAATGTGGACTTTTAAGATTTCAAACAAGCCTCTTGAACCACAGATTCCTGTCGAAGCTAAACTAAAATTAATAAAAATAAATAAAACAAATATATTTAAAATCAATATTATCACAATTTGTTTAATGAACATATTTACTTAACAGTTTGCACCTTCTTAACATCAGAGACAAATACATAAAGTTGTGTTTATATATTTGATATTTCTATCAAAGGGTTTAGAAAATGAATGCCAAACATAATTTTATTCTGTTTGTTGGAAAATATATGATTAAAATACAAAACCAAATCAATTTTTCGAATTTTAAATGCTAGAATTAAAAGATAACCTGGTAACCCACATAGGAGGTTTTATCTCTGAGGCGTGGCTTAAAAAAGACAGGTGGTCATAATGTTTGCGCCAGTGGAGTAACTGAAAATTAAAGGCACAATTAAACACTTGTGTTTGCAAGGCTTACACACAGGAATACACACTTTCCAGCTCAAACACCACTGGTGTAGCTGTTAGCATTAGCGGCTAATCTAGCGGACGAGCGATACGGCGGCGGCTGATCCGAATTTCCGCGAATCTGGAAATCACATCGGGCTGGTTTATTTTCAATGTTATACAACATGGTCCGCAACTGCTGCACTGATAACACGACGTGCTGCCAAACAACACACACTTGAGGTCACATGACGGCGGTCGGCTAATCCCTCCAAGAATACGTTAAAAAAAAAAGCTCCGTGCAGTTGGAAGTTAGGAACACCACAAACATGTCCTGCTTTATCTCCCGGAGAGAAGCTTGGAAATATATCCGAGGGTTTTTTAAAGGCACTGAAATCCACCGTAACATTATGACCACCCGGCTTTTCTATACGTAGAACGGACGCGCAACAAATGTCATTAAAATGTGGACTTTTTAAGGTTTCAAACGTGGCCTTTTGAACTGCCGACTCAGCACTTCCTGTCACAGTATAAATAGTTTTGTCATGAAGCATCCAAAAACAGACTTCTTTTTTTTTTTTCTTTCCTTCTCTAAAAGCGTGCCGGCGACCGCAGGCTTCGTCAGCGAACACATTTAACTCATTTTCAGACTGACCTCAAGTCTGAACTTGGTAAAAACTTGTTTCAGGATCTTCGTGCCTTGTAAATACTGTAAAAAAAAAAAAAGGAAGATTTCCGAGACGAGAAGTGAAAAGAGTTGACGTTTATTTTCTTGTAAAAATGTGAAGACGTAACATTCTAGCTACGATAATATGTTGTTAAGACAACACCTCGAGTTTGTGCCGTCGCAGGACAACAAAGGAGAGTGAAATAAAAGTCGAAGGTGACGATAACATCGGTAGTTCGATATTTTGGGTCCAACCTGTTTTACGAGGACCGTGTGAAAACAGGACCCGCGCGAAGGGGTCGAGTGTAAGGAGCCGTTAAAACAGAGTAACCCGAGCGGGTCTTTGTGCCGCGGCGCGGCGGAACACAATCGACTTGTGTTGAACTCTAATCCTTTTATCACTCCCCTGGTTTCGCTGGTGTTCTGTGCCGACAAGTGAGTCACATTCGCGCTACGTAGCCTGAGACAGGAAGTGACACGGTGTGTGTGTGTGTGGAGGTGAAAACTCACTCTTATCTGAAGAGACAAAAGTTACCACAGATACCCGGTCCAGAGAAAGACCAACAGTGGTCACAGCTGTGTGTGCGGCGCAGTCACACACACCTGCACACACACACACACATACACACACACACCAATGTGTCGCCGCCTCCGCCGCTTGTTTGCATTCCCTGCCGCATGACATCAGCAACCGGGGGGTCAAAGCCGCGTGAAGCCGATTGGTGGGCAGAATCGCTGATGAGGTCCAAAGATCACAAAGTCGTGCCAAGAGGTGACATCAGCCGGTGGAGCTTCGCCTGGACGGGTCTGAAGCAGCAGCAGCAGCAGCAGCAACAGCAGCAGCACACGCGTGTGCGACGTGGCCCCTGAAAGCTGTGATGTGAGGCAGCTGACAGCGACTCCGAGCGGCTCGTCTGGTTCTTATTGACTCGCTTTGATGAAGTTCCCCGACAAAACACATCAATAAAAGTGCACTTATATGACCCCACTTAAAGCCGTGTGTGTGTCCACTGTAATGTCGGTAGACTACCCTGTCTAGACTGTAAATCTCTAGACTATGTGTCACAATGAACTGCCTGGTAAGTTGATCCACAAAAGAACCTGAATCATCAAAAACAATCATCATAAATCACTCCTTTGTTCTTAAAGTCCTGTTGTTCATTACAACGAAATACTCCAGTCCGCCGGTTGTCTTATCTTCCTCGACAAACACCATCAAGACGCCCCCCCCCTCCCCCCCGATGTGTCTACTCAACTACAGCTGCCACAACCATAGCTGAGGTTGTGTGTGTGTGTGTAGGGGGGGGTGTCTTCTACTAAGACTGGTCCAAGCTGTGTGTCTCTGCCGGTGAGTCCGGTTCAAGGTTTTGACCTAACTTTTCAAGTAGTTAGGAGACTGCCCAAACGTACCAAGGTAAGGGCTATGACCCACTTTTGGGCTGACTCACCAGTTGGGAAGAACCTTTATTTAAATTATCCAGGCAGGTATCCTGGAGTTGTTGTGGAGGTTTAGCTACAAGAAAGGGTAGGGTTACTTTTTAGGATGCCTTAACCTGGCCCTCCGGTAGATGTTAAAAAGTAAAGTCCAAGGCAGGTGTCTAGGAGTTGCTAGGTATGAGGGTTGGCTACAAGACAGGGTGGTATTAAATACTATGGATTATGGGGTTTGAATTTCAGTCCCTTGCAAGAGGCACTTTATCCAGGAACTACATATTGACCTTTTCCTAGCTGAATGACATTTCATCACTTACAGGGTTTAAGCTAATGGGGTTACTGTTCCTCAGTCAGGTGGGATGCTCTGTACTGGTAGGGATAAGCCAAATTTGGTAACTATTTAGGATGCCTTAACCGGTAGATGTTCCAAGTCACAGGAGGCGTCGCCTAGGTGACCTCAGGCATCCCAAGAAAGTCCCTATCTTGGGATGCCTGAGGTCACCTATGGTGAGGACAGTCTTTGCTTTGGCTGATGTCCCGACCCACTGACTGGTAAGTGGTTGAAGATGGATGAACACCACCGGAAAAGACGACCAACAAAAACAACTCAAATCAGACCAACACGTCTGAAAATGTGGATCAAATTCCTGACGAAATAAATCGCACACTAGACTTCTACATCTACCACCAGCTGGTTCCTGCACGTAAACAGTTAATGCGTAACAATAACGCAATTCTTTACTACAAGGTCAAACATATGCCTGATGTCTGGCAACTGTTCAAACCATCTGCCAGTCTTGGGCCCAAACACGCACATAAGTGTCCAGAATACTGTCCCTTTGTTCCGTGGACGTAAGTGGACTGTTGCTCTTAGGAATTCTTCTGCTGGTGAAGAGGTTGTTTAGAGTCCTCAACGCATACCTCAGACATTCCTGTCTTCCTACGGCTTCCCAGAGGAGCAGAGGAGCGTCGACCAGTGGGGTGAAGACAAGTCGGAGTCGGGGCGTAGACTGGAAGCAAAACAAATGGATGGAAAACAAAAGAAAAAGTTGGCCTTCACATTTTTGGAGCTAAGAGAATGTCAACAAAAATGGAAATTGTGAAAGAATAGTAGATAAGTATAACCCAAAAATTCCACTGTCCAAAATGTTTCAGATAAAGATAACAAGTAAATATTATGAAATATAAGAGTTAGAAATAAATGAAAAATTGATTGTACATTTTTGTAAAAGAAGAAATTGTACAGAAAAAAGTTTAAATAAATTGGTTGTTAAGTTTATTTTAAATAAATATATAAAGAACGTTAAAAAAAAGATTCAAAGAAAAAAGATTTAAAAAAAAAAAACCTCGTCTGATTCTAAAATAAAAAGATAATTTCAAGGTTTGTTAGAAATTAACTACAAAGAATGAAAAGACTCACAAAATGCACTAGAAATTAAACAATCCTAAAATCCTCTGTTGTTTGGCAACACAAACAACATTTCACTTTTGGATTCACAAAAAAAAAAAAATGACAACAGGACGGACATCTGGAACCACTCTAGCCAAACACTCTCTAAAATACTACGTCTCGGTAATTACCAGCCTTATCTGTCTGCAGTAATCCAGGTCATCGTGTGTCAAAGCTTCAGCCAAAATCTTTCCAAGCAAGTGGAGAAGTTGGTACATAATCCCTCCCTGTGTCGCCAACAATGAAAAGTTTAAGGTCAGACGAATTCAAAACGTCTGGCAATTGTTCAAACCATCTGTTGCTGGTAATAGTGTTTCATTGTTCTGGGCGGAGGAATTATGGGATGCCGCTTTTGTTCGTGAAGAGGTTCGTTCGGTTTCCTCCACGTGACGTTCCTGTGTACACTTGAGTTAAGCTAGCTGGTCTTGTTAGCGCTTTGATAATAACGAATCTCAGTAACAAGGACGGAATAATTGGATTTTCTTAGACGGAAAAATCAATTTAATAACTTACTCTTGAATTGTCGCAGTACATTATGGGACGGTGTATCTTTCTGGTACCAGTAGTGGTTGTCGATACCTTCAGTTTGATACTGGATACTTAAGTAAGTAAGTAAGTAATATTTATTTATATAGCGCTTTTCGAGACCAGGGTCACAAAGCGCTTAGACAATCAAAACAATACTCAAAAAAGTACATACTTTAACTATACTTTTTCATGCAACTTTTGTAAGATCAATTCTAACAAAATGAAATGACACACGGTAAAAATCTTCAGTTACATTTCGGGAAATTTGCACTTCAAGCTGTTTTCTTAGAAAAAATAAACAATAATAATAATTTCCAGTGCAAAAGAACACTTGCGAACTAGTTACGAACTATCTGACGTTCATTTCTGTGCAACTTATTCGTTTTTCTTTGGGAAAAATCCACACGTTTAAAAGTTTTGAAAAACAAACTAAACTTCATATATGATGTAAAACAGAACCACTTCTGTCCGTGCCAAAAAAGAACCAAAGTCGCCCAAAATGGAGCAGAAATCGGTGACTTCAGTTTCAGGACTTTTTCGCAATCATGTGACAATGTTCCTCTCGTTAAGCTGAAATTGACTCATTTTCTATTCATCCGTACGTCTTTGTTCGGCAGGAGAAAAAAGAAGCAAAAACCCCTCGACTCAACATGACATTGAATAGAAGAGGCTTTTTCAACTAACAAACTCGGACTAAGCGGCCTCCTGGAGAGCTTCCCACAAAAAAACATCCTGAGAGCTCTACGGGAGGTTTGTGGATAAAAGCGGCTGGAGACTCCGGGCAGACTCTCGGGACTGAGCCGGCTCTAAACTTGACTGTGTTCAGCACAAAAGGCCTAGATGAGGTCCAGAACCAGCAGCAACAGGAAGCCGCCCTCATCTAACGTCCCGCAAATCTGCAAAGAGGATCAACTTCTTTTTTTCATCCAAGTATCTTATTAAAATTGTGACATCCCTGACCCTGAAGTGAGGAAATCCCAACTCATCCTAACTCTAGCGCCATTCGAAGGAAATGAATTGCAGAACTGGTGTGTATTTGGGGCAGTTTGACTCACAATAGACAGGAAGCCGAGTTAGTTAGTTGGTCGGAGATACTGAGGTCAAAACGATGGAACGTTGAAGGGAAATAAATATATACTAGATACTGCTGTAAGAAAAAAGTTACCTAGGACAAAAATCCAGAGTATTAGAAGACGGTGGGAAGAACACATAAGTAAAGAAAAAAATTAAAAATTAAACAAGTAGGAGCTGTGTCGCCTGCAGTTAATATAAAACTCTACAGCGGGAATTCTGACCCGCTCTAGTAGGAGGACTCACATTTCACCGATTAGCTAAATAAAAACTATATAAGAAATACTTGGGAAAAAAAGGTTACAGTTTTTTTAAGAAAAGGTCAGCTGTAGAATTTCTATTGAAAGAAAAGGTGAAAAAAAAACCAGAACATTTTAATTATATATATTTTTTATTTTACAACCATTTTTTTTTTCAAATATTGTCCAACAAACAGAGAAATAAAATAAACAAAAAAGGTCAATAGATGGAGTAATTTTTAGAAAAACATAACATACAAATCCCTTTTTTATGTTTAGAAAGATCCATTGTTGGATATAAAATATAAGAAGAAAAAAGTAAAAGAAATGTTCAAAAAATAATCAATAACTCGAAATAAGGAAATTGGAAAAAAGGCAATATTTTAAAAAAAAAAGGTTGACAGTCAATTGAAATATGAAATTTAAATGTCATAAATATAAATTGACAAATTGAGTAAAAGAGTGATAATTAAATGGTCATAAGCTGAAACATAATGTAAAAGAAAAATAATTAATAAAATATTGCAACATGGACCATTATAAAAATTGGATTATAAAAAGAGGACTTTTCAACAAAAACATCTTGAGGGCCACATTTTCTGAAGCATGTGCAGCCTGAGGGCCGTTCAACCCTTTTACTTCTATTTACTGTTGAATGTTAGACAAACAGATTAAAAACAGATACACGATGTCTGAGTACTTCTGTGTTGAAACAGCAGCAGCTTAGAGTCTCTTCACTCGATACTTCTTGTGATGCTGTAGACATCGTGACACCGAAAAAAAGCACATGGGGGAAGCCTTGGGCATTTGCTTTGTGTAAATATTTTTCAGTCTCTTCGTCTTTAAATCTGTTTTCATGTCAACTTCATGTTGCTTTGAAAGGACCGTGTTACGTTGTCAAAACGTGAGCTTCTCGGCTAACCATAAAACACAGCCTTTGCCCAAAAGCAAAACAAAGTAAAAAGGCAGTTTCATCAACGTTTTTTTTTTGTTGATAAAATTAATAATAAATGTGTGAATGTGCCGCCGGCCATTAAAAATTGCCAGAGGGTTAAGACCTTGAAGTTTTATCCTCCTGGTACAGGGAGTTGTGGGAGAATAACAAGGGAAAGTTGCAGTGGAAATCTTAAAAAAAACGATGTTAAAAAGACAAACTTTAATTTCAAAGGAAACTCATAAAACATATATTCTCTGACAAAAAGATGTTGAAACTGAAAGAGTGGACTTTTGGGAAACCGTAATTTCGTTACTACTCCTACACACATTCCTCAAAACCCCCTCGACATTACAACACTCGCAGAGGGACTCCCCACTCTTGCGGCACTATTTGACTTGGTTTCACCTTCTTCACTGGTATCTTCGAAGTGAAACTATTCACTTCCACAGTATTTCCCAAGCTGTGGTTTAGCGTGACTTACGAAAAACATACACAAGATTAATTACAAGATGAAAAGACGTAATTAATCCAGAGTTTGTTTTGGGATGAAAACTGAGCCGAAAGAACTTTCGAGGACGAACACATGCCGTCACGTCTCAGTCGTCGCTCCCCGTGAAAAAAAAGAAGTGTCTTCCTGCGTTTCCTGACATCTGCTGCGTGTCAGCCCGGACGACCTCGGTGGACATTATTTACCTTAAGTTTCCTGAACTCCTGCTGGAATAACACACGTCTGCGGCTCGCTGTGACGTCCACGAGAAGCTTCCAGAAACTCCCTTGTGGATCGGGGGAATGGAACGTCTCATTGGAGGGCGTAATAATCCTGGTCGAGTCCATGCTATCCGGACAGGCATTCCATCATTCATTTTTCTGGGCTGATTCCTTTAGCGGGGTTGTGGGACTGGAGCCTATCCCAGCTTCTTTGGACTGTGGGAGGAAAATAAAGTTGGAAGATTGCCTCAAGATGGAAAGGAACCTGCGTCGTCTTTCTTCTTCTTTTTTCTTTTAGGTGGTTGCACTGACTATCATACCCCTCAATGCATTCATTCATTCATTGTCTACCGCTTTATACCGGGGTCGGGGCCGCGGGTAGACTGGAGCCTATCCCACTTTAATAGGGCGAGAGGCCGGGGGGACACCCTGGACAGGACGCCAGTCTGTCGCAGGGCACACAAAGACAGACAACCATTCACACACACACTCATACCTATGGACCAGGTCCCCAAGTTCTCAATCAACCTCTGTATGTTTTCGGACTGGGAGGAAGTGTGTCCGGAGTGTCCGGAGTATACCCACGCAACACGGGAAGAACATAAAAACACCACACAGAAAAGTTGTCTCGGGCCTGGAATCGAATCAGGAACCTTCTTGCTGTGAGGCGACCATGCTCACCGTGCGCCCCAATGGTGCCATTACACCCCTGAAAACAGCTTGTAGCCAGGACTAGAACTACAAGACTGGTTCAGCCAAAGTTGACTCCAGTTCCTGGACAGAAAATCATATAACACCCAGATAAGAGTCGCTCATAATGTTGACCAGGTTTAACTTCCTTGAGTCAAGTAACTTTAATCAGAGTCAACTCTAATATAGCTCGGTGCTAGCTAGTAAATTGTCAAACAAGATTGAAGTAGCCTGATTGGAAAAAATCTTTGTTGCAAAAGTTAAACGGTCATAATGTTCGTCCACTCTAAACAGTGAACACCCGAAAAAGGATCCTAGTTTCACTCCAGAGTCTCAACACTATTCATCTAATTCCACGATGCATACAAATGCTGACCTCGGCATTTCCGTGGCCGATCGAGCTATTCTGGTTCGGCCTGTCGGGGACGATTCTATCCAAGTGCGGCAGAGAAAACATCTCGCAGGTCTTGACACGAGTCAGAGACACACTCGCGATGTCGCCCATGTCATGAAGAAGCTCTCGAGGGAGAGGCGCCTGACGGGCCGGAGAGTGACAGCGTCTTTCCTGCCTTGAATATTTCATTCACGACTGTGGCATAAGAAAATCCATCTGAGATTCACTTGAACAAAAAAAAAAGTTCTGTACCAGGACCAAAGTCAGATTGTCAAGATGCAGTCGAATTTAGGTGGGGGTTTGGTGGCTATGGGGCACTTTTGGTAGATTTGATCACTGGGACTATCAATTAACGGCTGCCATGGTTCTGGTTCTAGTGGTTGGTGTTTCGGTGTCTTCGGTTCAGGTGCTGTTCAAGGCAATTCTGCCAGAGCCAAATACGTTTGTGGCACTTTGAACTTTTTCTCGTGGTGCTTTGGGAATCATAACAACACTAATTTAACACAAAAATTACAGTCCTGTGGACTTGTCCTGCCATTGGACTTTTAGCCTTGTCCATATTGACTATAAAAAGTGTGATTCTTGATTAGATTTCGATTGATTTTTCATTCCAGGTATCAGGACATCCTTTCCCAACTAGAGGCGGCAGTTCATGACCATCATGGACAAGTGCCATGCTAAGGTTTGAAGGCTCATCCAAGGATTTTCTGGATAGTTTTGGGAAGTTTTGTACCATTGGGAATTCGAAAGAATTCCTTAAATAATACGAGGTGGAATCCCAGTTGTATACTTGACGTCCATTGCCACCTCCAGGCAAACCAGCATGTAATTGTATGTCAAACAAATTAAGAGTGTTCCTCTTGAAGTCAGTCGAAGGTGTTTTCCAATTCCAAAGACCAAATCTGAACATCAGTCTGAAAGAAATGTCCCAAAAAGGTCTGATTGAGTCACTTGTGGCTTAATTGCAAAACAGGATACACATGGTTTGGTGGGTCTTGCGCAAATGGCTGGTTGAGATATCTAGGGTAATCAGGCATCTATAACTTTGGTTGCAAGTTCACAAATTCTGCTGTTTTACAAGGAATTTTGGAGCTTCTGGATCTCTGTATTCATAGGGACATCCCTGACAGGGGCTAACCAAGGGCAGAATCATGTTTTTTAAGGGTATATTTTTTAGCCCCACAGTAAAAATGCAGTCTTGTGTTTTGGCCAAGGATAGGACGGCGGTGTTTTGACAAGCTGGGATGGAGAGGGAAAGGAAAGGGGGTAGCTGGGGGAATTGGGGAGGTGGGTGTGGCAGTGAAGGAATCCAGGCTGCTAAGGAGGGGGGGATGAAGGAGGTTAAAAGGACACCAGCATGAAGATACAGAAAACAGGATTAACAATAAAAAAAAAAAGACAAGAAGAAACGGTCTGCTCGACTAAACCATTTTTTGCTTTTTCGCTCGTGGTGTCCAGTACAAACAAGGGCTGAATAGATATTTAATGAAACACTCCCCACTACTCATCCCCCCCGACCAAATCTGCTCGCCATCTCCTGGTCGGGGAGAGAAGAGGGAAAGTAGGGCACGTCTGCAGATTTAATGAGGCACACAAAAAAAGAGCTGTATGACAAGCTTATGTTTTCTACTCCAGCAGAGCGACTTGCAACAAAAAAAGACACCTCTTAAATAACTGAAAGAAGTCAAATCAGCATTCTCGGTGACGCGGACCCATTTACTGAACGTCGCTGCAATCACTCTTGGTGGGGTTTTTTTTTCGTTGGGGATGTAATCCCATCGAGGAGGCTTTGGGAGTATTAAATCTCAAACCTCTTCTCGTGTCCGTTATGATTTAGAATGATGTGGAGTCAGCGGGGGAACAATGCAATATGATAAAAGCTGCCAAGTGGGTTTTTTGATTTGTGGGTTAACAATACGCAATTGACACGATGAGCTTTAATGACAGGGGGCGCCGTGATTGGAGAGTATTAGAGAGGGTTCTCATTCGGACTTTGATGCTATGTGGGTGAGCGATGCTAACTCTTAGCAAACGACTCATCAAGTAAGTGTGTAAGTAATATTTATATAGCGCTTTTCCAGACCAGGGTCACAAAGCACTTAAACAATCAAAACAATACCCAATAAAATACATACATAAAAGGTCAAGATGACACAGGAGTCTCAGAAAATCAAGGAAAAGCCTTAAACGAATACAATTGTTTTAAGATATTTCTTAAAGTAGTCACTAGACTCCATCAGCAGATTCTGATCCACAGACCTCAGAACCCGAGCTGGGGTGTAAGGCTGGATCAGATCACTGATGAAAGGAGGAGCCTGGCCATGAATAGATCTGAAAGTAAGAACCAGAATTTTAAAGTTGATCCTGGCAGTCAGTTAAGAGTTTTAAAGGATTGGAGAAATGTGAGTTCTTCTACTAGAGTGGCTCAGAATTCCCGCTGCAAAGTTCTGAATCAACTTCTTGGTAAGACATGAAAACAGACTGTTGCGATGGTCCACTTTGAGGAGCCACGTGGCCTTTGATCTTGAGGAAACATCGCAGAACTCGCAGAAGATGAAGGTTTTTATTCATCACTAGCAAGCGAAAAGTCATGATATTTTTATACTGTTTATAACAGTTGGCTTTTTGTTTTAGCAATACAAAATTCCAAAACACAGAAATAAAGATCAGATTTTAACAAATATATGTTGACTTTAGAGACAAACCATTGTCCAAAAATGACCCCAACAAAATCTGGACCAAACCAAAGATTTAATTTGGAAAAAAAAAGTCAAAAATGAACTGTATCATTTTAAACACTTATGATTGAAAAAATGCAATTTTTTTCAACAATTTACTACTGATATCAACGTAGAAAAATCCACAGTCAAATAAATCTGATGATAGAACTAATAATAATTGTAAAAAAAACAAGTAAAAGTCCAATTACCATTGAGTCACATGTCATATGGACTTGACTCTGACTCTGGTCTTCAGGGCATACATTTTGGTGGTTCCTGACATGTGTTTTAGTGCCGTTCAGGTCCAGAGGCGAGTCATGGCAGCTCGGCATCTTGATTCAGACCAAGGTAGTCTGAGTGCAGTTTCGTGTCAATGGTGCTTAAGATAGAAGTCACAAGTCATCAGGGTTTTGTCCGGTCAGAAAAAAACAAGTCTCGGCCGGACCCACGAGTGCACTGCTTTTCATTCACCTTCCAAGTCATTAGTGCTGAAGTCCATCCGCGAGTCATTAGCGCGAGCAGAGTCATCATTCATCGGCGCTAGCATCTGCCTCAGCTCATTGGTGCTGAAGTAACAACACTCAAGTCAAGTCCCAAGTCAAGGGCCGAGTGCTTGAATCAGGAATTAAGTGCAATTAAGTTGTCAGAAGGTTCGTCTGTGCTCGAGTGCTCGATTTATTGATCACGCGGGAAGTATTCCCACCTTGACCTCCTTTAGTCACGAGTCGTAAGAACTTGAACAACATAAATACCTATTTTTGAAACTGTCCGTTATAAGTTGTTTAAGTCTTGAAATTCTTGATTATCACAGATGAATGTCAGAATGTTCAGTGAAGAGGTCAGACTTCTCCACATGGACTCTACGACGACCCTGACTCAGCAGCCAGATTGTGTCTAATTCCATTTTCGAGCGAAGTCCCTTCTCCAGCTTGGCTCCGTCATGAGACCTTGTTTACCATCTGTGGCGACGTGCTGCTCGACATGGACTCATTGTGGTCGTAATTGAGGACGTGGGCTGTTCTCAGCGAGTCGGTACGTGATCCACTTGTTAAAGTGTGTATATGTGTTAGGAATCAACAATAATTCATCAGACAACTGTGACCGGAGGCTTTTTTTGTTATCCCTTGTTAGCATTTTATGCTAACTGACAACAACTAAATTACCATAAAATAACATTTAATTTAATGAATGATTGCCACAAATAAGTTGTTAAATCTGAATCAAGGTTGAACATTTTATTATATAACAGATAAGATATACAGTATATTGTTTAATAATAATCTTTAAACTACCTAAAAGAAAATGAGGTAAAAAAGTGTATATTTTTTTAAAACATATCAAAGAATTTAACATCATTTTAGGAAATGTACTTTTTTTTCTTGATGGGGATGAAAAACAGATTCAACTTGTGTTTAAATTGTTTAAAAATAATTATTTTTCTATTGGCAAACAGAAATAAATAGTTTATTTATTTATTTTTAAACGTAATCATTAGCATTAGCGTAGCCATTGCTAACGTTAGTGTTTGCTTGCAGATCAGAGATGCTAACCAACACAGAACTTTTGCTTATAAATAAGTTTATCATAAGTGTATTCTATGCTATCAGAGCTATTATGGGACTAGCATTACTTTAGCTAATGGCTACATCGACGTAAATTCTCTCTTCTTTTATTTCACCGGGGAGTAAATGTGCGAGTGTTGTGACAGTAAGGAAGGACACATCTACTCCGGCCACACAGGGGTTTCCCATCAAAGAGTTGCGAGTGCTATTCCACACTGACGTTCTTGAGAGGCTCCCGACCTCTTGCGTAAAGGTTCGGTTGTCAGCACTCTTGGGGGAGCGGACGAGTGAGCGGTCAGCACTCAATCAGCGCTCGGCTGGTTCGTCGGGGGCCCGAGCGTGGAGCCGTCACCCTGCTTGTATGTCACTTCCTATCGCACTGCATGTCTCAGAGATGCTTCGTGGGGGGGGGTTCGAACTGTAGAGATAACACTAGTGACAACGTCACTTATATTTTCAGTAATGTATAGATCAGTGTAGTCATTTATTGTTGCCTATCAGTCTGCTATACAGTATGTATATCATCGCTTTTTGTCATGTACCTTAACATTCCGTCAGGACGTCGCCCCGAGGTCAAACAACTATTGGGTTGCCATAGTTATCATCCATTTTGTCAAACTAGCAGCTGTTAGTTAATCAGCTCCGTAGACATTTTAGATCAAAAGCTATTTCTTATATAGTTGAACTCGACAAATCTCACCCATTAGAGCAGGGGTCGGCAATTTAAAATTCTTCAAGGGCCACATTAAATTCTATGAATGTTGTTAGGGGCCGTCAAGCAAAAAGAAAGACAAAATAATCCCTTAAAAAAGAAGGACAATCATCATTAGGGCCGTGACATTAATTAAGATAAATAAGCTGCAATTTTATTCTTGTATTGATGAGGTTTTTTTCAAAACATTTCTTCAATTTACTTAAAAAAAATGTTTTGATGGATTAATATATGCTCGAAAAATTAAACACAAAAAGGAGGGAAGTGTTATGTGAAAATGTAAATTAATAACAAATCCAAAATACATTTGTTAATGCATTTAACAAAGGATTGGGATAATTAAGGATTGGAGAAATGTGAGTTCTTCTACTAGAGTGGCTCAGAATTCCTGCTGCTAAGTTCTGAATCAACTTCTTGGTAAGACATGAAAACAGATGGTCCATTGTTGCGATGGTGATTGTTGCGATGGTCCACTTTGAGGAGCCACGTGGCCTTTGATCTTGAGGAAACATCGCAGAAGATGAAGGTTTTTATTCATCACTAGCAAGCGAAAAGTCATGATATTTTTATACTGTTTATAACAGTTGGCTTTTTTTAGCAATACAAAATTCCAAAACACAGAAATAAAGATCAGATTTTAACAAATATATGTTGACTTTAGAGACAAACCATTGTCCAAAAATGACCCCAACAAAATCTGGACCAAACCAAAGATTTAATTTGGGAAAAAAAAGTCAAAAATGAACTGTATCATTTTAAACACTTATGATTGAAAAAATGCAATTTTTTTCAACAATTTACTACTGATATAAATGTAGAAAAATCTATAGTCAAATAAATCTGATGATAGAACTAATAATAATTTTTAAAAAAAACAAGTAAAAGTCCAATTACCATTGAGTCACATGTCATATGGACTTGACTCTGACTCTGGTCTTCAGGGCATACATTTTGGTGGTTCCTGACATGTGTTTTAGTGCCGTTCAGGTCCAGAGGCGAGTCATGGCAGCTCGGCATCTTGATTCAGACCAAGGTAGTCTGAGTGCAGTTTTGTGTCAATGGTGCTTAAGATAGAAGTCACAAGTCATCAGGGTTTTAGAACCATTTATACATGATCATACTTTGACATTACGAGGGCCGCATAAATACAGTCAAAGTGAAACAGTCGTGGACAGACCACCGATCAGTTTCTCTGTCATTCCCGGCTTCCTGTTTCCCCCCTTGGACTACAAGGTACGAAGCCATCATGGTCGAACATCATGGTAGAGAGGTCGCCCTCTGACCACGAGGTTCTCGGAAGTAAAGGCGACGTGGTCCTGCTAGCAAGAGATGTTTGCGTAAATTAATGAAATGACTTGATTGATGGTTACCATCCAAGCAAAGAAAGTAGGGGCCATTTAGAGACTACCCCACGTTTCCAATGAAAAACACAGCTCCGAAAGTATACCTTCCAAGTGGAAGTGCTATAGTTCCCCTAGTACCCATTTGATCATGTGAGAATGACAACAACACGTTCCAGGTAAAAAAAAGACATATATATAAAATTTCTTGCATCCGTTCCCCTCGTTCTCATCCATGTCACAAATCAACCAAAGTGTTTTTCGAAGTGGAGATTGTTCGGCCAGAAGCATCTGTTTTGCGTCAATGGTTGCACGAACTGTTCAGTCTAGGACGTCCCAGAGTCTCGCAGAATAGGATCTTCTTCTTGTATCCCTGGCAACCGACCTCGTCTTCTGGACACTGCGCTCTGTGGAGGCGTCATGAGGAGAAACTGAACACAATGTTGTTGGTCTCTGGGAAGATTATTTAAATTGCAACCTGCTCATACAATTTTGCAGATTGTTAACACTTAGATTTGTTTCCTGAATTTGCATCACCGTCTCATGGGCAGCAAAACTTCTTAGAAAACTCCCACAAGTGCTGTGTCAGAGACCTGGCAGTGGATGAACAGCTAGACGGAACAGTGGCAGCAGTTTTCGCCCGCTCTGTTATTTTATTTCTTATTTTGCTGACAACACAACTTTTCCCCCCACAAATATATATTTTCATTTCTCCATCCCGCCGCAACCTCTCGTGGCAGATCGCCCTCGGAAGGCAGATCGCCCCGGAGGACACCGACCTACATGGACGAGAAGGGGTAATGGTCTCCATGCTGCCCGGAAGCATCCTGTTGCCACGGCGACCGAACGGCTTGGTCGTGATTTTAGCCGCCTCATCGATTGATGGTGTTAGAAAAAGAAAGAAATGGCAGGAGTAACAATATCACAGGGGGGGGTTTCTGTGATGAATGACTTTTCACTGAGAGACAACAAGAAATTTGGGGCCCCGATGGCAGCGACGAGAGGCCCAGGATGGAAAGAATCGGTGTGTTTTGGTGTAAAAGTGGGTGGAAAGGACGGCAGAGGGGGGGGAAAAAAGTGTAAAGTGAAAAAGCCAGAGGGCTAATGGGCGCGTGGCTAATCAATCCTGAGTGATGGCCACTTTAGAGAGGGCCGGGCTGACAGATGGAGACCATCCCTCTGCTTTAGCTCTCCCCTGGCACTCCAGCTCCTAACTTGCAGCCCATCAGCACCCACCCTGACCGCCCCCCCCCCACCCGACACTCGTACACTCAATCCCGGCACGCTTGCGCCTGCCGGGCGTCCGTCCGATGAGTTAATTCATTTATCTTGTGAGAACCGGACTTTCATCCCTGACTTGGAACGAGCGCAGCCTAAGTTGTAGATTGATCCCTCCACGAGGATTGATCGGACTAAATTAGCGCTGGGATCGATCGATGGCGGCGGCGCGGATGAGTTACCACTCAAGGGGAAACCACATGCTACTTTTGTACGCTTGTTCGTAGCGAGCCGAGAGTGAAAAACGCTCTATTTATACGAGATTGCTTTCGTAAATCATGGATGTGCCGCGGCGGTAGGAAATAATGACACGCATTTTCCACAATATTGTGCAAAGCAGGAAAGAAAGACGATGACAGTACAGTCGGCAGATAATGGAAACTAGTCAATTTTAGGTCAGAATGCAGGTGCTATAGTAGTGCACCATGTATCAACCAATCAATCCTCTTTATTGAATCACTCAAACACAAGTTCAAAGTCGGATGTATTCATCTAACGGTGGCAGTTTTGACCTAAAATCTGCAAACAAGGTTTTAGTTTTAGTTTTATTGTTGGGCCGTGACCTTACCTTCTAGGCCCAAAACCTCAGTTGCCTGAAATAGACATCAGTGATGTAAACATACAGATTCAACAGTACAGAAGAACATACATATGAATTATTAAACTCATAACTCCCATCCAAAGTGCCTTTTATGCGTATTTTGATTTTTTTTTTAAACGCTCCTCGTTCTCCACACAGAAGAGGATGAGCCTCCATGTTTGCTGTGACGTCCTTGTGTAATGTCAGATACGTTTTAGTTTTTTTATATTTTTATGAGCAAGTATAAAGTGTACACAAAATACATACACAAATACACGTGATTCATATAAAATACTTGCCTTTTATGAAATACAAAAAACAACTAGCATCTTCACCGTTACTCTTAAAGCATCTTCATCGTTAGCATCTTCAGCATCGTTTATATTTTAACAGCATCGAATATCAGCAAACACAATGCTTTCACATGCATTTTATGAAGACACAATAGTTTTGAAGCGAGAATACTCACATTTATGTACTGCAACGTTTGCCATTTTTAACGTTTATAGTCTGCCTCCGACCTCACTCGTGTAGAAGGACTACCTTGGCCCTTCGTTTAAACACTCCCACTTCATGGAAAGTAGAATTGGGCCTCGCGAAAGGTTAGGGCTGAGTGGTAGGGCTAAAACTGAGAAACGGAATTTAAAAACATGTCAACTTGGTTATCACAAACTGACTTCCTGTCTATAAAAATCTGCACAGCTTTAGTTGGCAAGAATCGATTGAAGGGTTACACTTCTGAGGGAGTGCAGAGTCATTGCACTTCTAGGATGGGCGTGAGAGTCGGTCTATGTCGCCTGGCATGTGTTTTTATGACCGAAAATTTCCTTAGGACTGAAGGGTTAACACTCTCTCTTCTTTGGACCATGCGTCATGGCATAGGGCTAACCATCTGACTTATGGGGACTATAGCAAAATAACAGTTGACAAATTTCATAATAATTCTGACCCTAGAGGATCTTATAAAATAAACGCCTAATCTTTCTCCCCTAAAAAGATATGCAATGTCATCAAAAGGACATGCTAATGCAATACGTAGCCTCCGCCCCCAAATTCCTCCCACCAACCTTCTCGGCAGCGTCTCATTGTTGACTCATTACTTCTGCATCACCTGCAGCATCAAAACAATTATCGTGAAATCAGTGGTTGTTCTACAGTCTTGTTTTGAAACTCTGCCAGGGTCCGATTCGTTGCCAAGCAAGAGAGCCGGTGTCATAAATTGCTCTCGGCTGGCTTGTTAAAAGAGATTAAATGGAAGAAAGTTTGATCGTCGGACTGGCAGGGGGTTGACGACGGCCCGCTACCGGCTCCTGCAGGACAGCGGGAGGGACGAGGACAAACAAGGCTGATGGATTTCAAGCAGGCACTCTTTTAGCTGTCGGCGGGGATGCTGCCACCAGGTCACAGTGTTCTAGCTTCTAACAGCTGCACGACTCCAGTTGCCGTTCCACCGCTCACACATGTCGCCTGCACGACTTCTTCGTTCGCAGTAAATCAACATCTCAGACAATCCAGCGCATTGTACGACATCGCATTCCGACCGAGTTCCCAGTCTCGTCCAGCTGTCACGTCAGCAGCAGCAGGAATCTTCCTGGAGAACTTAGCAGTTGACCAGAACTTCCTGTGCTGCTGTAGGAAAAAAAAGAAATGTCTTCCCAGATTGTCTCTCCGCTCTCTTCTCAAATATTTCATCATGCTCTATCACGTATTTAATAAAATATCATTACTGGCTTGTATTACAGTCACCTGCGGATTCCTCTCTGGCACCGCCGTCCTACTTTTTACCTCACAGCTGCTGCCTCAGTGGCTAATGAAGTCTCGGCTAACAACGTTAGAGTACTAGAGACAGGTCTATCGGATTATCCTCTCAGACTGTAAAGTGCGGCGTTTTCACTTTGGCCAAGATAGACACAACACATCATGTCTCTAACGTCCTGTGTGAATGATCCAAATTGGGTTGAAGAACTCGACTCGAAGTCTCGGTAAACAGTCTCTGACGAAAGTTTAAGATATTTACAATCTGTTTCTCTTGCACAAATGACCAAAGTGCAGTGCTCTTCTCTTAGTATACTAGTTAGTATGCATCAGGATAGTGTGCATACTAACTAGTACTCAAATTCTCAACAGATAGAATGTCTCAAATCAAGCCCTGCTGCTACACACTAACAGGAAATGACGCGACAGCTTCTTCTTCTACCACTATTTAACGATGGTTGCAACCAGCTGTAGGAACGCTATCGCCGGCACCTGCTGTCGAATATAAGAAACAAAATATTTGCGAGATATTTATGCCGGTATCAGCACCGAGATGTCTCATCCTTCTACTGCTGCTGAAAATGCACCTGTAAGTTTACAAGTTTCCGTTTACAACGTCACTAAGATGGCGGCTGTTTTGGCTAGATAGTGTTCATCGAACCATACTCAGTTTTTTGGGCTTTTTAGTACGACAATTTAGTGTGCATGCCGCACTAACTTTCGCATACTTAGAATTGAGACGCACTAACGCACTAAAAATACTAACTTTGAGTCGGCAAGTATGAGATTTGAGACACAGCACAGGTCTTACTGTGAAGCTAGCTTTATCATTGTGGAAAACAACGTCTCTTAAGTTCCACCATTAAATGTCATTGAAGTGTTTTCATCAGCGGCAGAACATTTTCAAAGTCTTTTCTGTACCATGTGTTCCTAAAGTAAGACGATCCTTTAATTGAGGTACCAGGCGACCAGTTGTTCGATGCTGAGCGGAGTGGACGGAAGAAGGCTTAACTATAGACGTAGCCACCAGGGGAACTCAACTCCTAATAGATATAACTCTAATCATGTAGTTAGGCGTTCATGGCATCGCTAAACCGGGGGTATAATTATCTGTTTTTTGATTCCTGTTAAACAAGACCAGAGAGTTAATGCGCTAAAACCCCCTCACACTTTTACACTAATAAGTCTCCACAAACAGGAGCATTTGTTGGTCCTTCTAAATCAGTGAGGTGCTAATACTTGTCCAACAACCTTTTTTGTACGCCACTCCTAGCGCCAAGTGAAAGGTGATGCCAGGCAGCAGAAGGCGATGTGCTGAACAGGTGACGGCACAGCCCGGACCCTCCCCGGGACGAAGGGCAGCGGGGCTCAGCTTACTGTAGAAAGTCACACAGCAGATGGTGTCCAAAGAAGTGAATTAGCTACACACGCGCCAGATGGGGGGAAAGAGGTGGTAACAAAGAAACATGGTAGCAAGGGGTGGAAGGGGGGGGGGTGCTATAATGACACAAAGGCAGAAGGGCCAAGGTGGGCTGCAGTGTTAGGAGGGGGTGTGTGTTTGTTTGTGTCGAAGGGTTGTCCAAGTTCTTTAGTTTGGTGGAGATTGTTTTGGGGCCATTAGCGGTCCCTCGGCTCATGTGTCAGATGCTAATTCGGAAGCTGTTCAAACAGACTAAACTGTTTTTGAAAAGGTGGCGTCGCAAATGTTCAGCCGTAGACTCGACTCAGGCGATCGTTCATAGCTTTGCGAAAACTAGATTAAGTAACATCTCTGTCCTTTCAACAAGAAGTAAGAAGATTGATCATGAAAACTGCTTTTTTCTCTACACAGATGAATGTATTGGAATCGCAAAACAATTGTTAGCATGCGTTGGTAGCGATAATGTGAGCATTTAACTTGACAAGCACCATAAGAAGGATGTTAAGCTAATAGCACTGCTGTTTTAATAGAAGAAACTTACCATATTAATAGTTTATGATTGGTTTTACGAGGAAAAGGAGTTGTTGCCAACAATAAATTTCATGACTGTCGATGTTTTGTATACGTTCCTTCAAGTGTAGCATGTATGCTAGGACATTTTAAAAGTGTAAACTAGTCCCAATCATTCTCTTACACGAGAGAACACTCAAAACTTTCCACCCACACTTTCAACACCTCTCACTTCTGAAAGCAACTGAACGCACCACTCTTAGATTAAAAATATTCTAGTCGGACCAATCAGGAGGCTGCGTTACCTGCTTTAGAGAAGGATTCCCGTTTAACTTAAACACGGTAGGCCATCATACCAGAAATTCATGGCATCACTGTGCTAATGTCTACACTCAAATAATCGCGATAATAATAAGTAAGTAAGTCATTTTTATTTGTATAGCGCTTTTCCAGACCAGGGTCACAAGGCGCTTAAACAATCAGAACAATATTCAATAAAGTATATACTTTTCTCTCCTCTGGTCCTGAATTGTGTTCAGGAACCATCAGTAGATTCTGATCCACAGACCTCAGAGCCCGAGCTGGGGTGTAAGTCTGAATCAGATCAGTGATGTAAGGAGGAGTCTGACCATGAATAGATTTGAAAGTAAGAACCAGAATTTTAAAGTTGATCCTGAAAGAAACTGGAAGCCAGTGAAGAGTTTCAAGGATCGGAGAAATGTGAGTTCTTCTACTAGAGCGGCTCAGAATTCTGAATCAACTGCAGGCGAGACAGATCCTTCTTGTTAGTATTGAGGTGAGATCTCTAAGAAAACCTCACAGGACGTTAGAGTTTGATCGTGAAGTGAGTCGGTTTGACGGGGGTCACAAGGTCGTGAGCGGGTCGTGTCGGAATCTGCTTCCAATACCCTCGACTTCGGTCGCCCCCCAACACTCGACGTGCGAAGGTGAGGTCTCGCCCTTTTTTTTTTTTTTGCCCGGAAACAACACCCAGCATCAGAGCAATTTGTGTCGGGAGCGTGGAGAGTGTATGTTTTGGGTGGAAGGTAATCTCACGGTGGTGCCGGCTCTGGAATGAGCTCTGGAATGTTAATAATGGTGGGGTGTAAAGGGGGGGCAACGTGACTTAAATGCCACACAGATGTGCCACGTCGGTGATGCAATCTGGGGAGGAAACTGCGGCACTTTCAGGCCGAAGTTTTCTCGTACCTTGTTTTTTAATCTCGCCCCCATCAAGGCCACGCCCCCTCCTTAGCCCCATCTGGCCGTGATTATTGGGCTAATCCGGCACAATGCGGCGTCCACTGTGTTTGTTTCACTCCTTCTATTCTCTCCGTCCCTCCCTCCCCTTCGCCCCCCTGTCACTCCATCCCTCGTTCCATTTTTTTTTCCTCTTAATGCCGGCGTATCAGTCACCAGCCGGGCGGCGAGCGCCTGCGTGGCGCGGTGCCAGCGCCGACAGCTGGCGGGGGAGAAAGCGAGAGACAAATAAACGGTTTCGGGACAGAGGGCAGAAAAGAAAGCGAGGGCGAGAGGGAGAAAGAGTGGGCGAGAGGCACCTTGACGCCGGTCGAATCTTCAATTCTTCACGCCTTCGTAGATAAAAAAAAAATCCTTGAGCGACTGCAGATGAAAATGAAAGGTTGGATTCGGAGCGTGATGGAAAATGGTGTTTCGAGGGCGCCAGACCCCCGGTGACGGGCGCCAGACCCCCGGTGACGGGCGCTCCTGATGGGACGTCCTCCCGTCTGTTATTGACTCTCGCTTGTTTACAGCAGAAACTAAGTAATCGGCGGATTGATTTTCTGTCGCCGTGGAGAAACACCTAATGAAAAAAACAAACCCAGTTCATCATCACGAAACCGAGAGTGTGTGTGTTTGTGTGTGTGTGTTCCTGAGAAACAACTCTAACCTATAATCAATACGCTCTGAACGACACATACGTGATCCAACATATCTAATGTCTTGTTTCCCCAACACTCGAGGTTTGGGCGGCTCGTTTTATTGGACCTTTATGATGGTTTGATGGTGTTGAAGATAGACTCGAAAAAAGAGAATTATCAGTTTTACTTCAAAAGGCAAATAAGAAAAAGAAAAGAAAAGAAGAAGAGGATTTGATGGATTACAAATGGATGCATCAATGGAGAGTGGCTGAGTTTTTTGAGGAGTGTTGAGTGAAAAATTAACCATCAATCCTTTTTTTTTATTCATTATTTTTGCTCGATTTCATATTGATATTGTTTATTTATTTCAATTACATTCCCATGTTGTGTATAATAATCTTTAGTGTAATAATATGTGTTTTGAAATATCACAAAAAAATGAGGTTTATTTAAAGAAAGAAGAAGAAAAGTAACGAATAAATGGATAAGAAAAGTAAAATTATGCTATCAAAATTGAAAGGAAAAAGAGGATTTGATGGAAAGTGGATGCATGTGTGTTGAGTGTCGAGTGAACTAAAATGAAAATGTTAATTTGAATAAAATGTAAAAAGAAAATCACCAATTTACAATAATTAAATGTTATAAATATATATATATATATATATATATATATATATATATATATATTATTATAGCACAATTGCATTCAGTAGAAGACCAGGTCCGACCTCAAAGAGCAGCTTCAGAACAGTGATCTAATGGCTACGTTCACAGGCTGCTTTAATTATGTTATTACGACGCTGGCTCTTTAAATTGCCAGCTTTCCTAAAGTCATGAAAAGTTCAGTCTCGAGAGGCGACAGATTAGGAAATCGCCCACGCTCCACTCACACCGTCATCCCAGTGTTTTTGTTTAATCCTGCTTGTGACGCCAAGCCAGCACGCTGGGCGAGCCTTTTTTTTTTTCTTTCTTTCTTTCTTTCTTTCTTCATAAATACCCGCCGTGTTTATTTGGCAGTATAACATTATTCTTTCCAGCCGGCGCTGTCAAAACACCACTGGCATGTTTATCATATATTCTCGCTGATGTACGGAGCTGGAAAAACATGCCTGGATTTCACCGAATGGAATCTCAGGAATCAAACGCGGCCTCAAAGGAAAGGATACGATTAAGACAAAAATGTCACTCCTTTTTTAACAAAATATTCTCAGAATTCTTGAAATGTATTTTTTAATCTTATATTTATTTTATTTTTTAAAGAAGAAAAAAAAGAAACATGCTCTTTATTTTCTATTATTTATCTATTTATTTTTTATTAACAAAAAAATTGGTCTCAAATTTCAATTGCTCCATAGTTTTCCTGTTTTTAATATTGATATTTTTCACCACTTTTTTTTCTCTTTAAATTCCTCACTTCATTACTTAATCTTTGTTTATATTATTTAATTTTAATTCCTACAAGAAATAATTCAGGTTTCTATTTTATTTATAATAATATGTTTTATAAAGGTGGCACTTTTATTAGAAAGAACAAGTAAATAAGCAGATTACCAAAGAAAATATAATGCTAACAATTCAACTTATATTTAAATTAATTGTTGATGTAAAAAGTAAATAGGTTGGTTTTTTTAAAAATCAGAATATAAAACATGTTTTGTTTCTCATCCAATTATGATTAATTTCTTTAAATTTAGATTTAAAGTGGATAGTTTACATTTTCTCAGTGTGAAAAACACATTATTATTATTTTCCTGTTGAATAAATCATATTTTAAAACCATTTAGTTGCTGAAATAAAGAGCTTTGAGAAAATATTTCCTACAGATTTAGATCCTCTGATATTCCTTGACTATAATAATGCGGGTGAACGTGCTGCGGGCGAAACCGTTAAGAGATTTATGCGGAAGATAACATCGGGTCGTGTGAGGAGAGTGGAAAAAAAAAATGTTGGGAGTCGATTCATCATCCTGCGTCCGTGTCGAGCAGGTTTGTTGGATTAAAAAAAAAGGGGGCGTGGCTTAATTCCAACAGAATGTGTGTCAGTGTGTTGCAGTCCGGACTGCATTCGTATTCCGGCGGCGTTCGCTTCCTCCGTCTGGCTAATGGGGCGAAGGACGAGTCCATCTCTTGCACTCGTTACGGCGCCGACTCGAAAATGAACCGAACGTCCGCCGCCGCCGCCGTGGCGTTGTTTACACGGAGGGGAAAACGTGGCCTGGAAGCTGATGGATTGAACAGGTGACTCATTAGCACAAAATACTATCCCGTCTGTACGACTCTGGAATGTTTCCGCCCCCCCCAGACCAATGGAATTCACGAGTGTGAATACCTCCAGACGAAAAACAAACCCCGATCTACATATTAACCCGTGAGTCATGACCGTGAGGGCTTCAATGTTGTCGACTCGGCACAAAAAACAAGACGCAGCTGGACAAATGTTGGATTAGTAGACGAGCCGAGGGGGAAGAAAGGCCTCTGAGAACTTCTCACATTCCGCTTCCTGTGCGGGCGTTTTTTTTTTTCTTTCTTTTTCGGTGCCAACAGCTGTGAGGAAGTCGCCGTGTGTTTTGAGTCCCGTCTCGCCGACGGGCCGCAGGTGCTGCTGCTGCTGTGAGCTCACTTCCTGTTTCGAACTCCCCACTGTGCGCGCATCTGTGGGCCGTTTCCTGTCGGGCACAAGGAAGAGGAAGCTATAGGAAACAGGATGAGCCTCCCGGGCCAGGAGGGGTCAGCGATGGTGTCGGGGCGAGGCGTAGGTGGAGGAGGATGCCGAGTATCGCCTCGGATAATACGACACCCGATTAGCGTTAGCGTCGGACGAGCTTCCTGTTTGTTGACTGACAAGCCGACAGGAAGTTTGCTGCACATACAGTACCTTCCAAACATACTATCACCGCCGGAAATGGGCTGGAAATGTTTCCTAACATCGTAAATGACCTGGAGATTGACATAAAAATGTATACATTGGTTCACTTAAGGGCGAAAGAAAATCGTCTAAATAGTTGATTTATTTTACTCAAACATGCTCACCAGACAGCAAGAATCGCAATCTTTGATTAACATCTTTAGTGTGTTCAGAGAAAAGCATTGAACAACATTTTACGATACGATATATTTGGCTCACAATACAATATATTCAGCTCACGATACGATATATTCAGCTCACGATACGATATATTCAGCTCACGATACGATATATTCAGCTCACGATACGATATATTCAGCTCACAATACGATATATTCAGCTCACGATACGATATATTCAGCTCACGATACAATATATTCAGCTCACGATACAATATATTCAGCTCACGATACGATATATTCAGCTCACGATACAATATATTCAGCTCACGATACGATATATTCAGCTCACGATACGATATATTCAGCTCACGATACGATATATTCAGCTCACGATACGATATATTCAGCTCACGATACAATATATTCAGCTCACGATACAATATATTCAGCTCACGATAAAATATATTCAGCTCACAATACGATACATTCAGCTCACAATACGATATATTCAACTCACGATACGATATATTCAGCTCACGATATGATATATTCAGCTCACGATATGATATATTCAGTTCACGATACAATATATTCAGTTCACGATACAATATATTCAGCTCACGATACGATATATTCAGCTCACAATACAATATATTCAGCTCACGATACAATATATTCAGCTCACGATACGATATATTCAGCTCACGATACAATATATTCAGCTCACGATACAATATATTCAGCTCACGATACGATATATTCAGCTCACGATACAACATATTCAGCTCACGATACGATATATTCAGCTCACCATACAATATATTCAGCTCACAATACGATATATTCAGCTCACGATACGATATATTCAGCTCACGATACGATATATTCAGTTCACGATACAATATATTCAGCTCACGATACGATATATTCAGTTCACGATACAATATATTCAGCTCACGATACAATATATTCAGCTCACGATACGATATATTCAGCTCACGATACAATATATTCAGCTCACGATACGATATATTCAGCTCACGATACAATATATTCAGCTCACAATACGATATATTCAGCTCACGATACAATATATTCAGCTCACGATACGATATATTCAGCTCACGATACAATATATTCAGCTCACGATACAATATATTCAGCTCACGATACGATATATTCAGCTCACGAGACAATATATTCAGCTCACGATACGATATATTCAGCTCACGATACAATATATTCTGCTCACAATACGATACATTCAGCTCACAATATGATGTATTCAGCTCACAATACGATATATTCAGCTCACGATACAATATATTCTGCTCACAATACGATACATTCAGCTCACAATATGATGTATTCAGCTCACAATACGATATATTCAGCTCACAATACGATATATTCAGCTCACAATACGATATATTCTGCTCAAAATACGATACATTCAGCTCACAATATGATGTATTCAGCTCACAATACGATATATTCTGCTCAAAATACGATATATTAGCGTTAGCGTCGGACGATCTTCCTGTTTGTTGACTGACAAGCCGACAGGAAGTTTGCTGCACATACCTTCCAAACATACTATCACCACCAAAAACACATGTTAGCGACTCGACACACACACAGGCCCATTCATTACTTGACACCACGGGGCAGAGTCTCGGGCGAGTCCGGGCAGATGAGCACCTTCTTGGAAATTATCAGCCGGAAAACATTCTGTGATGTCATAAGAGAAAAAGTTGTGTAAAAAAGGAAACAAAAGATTTACTTCACCGGCTGACGTTTCTAAATAGCTTCTGGGCTGGAAATGTTTCCTAACATCGTAAATGACCTGGAGATTGACGTACAAATGTATACATTGGTTCACTTAAGGGCGAAAGAAAATCGTCTAAATAGTTGATTTAGTCTAGAAATTTTACTCAAACATGTCCAACATACAATATATTCAGCTCACGGTACGATATATTCAGCTCACGATACGATATATTCAGCTAATAATACGATATTAAGCTCAAGATACAGGATCAGCTAATGGTATGATATAATCAGCTCATGATACGATATATTCAGCTCAAAATATGATATATTCAGCTAAAAATATGATATATTTAGCTCACAATACGATATATTCAGCTCAAAATATGATATATTCAGCTAAAAATATGATATATTCAGCTCACAATACGATATATTCAGCTCAAAATACGGTGAATTCAGCTCACGATACGATATATTCAGCTCAAAATATGATATATTCAGCTCAAAATATGATATATTCAGCTAAAAATATGATATATTCAGCTCACAATACGATATATTCAGCTCAAAATACGGTATATTCAGCTCAAAATACGGTAAATTCAGCTCATGATACGATATATTAAACTCGAGATACAGGATTCAGCTCATGATACGATATATTAAACTCGAGATACAGGATTCAGCTCATGATACGATATATTCAGCTCACGATACGATATATTCAGCTCACAATACGATACATTCAGCTCACGATACGATATATTCAGCTCACGATACGATATATTCAGCTCACGATACGATATATTCAGCTCACAATACGATACATTCAGCTCACGATACGATATATTCAGCTCACAATACGATACATTCAGCTCACGATACGATATATTCAGCTCACGATACGATACATTCAGCTCACGATACAATACATTAAGCTCACGATACGATATATTCAGCTCACGATACGATACATTCAGCTCACGATACAATACATTCAGCTCACGATACGATATATTCAGCTCACGATACGATACATTCAGCTCACGATACAATACATTAAGCTCACGATACGATATATTCAGCTCACGATACGATATATTCAGCTCACGATACGATACATTCAGCTCACGATACAATACATTAAGCTCACGATACGATATATTCAGCTCACGATACGATACATTCAGCTCACGATACAATACATTCAGCTCACGATACGATATATTCAGCTCACGATACGATACATTCAGCTCACGATACAATACATTAAGCTCACGATACGATATATTCAGCTCACGATACGATATATTCAGCTCACGATACGATATATTCAGCCCCCAATACATTGTATTGAGCTCACAATACAATGTATTCAGCTCACCGTACAATATATTTAGCTCATGATACGATATATTCAGCTAATAATATGATATTAAGCTCAAGATACAGGATCAGCTAATTGTATGATATAATCAGCTCATGGTACGTTATATTTAGCTCACAATACGATATATCCAGTTAGCAATATGATATATTCAGCTCAAAATATGATATATTCAGCTAAAAATATGATATATTCAGCTACAGATACGATATATTCAGCTCAAAATACGGTAAATTCTGCTCACGATACGATATATTAAACTCAAGATACAGGATTCAGCTCATGATACGATATATTTAGCTCACAATACAATATATTCAGCTCACGATACGATATATTCAGCTCATGATACGATATATTCAGCTCATGATACGATATATTCCGCTCACAATCCAATATATTCAGCTCACTATACGATATATTCAGCTCATGATACGATATATTCAGCTCACACTATGATATATTAAACTCACGATACAGGATTCAGCTCATGATACGTTATAATCAACTCATGATATGATGCGATATACGGTATTTCAATACACTTGCAACTTACAATTTTGAAAATAATTTTAGGAGTCATAAAAGAACTATGACTTCAAAAAAAATTGATTTGAAAGCCCAAAATAAATGTGTAAAATCAATACAGTAATGTGAAAAAGATATCGATATCTATCAGTTCATCGATTCATTCTCTACACCTGCGGCGAGTAAAGAGAAAGGCTAGTAAAGGGAACAGTGTCTCTTTAAATCTGCAGCTTGTGTGGATCTTAAGACGCTTTCTGGAAACATGTGATGAACATCTTTCCAGGAAATGCCTCTCTGCTTTAGAATCCATCCCTGCTCCAGCTAGAGATAAAAAAAGGATACATCCCAAGTCAAAGGATGATCCAGGACCATTCTTTTTTCTTTTTTTCTTCTTCTGCGCTCCCACCCACTCAGATCCCAAACTTCAGCCCCAGCTCTGCTCCGACCTCTGACTTCCCCACATCCTGTCGGAGGTTTCGTAGGGTGACTGACACACAGATCTCTGCGCATGTGTCAAGATTTATGAATGAGCCGGAGCTGGCACTGCTTCCCGACCGTTGTGTCGACGGGACTTCCTGTCAAAAGACGTGTGATTTCCTGCGCTCGCGCAGCTGGCTGCTTTTGGAAAAACACCCTTTGAGGGAGAAAAAGACCGAAAAAAAAAAACCTACAAGCGAAACAACATGTGATTTTTGTTTGTGATTAAAGTCAAATAATTGACGGACGGAGACGCTGACATGTTTTGACAACCGTGCCGACCCCTCCCCAGCTTTTCTAGGTACTGATTAGAGGCCTGAGGGGTACATGAGGAAACACAGGAGTCCTTTTAACTGCCAGTCCGGATTCTTGAGGCTGCATGTCATCAGTCTATTACAGCATTCCAGGAATGTGAGGATGGAAAAGATGGAAGCTGATAAAGATGCTTCAAAGATGCTACTTCTTTTTCTTTTTTTTTCCGAAAACCTGTGAGACTCCTGACATGTTGTTGGGAGAGTCACAGAACTTGATCCGTATCTTTCCTAGAATTATATTTCAAGATTCATTTTCAACCTTTATTTGCAAGAAAACCATCCACTGATCACTGTTATCACTATAAATAATGATCTGTGTTTACTTACTTACATTTTTTTTACCCATCAATATGTGTTTAACCCTCTTGGGTGAAGACCCTGAGAACTTAACGGCAAACCCTCAACTTTTCTTCTTCTAAACACTTTTTTTTCCAAGTGATACTCAGAAAAGGAGGTACAAAACTTCTTGGGCCGAGAGCTGAGGGACACCCTGGACAGCTCGCCAATCGCATACACCTCAGAAAAGTTTCGGTCATTGGACAAAAGTTCTTGAAAATCTTCTTTTTCATGGATAAAACAGCTGATAAGACAATGACATACAATTTGGACAATGACCTGAAAGGATCCTTAAGATAATATCGAACCGAGGCTGTTATTTTCCCATAATCCCCCTAGGTCGGCTCCTGGGGCTCGACTGAAGGTGTCAAGGAGACATCCAGGTTAAATACTCAAGCCACCTAAATGGGTTTTACTCAACACGGGCAGAATTAGTTCCACTTTCAGTCTCTCCTTGATCTTGTTCTTCCCGGTTGCTACAAGGCCGATGACCACAGGTCGGGATAATGTTAAGCACCGCATTGATCTTTTAGAAAAATATGTACATTACTGACTTAACAACTCGTGTTTTCCTTCAGTCAAAGGCCAAGTCATTTAGGGGTCCTTGACAGGAAGCTTGATTATTGGCCTGTTAACTTCAGACGCACAGGTTCTCCACCGAAGACTCTCCATCACCTCGCTCTTTACGAGATCCTAATTGGAGGAGGGCGACTCCGAGGAGGCGGCCGGGAGGGGGGGTGCGCCCTCAAGATGCTGACTCCTCAGATCTCTCCTGGGGGCCGGCTAATGGGTCGATCCGAGCAAACAGTCCCGGCCGCTGCTCCGGGGACGAGAGTGTCCGTCAGCCATTAACACTCGGCAGAAATATTTCTTTTATACGAGGTGTCAAAACAGGCGGGACGGCGGCTTTATAAGCAGACGGCGTGCAGATGAAAAGAAGGTCTGATGGGAGAGCGGTACCCCTCGATGGTTGCGGTAGCTTTGTGTAAGATAATAGATACCCCCGGAAAAACACCACGGACGGATAGATGAAAACAGACACCAATAGAGAATAACGACACCGAGATACTGATGCAGACTTTATAGACGACTATACCTGCAGTGCGATTATACACTTTGAGCACTATCAGGGTTCTCTCTTTGAGGCTGGAGGAACTTACCACAGAGATGATGTTTGTCTTTCAGTCCGGGAACGACTGGAATAGGTTCCTGGAGAGAGAGAGAAGCCTGGTCCTTTTACTTCAACTGCTGCAACCAAACAGTACCTCAGATCAGTAGGAGTACACAGTGAACCGTAAGGCTCCGTAGTATTACTCCACGAGGCTATATAGTATTACTCCGCGAGACTACATAGTATTATTAAGTGAGGCTACATAGTATTACTCCGTGAGGCTACATAGTGTCACTAGAGGCTTCATAGTAAAACTCCACGAGGCTAGATAGTATTACTTGACAAGACTGTGTAGTATTACTCCGCAAAGCTCCGTAGTATTACTCCACAAGGCTACATAGTATTACTCTGCGAGACTACATAGTATTATTAAGTGAGGCTACATAGTATTACTCCGTGAGGCTGCATACTGTCACTCCACGAGGCTACATAGTATTACTTCACGAGGCAACATAGTATTACTCTGCGAGACTACATAGTATTATTAAGTGAGGCTACATAGTATTAGTCCGTGAGGCTACATAGTGTCACTCCACAAGGCTACATAGTATTACTTCACAAGGCTACATAGTGTCACTCCACGAGGCTTAATAGTAATACTCCACGAGGCTAGATAGTATTACTTGACAAGACTATGTAGTATTACTCCTCAAGGCTCAGTAGTATTACTCCACAAGGCTACATAGTATTACTCTGCGAGACTACATAGTATTATTAAGTGAGGCTACATAGTATTACTCCAGGAGCCTACATAATATTACTCCGCAAGACTACATAGTATTACTCAACGAGGCTCCGTAGTATTACTCCATGAGGCTACATAGTATTACTCCGGGAGGCTACATAGTATTACTATACAAGGCTACATGGTATTACTCCACAAGGCTACATAGTATTACTCCGCGAGGCTACATGGTATTACCCCAAGAAGCTACATAGTATTACCTCGTGAGACTACATAGTATAACTCCAGGAGGCTACATAGTTTTACTCCGCGAGGATACGTAGTTTCACTCCGCGGGGCTACATAGTATTACTCAGCGAGACTAAATAGTATAACTCCGCAGCTAGATACTATTACTTCACAAGACTACGTAGTATTATCCCACGAGGCTGATACTATTTTGTGTATTTCCTGTCATGTCTGACTAGTCATGTTACAAATATGCAACGATCCTCTCAGGTCACGTTAGTTTAATGACTCAGAAGCAAAGGATGTTGGGTAATAGTCTCGTTGATGTTGTAAATTCCACGAGGGGGTTTATCAGCATGACTCTGAGTCAGAATCTCAGCCGTCTCCGGCATGTGTCACCCTAAAATATCTCCAAGGGGCGAGTGGTACCTCCCCCCCCTTCCTTAGAGACGACCAGCATCCTGCCGGGTCTCAGCGTGGTGCCACAACTTCCTGTACGGAGTCGGGGGGGTGAAGGGAAGAGACTGGGGGGAGTTGTAGGAGAGAAAAAAACAAACGGGAGGTAAAATTATCACGTAATTAAACGCCTGGTTAAGATCCAGATGTTTTTTTCTCTCTCGACGGGATCTTCTTCCTCCTCATTACAGCTTGATAAACAGATTGTTCAGGAGCCCGCCGAGGAGCCGGCGACGGCGAGGAAAACGCTCGGCTTTTGTTCATCAGCGAGACGGAAGATTGTGTAGGAAATTAGTTCAATTGAGCAACAGCGAGGTCTGTTCGACTGATTGGAACCAGAATGGAAGAATCAAGGGTCTAATTCAGAGGACGGTGGAGTCTGAGCGAGGCGACGATGTGAAGTGAATACTAATTTAATAAAAAAAAAAGCTACTTCCTGTTTGAGGCGTCGGAGGATATTTGTTTTGGCACAAAGAATGGGATTCCAATGCTGCTCCGCACTGACAACCAAGTCTGGTTCCCAGACGTCGGACGATCCCTTCAGTCGTGGGTCTCCAGACCGACCTCGGTTGACCTTCTGTTGTAGTGCAAGCAAAAATATTTTAAAGAAGACCAGATTTGAAAGGTTAAAATACACTTAAACACGTTAATCCGCCAACATTTATTCATCCTACGTGACGTTTACAATCCAACAACCTTCGACAAAATGGGGTCCAGAGTGAGTACTGATGGTTCCTGAACACGGCTCAGGACCAGAGGAGAGAAATCCTTCCAGACTGTTTCTCCTAAGCTTTGGAACGATCTCTGTGTTTGATGATCTACTGACTCCTTCAAGAAACATCTGAAGATGTTTTTATTTGTTCAGGCTTTTCCTTGAATTTCTGGAACTCCTGTTGTGTTATCAGTTTTATCTTGATATTTAAAGTATATACTTTATTGAATATTGTTTTGATTGTTTAAGTGCTTTATGACCCTGGTCTGGAAAAGCGCTATATAAATACAAATTACTTACTTACTTACTTACTTAAAACAGTAGACATCGTTTTCTCCATGAGTGTACAGCGGCCAGTATGGCCAAGTTCACGATAACTATCGTATTTGTACGATAAATCAACCCTCTGTACGATCAGTTTCAAGTGCTGGAACGATAGCTTCTTAAAGACTTTGGCTCAGCCTCGAGACCACCTCAGGATAAACACCAGGAAGAGCCAAGAACACAAAGCAACACAAGCAGAGCTACACAAAATCTACCTCTTTCTTCTCCTTAAAAAAATCCACCCCAGACTTGCGAGTGACTGATGTGAATTGAGAAAGTTTGCTTATTAAGTTCGGCGAAGAGCTGGCGGAGCGAGAGACGACAGACGCTTCATTAGAGGGAAGCAAATTGAAGATCTCGGTCGTACGCGAGCCTAATTGAGTTCTCCCTTTTGACGCAGCTGGCTTTCATGAACGTCTGCGAGAGTTATGTTTGGGTAAATTGATGAGCAGGTGGTACGCCCGAGAGTTTAAGTCCAACTTCAGGATGTTCGGGGAAGTCTCGGTGGATGTGTCGTCACCTGAAGGAACTTATGCGAGACCCGATGAACCAACAATCATTTCTTCTTCCTTGTTTCACAGCTATGTGAAGATATTATTTTGTATTGTGTGTAATTCTAGTAAAGATGGAAACTGTCGCAATTTATGAAAACGTTTCTTTTTCTCTTAAGTCTAAATAATTTAACTGTGAATTTGTTTTTGTTTGTTTTAAATTGTTGGTTTACGACATTGGAGTTCGGTAATTCCCCCCAAGTTTCTATCTCTTTCGCATCTATTCACTAGTTTTTCAGTTTATTATTATGTAATTCAGAAGTTTTTCTTACTTCTACTGTTATTTAAAAAATATTTTTCTTCTTCAAAGCATTCTTTTATGTTTTTTGTGTTCATTATTAAGGTAAGGTAAAACTTTATTGATCCCTCAGGAGGTCTCCTTCGGGAAATTGTTTTTATTATTTTGCCTCGTCACATTTTCACGTTAATTTCTCAAAATTGTCCCCATTTTGTCTACGGTGAATTCTTTAAAATTGATTATTTAACGTTGCTGATGTTTTTTCTAGCCTGGCAAGAACTGAGTTAAAGTTGTTTATTTTTCCATTATTTAAGCTTCCTTTTTCTTTTATTTATTATAAACCAGAACAATTTGTTTCTTGAAGTTAATATTATAATTGTTTTGACTTGAGTTTGTTAATCTTTGGTGTTCATTTTTCAAAATGTTCTGTTTATTCTATCCATTTATTGTCAATTCACAATTTTTCCAGCCTGGCAATACCTGACCTGATTCGATTTTTTTATTCTCTCGATTTATTTTGTTTAATCATTGTTTTTTCTTTTTTTCTTTTTACTAGAAACTTTACTTTCTTTATCTAATATATTCCAAAACAGATTTTCAAGCATCTACTTCCTACCTGAGACACGCGACAACCCAGGAATGCACTCGCGACACATGTCATATAATGACAACACACATCCAACGCCGGTCTTTCTTCTCCGGCTCAAGATTACAGATCCCCCTCCGCCAGCGAGGAAGTGTCACACAAAAATGACACTTATTCTCGACACAAACACGGCGCAGGAATGCACTCGGGTATGTACTTGCCCTGAGGAGAAAATTTGTGGGGGAAAAAAAAAACAACCTTGTTTGCAGTACGTTGTTATCAGCGTATTGTGTTTGTGGGCGATGTGTAAACACTACCTAAAGCCCAGATTCCTTCCCCCCGTGTTTACATTTCGCTCCGACTCTTCGTTCGTCCATCTTCAGCCGAAGGAATGTCGGGATTATACAGTTCGGATATAAACGTGGTTGACAGCAATTAGTTATTGCCCAACATCTCTCCAGGTGTTTCGCTCAATTCCTGTCAAGCTTTCTTTGTTATTTTTCATTTTTCTCTGTTTGTAGCTTTTCCATCCCAGATCTTTGGCCATCCAACCCCGGAGCCTAAAGCTATTTAAGCTAAGGCTCACGGGACGCTAATAAAACACACAAACCCCGAAGAATTCCCCAGAAAGTCGTCCACATCTGTGTCCACGGTCCAAGATATACACCCTCTTCAATATGAAACAGTTTTTTCCTGATACGCGTCTCCGATTCCACTTCAAAAACTGGAGGAAAAACAAGGCGTCGAGGTGGAGCGCAGACGTCGTCATTTACAGAGAAATTGTCCAGAATCCCCGTGACGTTGGGACCCCGGGTTTTTTTGCGGAAACGGCCCCGGACAGGATGCGGCGACACATGGCTGGATATGTTCACACACACACGGAACACATGGGAGACGAGCTGGAATGTGCTGAGAGGAAAATATGGTGGAAACATGAGCACATACGTACACAAGATCGTATCTGGAGCTGTGAAATGGTTTTAATAAACTCGCTCGTATCCACTCAACGTCAAGTGTCTGGACACGTGTGCGACCTTTTAGTCACATTTGCTTTCGGAAAAAAAAAAAATCAAAGACTTTTTGGCTTTCTGAATGAATCCCTAATTCCATCGTGACACCACAGCTAGGAATCTGGGAATTTGCCCCGGTCATGAGCGTCAGCGAGTGGCTGAAGGGAACAAGATTTGTTTTGGTAAGTTGAGGTCCTTCAACAGGAGCAGGAGATTCCTGAAGTTGTTTATCAACAACTGTAGGAAAGGGAGAAGAAGACGACTGGAGAGTCTGGTGAAAAGGTCTTACTTCGTCAGTGAATAAAGACTTTATGGAAAAGGCAATAGGGAGTAGAACCACGGTCGCACACTTCCTTATGAGTGACCGTGGTCTTAACTCCTAGATGCTACTTTGTACCAACAGGCACACCTTCGTCACGACAATCCACTTCCCCTTAAATCATAACCCCTTGCGCAGGAACCAAGCCCTTGGAGGAAATATTGTTTTCAGACTTGAGATAAACTTTCTTCTACAGAAGTATAAATAAAAACTGGTTTCTAGATCAACTGCTAGTGGCTCCTGTAGGTCATAGCCTGATGACTGTCCTTCCTTATTTTACCACCTTCTCAAGAGAAGATGGACTTGTAATTTGGGAAAAGAGAAGCCATTTTTTTAAGCCACATACTCGTCCTCTACCAGGAGATGGAAAGTCATATCATGTACAATACACCCTTGACTTGGTCGCACTAAATCTTCTTCAATTTACTTCTATGGCTTCTGTTTTAATTTCAGTTTTCCTCTGTGTGTTCAGATGCTCTTTGACAACCGACTAACCTCCCTACAGGATCGATAAACTGTTATCTTATCGTACGCCACAATCGAGTTAAGGCATTAAGCCTCTTGATACCATTAGCTAACGAGAGTAGGATCGGACAAAGACAAGAGAAGCGCATTCTACGAAAGCTTCTGAAAATCTTTCTGTATTTAGTTTAAATAAAACGGTGAGGTAACCAGCTTTAGAATCAAAGTAAAACAGTACAGGGATCACATTAGCAGATTGTCAAACAAATACGGTTGATAAGCAATGAAAGTTTCACGCAATCCCCATGAAAATGCTGTGTTTACTGACCCGTCAGTCAGAGAACTTCAAACTGGAATCTTTTAGCGTGAACGTCATTTCATTTTTGATCTCAACCTGTATTTTCTTAAAGAGAACTTGAAAGGGATCCTCATGTCAGAAAGAAACCAGATATGACTCTCTCTGTACTTCTTCACTCCTACACACTCCTTTTTTGTTTGACCACTCATTTGTTTTCTGTGTCACTCAGAATCCTTCTTTTAAACCCTTGGTTTCCTTTGAGCGGTGCCTGGTAAGAGATGCACCGCTGGCACCGGCTTGGATCTCGTCGGTCTACGGGTCGAGGCGGCGGCGGGAGGCGTCGGGACCTCTGACTGCGAAACATCTGCAGAATGTTAATGAAATCGACGAGGATGTGATTCCTCGGAGGAGTCGCTGGCTTGACTTCACGGCTTCGGGAGGGAAGGAGAAAGTGCCAGCGGGGGCCACTGGGTCGCTGGCTTGTGTCTCGGACATATAAACAGACTTCAGGCCAATCTCTTTTCTCGACAGACTGTTGTGATCAAGAGCACAGCTTGAGAGATTAGCGTGGAGGCTGAACTTCGTTTGTTTTTAATGATTTTGCTGATTTATTTTAGTCAGAAACAACAGCTCCAGGCTTTTTCCTTGATTTTCTGGAACTCCTGTTGTGTTATCAGTTTTATCTTGCCCTTTAAAGTATATACTTTATTGAATATTGTTTTGATTGTTTAAGCGCTTTGTGACCCTGGTCTGGAAAAGCGCTTTTTACTTACTTTTTTTGTTTTTTGGCAGTTTTGGCAGCACACGGATGACAAAAGTAAATATCAGCAATAATGACTTATTAACAGCTCAAAGGTTTCTTACCCACATGGATTTATTGTTGACCTTTCAGCCCATAATACAACTTGGGAGCCTACAATCTGTACGTTGTCCACACTGTGTCTCGTTTCCCAGGTTGTAGATAATAGTTGAGGTGGCCCAAGAATGGAGCCTTGAGGAACCCCACCTGCGAGTTATTAGTAGTAATATTTGAACTAACTAACAGAAGAAACTACTAATTCTAGTAATTCTAGTCCAAGAGGTCAGTTTGTTGTACCTCTAGTTTAGTGTTTTCTTATACTTAACATAAATTGTAATCATTCTGTGTTTATTCTTCTGATTTCAACCACATAGGCTGCGATATTTAAAAGTTGTGTTATCAGTTTTATCTTGACCTTTAAAGTATATACTTTATTGAGTATTGTTTTGATTGTTTAAGCGCTTTGTGACCCTGGTCTAGAAAAGCGCTATACAAATAAAAATTACTTACTTACTTACTTACATGTTACCCTTGCTAGCTGGTAACATGCATTAGACCAGAGGCCGTTATTATTTATTCTTGGAGATTCAATATACATGTATCTGTGTTCATCCGCCTCGATCACTCACCAACCAGATTCCTTTTCTTCAATCGTTTTCACTATTATTGGAGTCTGTGTATTATTGTTGACATTGCTTATAATGTTCCTTACTTTATAGTAAACACCAGAACATTATAGGTGATCAATATGAACATCAATCTTCTTCGATGTGAACCAACCATCTTATATGCATAAGACCATCAGGATCTTTAAAGCAATATTGTTGAAACAGTTGGACGCACCTCCCACATTGAGCTAATCTCCAGAGGGTTCAGGGTCAGTGTGCATGTGTGGGTGTCCGACCGACGGAACGTGAGAGTGAGCCATTTGTAATGCTAACCTTTGACCCCCTCGTCCATGGCTGTTGTAGCAGCGTTTCCTCTCCCTCGGGTGTGTGTGTGTGTGTGTGTGTGTCACTGGGGGAATCGGACGTATTTCCTGCTGCAGTGACTCCCTTGGTTCTAGTACAGTGGCCGACTGGGAAAACAGTGATAGTGACAAAGCGACGAGGGTCAGACGTGCCCACCTTTTCTCTCTCTCTCGCCCTTGGCTGACCCGGGATTAGGGTCGCGGCCAAACCAGATGCCGATCTCTCCTCGTCCCCTCGGCGAACGTACAAAAAACCTTCAGGCCTGACTTATCGTAAGCCACCAGTTTCCCCATCCTTGACATCATGAAATACTATAAACTTTGGTGGATTCACTAACTTTTTCAGCACTGGAGTTGGAATTTCAGCTATTCCTCTATTATTTCACCCAAAAGTATTCATCATTTCCTTTTCGTCCTAACATCTTCCTATAATTCTACCTCTTACTAGACACTGATCCCAACCATAACTCTCCCTCTAACCCTACACTTCAACCCCAACTGACCCAACCCTTGAATCTGAGTTCGACAAGATGCCCAGACTCTAGCCTTCCCCCCCTAACCATAACCCTTACCATTACTTAAAAACTCTGAAAGGTAAGGCCTTTATTCCATTGCTTTTGCTTCTTCTGTCGCTAGCGCTGCGCTGAGCTGAATTTATGCGACACAAATAGAAGCCTTGCTCGCTGTGGAAGGCAGAAATGTGACAGCTGTAAATTGCCTACTTGAATAGAGCAGTTGTGCGTCTGCTTGGGCAGCCTAATGCCGACACAATGCATATAGAAATTGGGCTAAACGTGATGGATGGGAGGTAGCTGTTCTGCAAGGCTGGTGTTGAATTAAAAAAGCTGGAGGAAATCAGACACCATTCGTCACAAGCTAGTGCCGTACTCTTTTGTTTTCTGCAATAATGTTGGTTATTTTCATCTACACATCTACCTGCCTTCCTCAATGGACTTGGCAGGAAGGAAGGCAGACGAAAAAGAGTCACGTAGATGGAAGGATGTGAAGGACAGGATGAGATAGAGGAGATAGTGCGGGGAAGTCTGCGCGAAGGTATTTATATTCCTCAGACGAGGGAGCGGCGGCGGCGGCGCAGAGACGAGCTGCCAGGTGGCGAGCCAGACAGAGGGAAAGCTAAATTTGAGAAAACTGAGATTTATAGCTGAGGAAGCATTTATGATCCGAACCTGGCGTCGGGGCAACAGATGTTCTCAGTCGAATACAGGTTCGATTACCTGGAGAAGAGGCAGTGACACATGAGTGGATTTTTTTGAGAGATGTCAATGAATCCAATTTCCCAAAGAATTCAAAAGCAACTTTACTTGAGCAAGTATATTTCGCTATTGGGTTCATATCAGGTATCAAATGAGACGTTTGTTATTCCCTCCAAAAAAAAAGTAAATGTCATTTTGACCTACCTGTAACTTTAGACCCCACAAAGGCTTAAGTTGTCACCGGAATTCTATTACACACTGCCTGCACTCTCTTCTTCATCTTTAATTTACATCATTGTCTTTGCTTTGTGTAAAATCTGGTTCACATACTTCGTAAATGAGTAACTATCTTTTGGCTGCCTGGAGTTTTGCAACAAACACATTCTAAAGGTGTCTTTAATGAATCCGAAACCTTCCCTGCGACTGGGTTCTGGGATGTAAGAAGCAGCGTGGCGATCAGAGATTTAATGAAAAGCGAGTCTGAAGTTTGCAGCTCTGCAGAGAATACTGATTGTCGTCAGCGTGAGTTTAAATCATTCTCTTTGTCTCCAACTTTCCCAACTTTATTCCCTGGCGTGAGCGTTTTGGAAGAGCTTTGTTTTTTGATGCTGGCAAAACAGATTAGGGCGAAAAGAAAAGAAGGGCAGGAGGGACGCAGTTTCAAATTTCTCATCCCGGGTTTGTTCAGAGGAGGTAGGCGAGGTCGAAGGCTCCCGAGGCTGCGACTCTTCAGCTCTTAAGAACCTGCACAGGGTCTTGTTTGTCTTCAAACAACCTTCAGCCATGTTTGCGTTTAAGAGTCACATGAACGATTAGTCCACAAAACATACACTGTGTACACAATGTGAATCTGCATCCTTGCATTTTGGAACGTACCTGAAATGTCTTTCTTCGTGTTCATACTACAAACACATGAGGTGTTCTAGGCAAGCGGCTGCTTTTAAAAAGTGCAGATGCTACAAAAATCCAAAGTTCCTGGAGTGTCCACTTGAGAAAAACCTAGATAAAAAAAAGAGTTGAAGGAAATTGAAGAACGTCATACATTTACATGACTTTGCATAATAAGGGGCGTGGTTGATCATGTACTAGCTGTCATCTCGAAGTGAATAGAACTTTTATGTTTTGACTTTTATTTTGGTTTTATTTTGTTCCCTTACTTCCTGTTTTCTTTCTCAGTCACAGCTGGACCTCATGAGCAATCAAGACCCCCTACTTCAACCACCTGTCAGTCCAGACCTGTGCCCACTAGTTTGTAGTTGGTTTTCTCATTCCCTCCTGTGGATTATTATTATTATTATTATTATTGTGATTATTATTATTATTATTATTATTATTATTGTGATTATTATTATTATTATTATTATTATTATTGTGATTATTATTATTATTGTTGTTGTTGTTGTTGGACCTTTTGCCTCTGTACTGAGTGTTTTAATGTTATTGTAAATATAAACCAACACATTTTATTTTAACGAGAACATGTCCTAAATTCCTTTAATGTCGACGTATTACTTTGGATTGTAAAATGAGTAAAAATACATCAACTCAGCAAACCTGGACTGAGTAGACCAACCACATCAACCACCATCTTAACAAGTACTATGAACTAACTACGACAATATATATATATATATATATATTACTAGAAAGAGTGCATTTGTGCTGTGGAAGTAGTGGTAAAATTAGAAGTAGTAGTAGAATTAGTAGAAAATGTAGTATTAGTATTAAGTATTAGTGGAATTAGTAGTTAAAGTAGAAGAAGTGAAATTAGTATTAAAACTAGAAGTAGTAGAAAAATAAAGGTAGTAGTAAAAGTAGTATTAGTTGTGGAATTAGTAGTATAAGTAGTAGGTCAAAGTGGAAGGAGTTGAAACATGAGTTGAAGATATTCCCCATTGAAATAAATGTGGTAGAAAAAGAGGAATACAATAAAGAGTGGAAGAGAAAAGAAAGCTAGAACATAGCCCACATTTATTTTGGAAACAAGCTGAATTGATAAAAGCTTGAACGGTTCAATTCGGATAAAATTTGTTTTATTCACACAATGAATGCTTCCCAGCATTCACACAATTACATTATTATATGAAAATAATGATTAATCCCAAACTAAGGTTTCACCGACGGCTGGAGTTTATCCCAGCTATCACGGGAGAGAGGCAGGTGAGTTCCTGAACAAGTCATCGGTAAATCATAGGCATTGATGAAAAACAGCTTTTTTTAAAAAATGTAATAAGTGTTTAAAGCTGCCGTCAGATTAACACGTCTTACTCTGGCCCTGCTCACCAACATCCATAAACCGATCCAAGCTCACCGATGTACAACCTTGACTCCATCGACTGATGAACTTCACTGAGTACAATAACAACACAGATTTAGAGACGGCGAGCCGCGCTGACACTTGACTGATGAGCAAAAGGTCAACGGTAACGCCTCGTAAACTTAGCGCCGCCGCTCCCCTAATCAGCTTAGAAGTTCAGCGCGGCTCCTGCGAGTAAGGTGGTGGTAAAACCCCGGCCCCGGCATTATGAAATAAAAGACTCAAAGGCGGCTACTAACGCGGTAATGTTATTGAGTTATCCCATAACTGGCTCAGCCAAATCCGCCCGGCTGCACTTTGGCTAATGTACAACAGCTGGTGGCAGCTGGGGCCCTCGGCGGCCATGATGGATGTGATGTCACGCGTCCGCCGCCGCCCACCGTGACCTCCTGAGATTCCTGATCCGCTGCAGGAGAGCGGTGAGTGCGACTGGGTTCGCTTGAGTGATGGTGCGGAGATGGATGGACGATCGTTGCATTTAGGGATGCACTTTTCTGGTGGCCGTTTAGAAAAACAATCAGCTTTTATTTGACAAATGACACTTTACTACATCCATCTATCTATGTAAGACGCCACACTCTTCAAGAGAACTTCAACTGTTATGTTTGCACTTTTATTTTGGTTTTATTTTGTTCTCTCGCTTCCTGTTTTCTTCCCCAGTCAATGAATGGCACACAGCTGGACCTCATGAGCAATCAAAGACCCCCTACTTCAAGACCCCTATCGATCGATCTATCAATCTTGTGCTGTGTCTCAAATCGCATACTATCGTACTCAAAGTTAGCATTTTTAGTGCGTAAATGCGTCTCAATTCTTAGTATGCGAAATTTAGTGCTCCATGCACACTAAATTGTCACTAAAACGCCCACAAAACTGAGTATGATTCGATGGACACTAACAACACTAAACGGCTCCATCTTAGTGACGTTGTAAACGGAAGTTACGTCATATATATATATTTATATATATTCATATACTTACAGGTGTATTTTCAGCCAGCAGTAGAAGGATGACACGTCTTCACTGCTGATACCATCTTAAATATCTCTCGAATATATCGATTCCGGTATTTTTTCTTTATTTCTTTTTACAAACTTGCAAAACGTGCTGCCAGCAGGTGGCGATAGCGTTCAAACAGTTGGTTGCAACCATCGTTAAATAGCAGTAGAAGAAGAAGCTGTCGCGTCATTTCCTGATAGTGTGTAGCAGCAGAGTTTGATTTGAGACATACAGTACTATCTGTGGAGGATTTGCGTACTAGTTAGTATGTACACTATCCTGATGCATACTAACTTCTAGTATACTAAGAGAAGTATGCGATTTGAGACACAGCACTGATCTTGAAAATTTAAAAGAGAAGGGAATTCAGTCACTTTATTTGTAGGAGTGTGGAAGTAAATGTGTGGCATCAGACTTTGAATATGAATTTCTAACATCAAATTTTTACAGCATCAAAATGGCCTCCAAATGTATTTATTTGTTTTACAGTATATTCATTTTGAAATGCATGAATTCATTCCATCTGTAAAAAAAAAAAGAGAGTATAAACATTTAAACGTCAAAATTGAACGTAAAATTGAACGTAAATAATTTTTAGTTTAAGAAACTGTATGTACAATGTGTCAAATAGTAAGTAAATAAGTAAGTAATATTTATTTATATAGCGCTTTTCGAGACCAGGGTCACAAAGCGCTTTAACAATCAAACAATACTCAAAAAAGTACATACTTTAAAGATCAAGATAATACTGAGAACAACACAGGAGTTCGAGAAATTCAAGGAAAAGCCTGAACAAATAGAAACGTCTTAAGATGATTCTTAAAGGAGTCAGTAGATCCATCAAGTACCTAATATTCAATGTTACGAACGCAAATAAACCAACATTACGATCGATAGCTTCTTCTTAGTTGCCCCTATGTTAACACTGAATTTTTTACATTGAATTTATTTAAGTAAATGGACGGCAAAACAATAAAAAGTACTTGAGCGTAAAAACTAAATGTAAATACAATCGGTGTAAGAAATTCAGTGCTAACATACGGGCAAATCAGGAAAAGCAATCGATCCCTGACGTTGTGATCATTTCCTCATGTACACTGCAATGTCAAGGAGTGAGTCGGAACAACCAACACAAGTCATTTCGATGCTGTAAATTTCAGTTTCAAAGTCCGATGGCACGCCTTTACTTCCATAAAGGAGGAGGATTTGTGACACAGAGATGCTTTATCGTAAAATGAGCGTTCATGGATCCTTGAATGAATAGAGATTCTGTTCGGCCCCGTGTCAAACATCAGCATGACTGATGTGGATTAGAGTAATTGCATCTCTCTGATGTCCCTAGAATTACTCAGTATTCTCCACAACCGTCAATACAAGGAAAATTACTATAGTCTTGTAATTATCCATTTTTTACTTCTGAGAATTTTTTGGTCTGAAATGAAATCAGGTTCTTATAGTAAACTCTTCAGACAAAAGAAGTGATGCTCAGACTATATCGCTGTTGTCATGGCAACGAGTCCTTTGTCACTTGCGCTCTTGTTATCTCGGGTCACAGTAGTAATTGGGAGAAAAACAGCATCGATCTAGCCTTGTATCTTGCGTTCTAGCATTCTATCTAGCGTTGTATCTAGCTAGCATTCTATCTAGCGTTGTATCTAGCTAGCATTCTATCTAGCGTTCTATATATCTAGCGTTGTATCTAGCTAGCATTCTATCTAGCGTTGTATCTAGCTAGCATTCTATCTAGCGTTCTATATATCTAGCGTTGTATCTAGCTAGCATTCTATCTAGCGTTCTATATATCTATTGTTGTATCTAGCTAGCATTCTATCTAGCGTTCTATATATCTAGCGTTGTATCTAGCTAGCGTTGTATCTAGCTAGCATTCTATCTAGCGTTCTATATATCTATTGTTGTATCTAGCTAGCATTCTATCTAGCGTTCTATATATCTAGCGTTGTATCTAGCTAGCGTTGTATCTAGCTAGCATTCTATCTAGCGTTCTATATATCTAGCGTTATATCTAGCTAGCATTCTATCTAGCGTTCTATATATCTAGCGTTGTATCTAGCTAGCATTCTATCTAGCGTTGTATCTAGCTAGCATTCTATCTAGCGTTCTATATATCTAGCGTTGTATCTAGCTAGCATTCTATCTAGCGTTCTATATATCTAGCGTTGTATCTAGCTAGCATTCTATCTAGCGTTGTATCTAGCTAGCATTCTATCTAGCGTTCTATATATCTAGCGTTGTATCTAGCTAGCATTCTATCTAGCGTTGTATCTAGCTAGCATTCTATCTAGCGTTCTATATATCTAGCGTTATATCTAGCTAGCATTCTATCTAGCGTTCTATATATCTAGCGTTGTATCTAGCTAGCATTCTATCTAGCGTTGTATCTAGCTAGCATTCTATCTAGCGTTCTATATATCTAGCGTTGTATCTAGCTAGCATTCTATCTAGCGTTCTATATATCTATTGTTGTATCTAGCTAGCATTCTATCTAGCGTTGTATCTAGCTAGCATTCTATCTAGCGTTCTATATATCTAGCGTTATATCTAGCTAGCATTCTATCTAGCGTTCTATATATCTAGCGTTGTATCTAGCTAGCATTCTATCTAGCGTTGTATCTAGCTAGCATTCTATCTAGCGTTCTATATATCTAGCGTTGTATCTAGCTAGCATTCTATCTAGCGTTCTATATATCTAGCGTTGTATCTAGCTAGCATTCTATCTAGCGTTCTATATATATAGTGTTGTATCTAGCTAGCATTCTATCTAGCGTTCTATATATCTAGCGTTGTATCTAGCTAGCATTCTATCTAGCGTTCTATATATCTAGCGTTGTATCTAACTAGCATTCTATCGTTTTTTCGATCTAGCTTTGTATCTAGCGTTCTAGGATTTAGCGTTTTCTTGATCTAGCATTCTATCGATCAAGCCTTGAATCTAGCGTTCTAGCATTCTATCTATCTAGCGTAGTATCTAGTGTTCTATCGTTTTAACGTTCTAGCCTTGTATCTATTGATCTAGATCTAGATCTTGTATCCTTGTATCTTGTGTTAAACCATTTCCCGAAAGAGACCTCCAGAGGAATCAATTAAGTTTTTATCTATCTATCTATTGTTCTAGCGTTTTATCTATCTAGCGTTCTATCAATCTAGCCTTGGATCTAGCGTTGTATCTAGCGTTGTATCTAGCGTTGTATCTAGCGTTGTATCAGGAGTAAATGGGAGAAAAACAGCATTTACGGGTTGAGAGGAAGGGAATGGAACGTTAACACTTGTGTGATCGTCATTTTTTAACTCTGTGACCCGTCGATGTCCCTCTCTTTCCCTGTGGCGCGATACTGGGAGGACGCTGGGATGCACAGCAGGTACATGCTTTATTAATGGATAGGACTCTATTTTTGGGTCTCCATGTGAGGCACGTTTGCCTCGGAGCGCAGAAAGTGCACCAATAAAACACTCCATCTTGGCCGGTGGAGACGTTTTCCTCTCTGCGCCGAAACCAAGAAAAAAAGCTCGACCATCTTTACCGAGTCACCACCAGGCTACATATCTGCTGCGCCATCATGACATGAAACATCTCTCCCTCATGCTACCACTTCAATGTCTTCTTCCTCCGTCACTGTCGAAACACACGCATGCATATTTCACCGTCCACTCTCACTTCACAGCTACAAGCTTCATCCATTTGCAAAGAGAGAGAGAGAGAGACGGAGAGAGAGAGGTAACCAGAGGAAGACGACTGAGTCATGCACTATCCATCCATCTATCTAGTGTTCTATCGTTTTATCAATCTAGCATTCTAGGATCCAGCGTTCTATCGATCTAGCCATGTATCTAGCGTTCTAGCATTCTATCTTGCATTCTATATATATAGCGTATCTAGCTAGCATATATCTAGGTACCATTCTATCGTTTTTTCGATCTAGCATTCTATCTAGGGTTGTATCTAGTGTTCTATCTAACTAGCGCTCTATCGTTTTATCGATCTAGCCTTGTATCTAGCGTTCTAGCATTCTATCAAATGTTCTATCTAGCGTTCTATCGATCTAACCTTGTATCTTGCGTTCTAGCATTCTATATATATATAGCGTATCTAGCTAGCATAAATCTAGCTAGCATTCTATCGTTTTTAGATCTAGCATTCTATCAAGTGTTCTATCTATCTAGTGTTCTAACATTTTATCTATCTAGCGTTCTAGGATTTAATGTTTCTTGATCTAGCATTCCATCTAGCGTTCTATCGATCTAGCCTTGTATCTAGCGTTCCAGCATTCTATCTAGTGTTCTATGTATCTAGCCTTCTAGGATCTAGCGTTTTCTTGATCTCTCATTCCATCTAGCGTTCTATCGATCTAGCCTTGTATCAAGGGTTCTTTCTGTATTTCCCGAAGGAGACCTCCATAGGGATCAATAAAGTGTTTATCTATCTATCTATCTATCTATCTATCTATCTATCTATCTATCTATCTATCTATCTATCTATCTATCTATCTATCTATCTATCTATCTATCTATCTATCTAGTGTTCTAGCATTCTAATTATCTAGAGTTCTATCAATCTAGCCTTGTATCTAGCATTGTATCTAGCGTTCTATCTATCCATCTAGTATTGTGTCCAGCGATTTAGCCTTCTATCTAGCATTCTATGTATCTAGCATTCTACCTATCTAGCATTCTATTGTTTTACCAAACTAGCTTGGATCTAGCATTCCATCTAGTGTCTTATCTATCTAGCCTTGTATCTAGTGTTTAAGCATGCTATCTAGCATTTCATGTATCTATCTATCTAGTGTTCTATGTATCTAGCATTCTATTGTTTTATCGATGTAGCGTTGTATCTATCTTTTATCCATCTGGCCCTTTATCTAGCGTTCTATCGTTCTATACGTCCATCCATCCATTCACAACTTTATCATGGGCAAATATCAAGAGTCGGTAACTAATGTCTGGAACAGTCGGGGGGATATGAGTGGGAGATCGAGGGTGTTTTATATCCTACATTGGTTCATGTAGAAGGGAAATGAGTTTCACTGATGGAGTGATGGAATACGACCTGATGAGTGTGAGCTAGAGAAACTTCTCGGTACTTCCTTGAAACTTATTCTAAACAAAACATCTGCGACCAAAGTTCATTAAAATCTACACAGAGAAGTGAAAATAAAGAAGCTAAAAACGTAGATGTGCGAAAAAAGGGAACAGATGGTTTTAAGCTTGGATAAGGTGTAGGTCTAATGGAGAGAGGGATAGAGTTCCACAGATGTAGAGCACCTGAGGGGCTTCACTGGAGGGGTCTGAGCTACAACACGATGGCGCAAGAAATTAAAGCAGAAAACTTCTATTTCCAAAAGAATCGGACCGTGTTCGATTCCACGTGGAAGCCGAACAGCACTTTTATCAAAACAAAGACATTACAATGCCTGTTTTGTCAGTTCATTTCCCCGAGAGGCCCTGTCTGGAGCAGAGATGGGTATCTTTCCGATTCACTGCCTCCCTCCCATCTGTTATCTGAGCAGCGCACCTTTCCATTGATTTTCTCCACCTGCCAAAATCTTGGCGAACAGCTGCTCGGTCAGACGTCCACATTAGTCAGCGGCGACACTTAGCAGATATCAATAGTCCGCCGCGTCCGTACCCGTCTCCGGCGGGTATAACAAGAACATAGATCATGGTCGACCACGAGAACTCCTTAAATGGAGGTCCAGGAGCCCATACGGTCGACAATCGGTGTTTATGTTCATACCAAACATTTCAGCTCATTAGGCTTTATTTCTCCCAGAGGCTCGTTCATTATTTCCCCTGAAACGACGGATTGTTTCAAGCCAACACTCTTTGGGACGCACACTGTTTCGTTGATAGAGCGGCAGGAATGCGTCCCTGAACGACCTTGGCTGTGTTAGTGGACTCGTCGGGTTTGTGTGAATAGTCGGCGGAGCCTCCTGAGGTGTTTGACGATAGCGCCTCGGCAGAGATAAGGCCCGTCCAAGCACTTCGCCACCGGCTGTTAATTACCCTGCATCACCCCGACCTTGAGGCGAACCGGGGTCGCCCGGCCCATTAGGAGGCACAACTTGCCTCCACCCGACCAACTTCCTAGGCGACGCTACCATAAATCGTCCCCGACGAGAAGCCTCTGAATGGTCTGCGGAGACATAAAACCCGACAGCACAGTTAAATTAGACACAAAGTTCTTTTCCGAATGTTTATTACCGGCCTGACAGCCAATACTGGGATAGAAAGTTTCGCTCGGAAATATATTTCGACCAAACTTTTGCAATAATCCCGGACTATTTCAGAATGATATTTCATGTATCCATTTTAATAATTTATCTATTAGCTCAATTGGTTGGTGACATTATTTTGGTAAATTAGCATTTTTAGAGTCCTGTGGTCTTTTAATAAATCAAATAACATTAGTAACCTTTATTGGTTAATTCACTTCTATAGCAATGCTAGTAATTTAGCATGCTAATTTAAACACTGTTTGTTAACAACACATCAGTAGTCAAGCTATGTACACTAAAGTTTATCTACCACATTCGCAAGGCGAAAACTTTACTTTGTCATATCATATTTTTAATTTTCCATCTTTTTTCTTACTGAAAGCAAGTCAAATACTTATTATATAGTGTTAGCTTAGCCAGGATGTTGCGACATCATGATTTCGATTGTGAGTAACACCAGATTAAGATTCCTATGATGATTTGCCATCCTAATGCTAGTCTTGAAATTTAAAAGAAATGCTAAGCTAACAAACCTACATGTATTGGTTTATTTTTAGGCATTCACAACACATGTTTAAACCACAGTTTTAGCTTAGCTTGCGGACAATTTTTGCTTCAGCTTCAAATTTTAATTAGTGACTAATCCATAAATATTTCCAATAGCTTAACAATTATAATGTTTACTAGTTGATTACAAAAGTTAAGCTATATCTTGTGACATCAGGATTTTAAATATGATACTGTCAGGCTACATAAGTAACGCCAAAATTAGCTTCCTATGACACTTTTTTCAACGTTATGCTAGTCTGGAAACTTTTAAAAAAAATGCTAAGCTAACATACGTTGAGAAATTGTATCAAACTCTAATGAAAACAAGTTGTATATGTTTACATCTGAACTTCCTTTCCAAGTTTTGACCCCAAAACATTAGATGGAAAGAAATAAATCTTTTTTCGTTAGCTAGCACACAGCTTGTTTGTTTCAGAAATGTTGAATAGCTACTAAGCCCTAAATATTCCAAATAGTTTAACACTTATGATATGAGCTCGACCAAGCTAGTAAAGCTAGAAAGAAGTTTAAAATACGGTATCATAAATGCTATGTGGGTAGCAACGATCCCAGTAAGCTACGTGCTTAACTAGTATCTCTAGTTAACATTAGTGTTGCGGAATTGCTAAGGTGCTGTTTTTGTTAGCAGCAAATGCTAACACATTTAATTGTTGGCAAAAACTGCTTTATAGTTTAAAATGCTTTCTCAATTCCTGTCATTACTGTGCTTTAGCTTAGCATGTGCGCTTTATCTACATGACGATAGTTTTGCTAATCGCTAGCGCATTTAGCTTATCTTGTTATTTCAAGATGTAAACAAATAACCATTACTTACTTACTGTTTCTTTAAAGATTAAATCCACAACATTTATTAAGGATGTTGTTACATGTGTGACAAACTCTCGTTAAGTTAAGTGGTACTTTTTAAAAAGTTGAAACAAGGTAACAAATGTTTTTTAAAGTAACTCATTAAATGCACGTCTCCTTCTGTTCCGATGCAGCTGCGATGTTGTTTTTCCTGTTTCAATTCATAGAGCAAAATTGGACACCCTGGAATGTTCCAGGAATGTCAAATCTTCACTGGAAGAACAAAAAAAAACAAAAAAAAAACAGCCCATAACTAACCACAGCCACATCCATCACTGGTCGTCGGGGTAAAGCGTGACACCGTATAGCCTTGATGGATCAACGTGCTTGGCTTTCCTGAACGATCCTGAGGGGGGCTCAGCTCCTCCGAAAAAAATCAGGGCCGCGATCGATCAAATTGCTTTTGTGCGTGAGCGTGAATCATTACCCGCCGCCGCCGCCGTCTCGCTCGCCGAAGCTAACGGGTTAAATCCTTCCCTTCGACATCTCATCAGGTTATGATGTTCTATGTATAGATCTTTAAATCATAGTGATGCAGATTATCTGGCGCACGGGATTTATGGGATTACGATGCCAAGGCAAGGGGGGCGGGGGGGTTATTAAAGTCCGTCAGGTGAGTTTAATCACGGATACTACTCAAACGAAAGTAACACCATAACGAGGAGTACATGCAATATTTGTAAAGTGTGTCGACACCCGCGACAACCTAGTTAGCGACAGGTAAAGGATGGTACACTTTTCCACCGAGCAGGTGTTGAACCTCCTTTTTTCCACCGCCTGTGAAACCTCGCCAAGAGAAAATAATTCACCGCCGCTAGGCGATAAATCCACAGAAGCTTCCCCTAAATTACTGCCTCCTTCCACTTCCTCCCACCCATCAATCCATAATCAATCACGGCGGCGGCGGCGTGGGTTAGCGTGACCTGGAAGATGGAAGGGCCCGAGTACGGAAGGGGAACTTACAAGAAAAAATGAGATCAATTACGTGAATGTTGTGCTACATTCAGGATAATCGGGACGCGACTCCGTTCGGAGACGTCTGCTCTTCATCCCGTCTCCGAACCCGTTGACCCTCGCAGACGCCATGTTTTTTTTTTCTCTGCAGCCCCCCTGCCCGGGCTATGCCAACTGACTCAGGACCAGGATCTGGACTTAAGTCCATCCGTCCTGATCCCAGACAGCCTCGAAACGTTCATTCGTCGTTCTTATTAAACATGAAATAATCTGACCAAATACCGAGACTAGATGAAATGGCTTCATCTCATCATCCGCCCGTTGATCCTGCAGCGAGTCACAGAGATGATGGAGTCGACAGTAATTCTCAGACGTCAAAGTCAATCATCCGGTCGTGACAAATGAGTCGCTAGTGTCGCGAATATTCGATGAAAAAGAGGTGAAAAATATTGGAAATATAGGCTGTTATCATGTAAATAAATAGATAGTAATCTGGTCAAACCAGTGTATTTGAGAGTTTATATATCATTAAAAAACATAAAGCAAAATTTTAAAGTAAACCAAAACTATTAATGTATAAAACTAAAAGTTAATTGCAAGTTATTCATAAACATTTAGTAAATCAAATGGGATTTTCAAATGGAATTATTAAAGTAATGTATTTGTATAAGAAATAAAAAACATTTTGAGTCACCAATAGAACAATATTCAAAGTTAGTTAAAAATTTAAACAGGTATTTTTAATCTAGTTATTTTGGTGACACTTTTCGAAACCAAAAACAAAAGTTGGAATTTTATCCTGTTACCTCATTGTTGTAAAAATATATAACTTTATCTTCACTCCAAGTTTAAAAAGGTAGTTAAAAAAATCATGATCTTAGTAAATATATATTAATATATTTTGAGTTACTTAAAGGGAATATTTGTTATAAGTTAAAAGAGAGAGGGGAAAAAACAGTTAAACGATTAACTTATGATGTCAGTAAAACCCTTAATAATTACATTAAAACATTAATAAGGTTATTGCAGTTTTATTTAGTTATTTGGGTAGTTGGTAGGTGAAATTTGTTTTAAATACAACTAGTTAGTTAGGGGACATGGTAATAAAGATTAGTGAGGTCCTACATTGAAAAATAAGTAGTTAGTAGTTAGTGAAAAAGAAGTGTCAATAGTTAGTAAAACAATAATAAGGTTAGTGAAGATTCCGATTAGTTAGTTGTTTATTAGCTATTGTAGTTTGGTAGTTATCAGGTTATATTGGTGACTTTTTCAAATACAATTGGTGAGGGGACATAGTCAGTCAGTATTAGTTAAAGAAAGTTAGGTTAGTGAAAGAAATACTTGATACTGTTTAAATGTTGATTCAGTAAATGAAAGTGGGTAGATTAGTGATCATAATGCAAGAGCTTAGAAGCTTAGTCAAGGGAGTTTTTATAGCGAAGCTTTGGTTTTAAATTAACATTTAGATGGAAAAAATAATCAGGATTAATTAACCAACTTTGTACAGTAAGAGTTTGTAATTAAATGTATACTTCATGAGGGAATAGTATGAAACTCTACGACTAGTTAGTGATGGGAAATGAAATAATTGAGGTAGCAAGTGTTGGTTGGTGAAGCAAGAAAGTTGGAATAGTAAGTGAAAACAATAATAAAGTCAGTGATTGTGATTCGTTGGTTAGTATTTTTAGTTACTATGGTTTAGGTTAGTACAAATGAAGAAGTGATAGTTGTAAATTGTTTAATGGTTTGAAGTCAATGTTGAATGAATAAAAAATAATCTGGAATAAATTCACCAACTTCGAACAGTAAGAGTTAATAAGTCAATATACTTTAAGAGTGAATAGTTTGAACCTCTACAGCTAGTTAGTGATGGGACTTAGTGACATAAGCCAGATTCGCCTATAGTATTACCTGTTACCAAAGGCGAATTGCAATAATTGCCGCAAATTACCAACTGTATTTCGCCAAACACAAGTAATACTAGTCCGGTGCGAAGCTGCATCCCGGGGTTTGTTATTGTAATTGTGCGTTTTCCATCGTACTGCGTATACGCTTTCTGTAATTGCGTATTGTTTGACCACCATAGATTCAAACATGTGTCTGTATCTGGCCCATACAGAAAATTAAATCTAGTGTCTCGTCTCGAGTCCGGGACCTACTTTGTAGAGTGTTTACGTTTCGGAGCGCGAGGTACAACGAAATATCCGGCCGTAATTTCCGTAAAACAGACTATTTTACAGACGTCGTTTATCTCATGAGAATGTAAGTAAGTAAGTAAGTAAGTAAGTAAGTAATTTGTATTTATATAGCGCCTTTCCAGACTAGGGAAAACAGGAGTTCCAGAAAATCAAGGAAAAGCCTGAACAAATAAAAACGTCTTAAGATGTATCCTGAAGTAAATAACACATGTGGGGGGAGGGGGTAATTTACAGATCGCCAAAGGTAAAACTAATCCCAATGTGCAAGAACATATAACATCTGCAAGAAGCTCCTCTGCATGTTCTACCAGTCTGTGGTGGCCAGTGTTCTATGCTGTGGTGTGTTGGGGTGGAAATGTGTCCAAGAGGAGTGTCAACAGGTTGGACAGGTTGATCAGGAGGGCTGGCTCTGTGGTTGGAATGAAGCTGGACTCACTGGTGACAGTTGCTGAGAGGAGATCATTGAACAAACTACTGTCCATCATGGATGATGACAGTCATCCTCTCAACACTGTCATCAGTGAGCAGAGAAGCAGAATGAGTGCACGAATGCTCCTACCCAGGTGCAACACTAATAGACTCAGGGACTCATTCATTCCTCGGGCTATTAAATTGTACAATTCTGAGTTCGGGGGCAGGAGTGGAGTGAGAGTATCTGGATGTTCTGTTCTATGTTAGTCTTTGTATCCTTTGTCTTTGTTGTTTTTCTTTGATCTATGTTCTTTATCTTTAGACTTAGATTGTATCATCTTGTTCTTTCTCTTTATGTTCTTATTCTTATTTTATTTTTTATGTATTATTTTTTATTGTTTATGAAAAATTGCTGGCTATTGGAAAAAAAAACAATTTGGTATAAAGTTTTACCTTACCTTACCTTACCTTAAATGTGAGTTCTTCTACTAGAGCGGCTCAGAATTCTCTCTGCAGAGTTTTGTATGAACTGCAGGCGAGACAGTATTCATAGTATGAACCTCACGGTCATGATCTGCCCGTGTCCAGATATGATGAATCACATTTTTGTTTTTTTATTGAGGTCGTTCATATGTTTGTGTCAAGAGAGAAACCTGATGGACGCTCTTCGAACACCTCTTACGAAACCTTGCTGCCACGCTAGAGTTGAGAAAAGCCATCTGGAGTTCAGCGACAGTGAGAGCCGTCGGCGTCGTCGTCGTCTTCACGGCCCCCGCGAGCACTTAATCCGATGAGAGGGAAGGCGCTGTACGCCATTACACCCTCCGGGGGGATCGGAGACCCCCAAAAACTCATTTTGCGGCTGCCTGACATCTGAGCTCGGCGGGTAATCACACCGACCCAGAGGTGTCAGACGCAGTTACAGACGAATGGTCGGCTCAGAGACAACTCTCAGGACTCGCAGTGGACTTCTTTTTTTTAAAGATCCCTCTCTCTCTCTCTCTTTTCAGTACCGACCCAAAATAAGATGACTTGAATTATTGAGCAGCTCGGGGACGACTGCCATGATGCGCCGAGATGGCTCTTTACGTAACCGCATTTTTGATCAACCGGAGGACGGGGGAAAGGGGGAATTGGGGGCAAGAGTTGGGGTGGTGGGTGGTGGTGGGTCGGGGGGGGGGGGGTTATAAATAGGTCAGTGGCCGAGGACGCTCCCAGCTGTAACGGCAGATGGAGAAGCAAAGTGACAATTAAAAAAAAAAGCAACAATCTGCGTGGAGGAGAAACACAAAAGTGTGTCGCCGACATTCACTTGAAATAGTGTCATCCACCACAGAATGAGGATTCAGCAGCGACTGGACCGCCTGGCTTTTCTTTTTTTTTTTTCAGCCCCCCCCCCCGTTCAACAAAAAGTGCCGAGTCAATGAATCCGATGGCGAGCACGGCTCATTAAAGCACAATGACCGAGATTCAACTCTGGCACGAGGCTGGACACAGTTTTTAGGGGAAGCAGAGATTCACATAAAGTAGCCACAGCAACACAGCAACACAAACTGAGTTGAACTGGAATGAAGAAATGGAAACTGAAGCAAAAATAAGGAACGATAGACGGAATAATTACTTTTATTAAAAACTAAATCATGTTAAAGATTCAGATATGAAGCCAAACAAAACATTTGTTTAGCATTTTAGCGTTGCTGATGCGCTGCTACTCGTTACTTAGCATTAAACTTTATATGCAGTTAATATCATAAAGAATTTACTTGATATTCTATAAACTTTAAAAAACAAAGTGTTTGAAATATAAGTCACTTATTCAGGAAAATAACAGATAATGAGTATAACTGTTAAAGAGGATATACAGTTTTCTAACCGTTAGCATTAGCAGCACTGATAATGCGAGTAAAAAAAAGAGGGGGAAATTATGTATCGACAACTTAAAAAATAAATCCAGTGCATATTTTTTGTTTTACTGAACATACTTTTAATGCTGCTGTGTTGTATTTATGAATTATACTTAAGTGTATTTATGGAACTCTATAAACTAACTTCACTTATAAGTCAATAACTATTTTTATAAAAGTATGGTTGATTTTAATATAGCAATTAGCACATGCTATTGAATAAACCAGACAATAAACAAACTCCGGTTTTTCTGTATCTATAATATTATATAGTTGCAACCTAAGGTCCATTGGCCAAATGCAGCCCACCAATAAGTTTTTGCATTTATGAATAGCTTTGAGTAGTTAAAAATGAAATATATTACAAATTGTTTTGTCATTTTGAAAGGGGGGTAAAGGAATTAACAGTGAAATGTTAATAATGGCTTACATCAGCATGACCCAATCACTGGTCCGGGGAATATTACTGTGCCCATGAGACATTTGTTTCCGGGGCCACAAAAAAAACAAAAAAAAACATTAAATAATCTATTCTATTGATACTGCCGTATTATTTTGAAAAAAAACCCCACCAGATTCTCTTTTAAATAACATTAACGTGTGACTCATGAATAGGCAAATTATTAAAACACACAATATTTTGAAACAAAACCTCTGTTTCAGATTCATTCCATATAAATGATGCTAAAACACAAAGTCACTAAAGATAGGAGACACACACGTACAGAACAGTATCGTCGGCGTACAATCGAACAGTCCAGAGCTCTCGCTGATTCTTTATGGAGAAATGTTATTTTCATGCACTTTCTGGTTTGTTTGCAATTTTAAAAAATGATTAATAAATGAATAAAAAGTGTTTAAAGGCAAAGGTCAATCGGTTCAAAGCGCGAAGCTAAACTAAACAAAATCAATACAAAAAAAAAAACTGTTTAAAAATATGTTTTTTAAATAAATAATATTACTTTATATATCACTTAAAATACATTTTGAATTCAGAGATATGGCATAAAGAATGACAAGAAGAGAAAAATGTATGACAAATTTTAAAAAATGATTAATAAATGAATAAAAAGTGTTTAAAGGCAAAGGTCAATCGGTTCAAAGCGCGAAGCTAAACTAAACAAAATCAATACAAAAAAAAATGTTTAAAAATATGTTTTTTAAATAAATAATATTACTTTATATATCACTTAAAATACATTTTGAATTCAGAGATATGGCATAAAGAATGACAAGAAGAAAAAAAATGTATACAAAAATCCCCCTTTATTTCTAGGTCTGGACCCTCAGATGTGTATCAGATGTATCGCTCGATTACAGACGGATTAATCCCAGTAATTTACAAATGGTGATTCACTTCTCCTGGTTTTCGATATTAATCTACACGCCGCAACAACAACAATGCGACCCCAGTGACATTAAGCTCATTATGTCTAGACGCACCCAAACACTGTTCCTCCCCGAGCAGATTACGACTCCAAGAATCCAGGGACGAAAATCTGCCATCTTCTATTCGCCGATGCTGATATCTGAGTCACGTCTCCCGGCTGAAGGGTTTAACCACGAAGGCTGGCTGTTGCTCCCTTACATTAGCCCCCCCGCCCCCCTGCCGGCCCCCCTTCCCTCCAACCATGGCCAACGCCGGAACGCCCGCTGAGGCACAGCAGGGTTGCCAGGTCATACTTAACACCGACCACCGCCTTCTCCATCCTCCCCGCCGCCGCCATTGCCCATCCCCCAATAAATCTGCATCACAATAAGGATGGTTGAGGAGAAGGAGGAGGGGGTTTCGAGGAGCCAGGGGAAAATTCTGACGGGGGGGCTTAGAGAGAGTGATGATCTCACCGGCTGCAACAAAAAAAAACACAAAAAAAAACCCGAGCTCCTGCTAGCAGATAACCCAGACCCCGTCTAATGACAGTAACGGGGGTTAAATGTGTTTGCATGTGGCTGCACGCGACTTGTATTTACCAAAATGCTGCCAGCTATTTTGGAGCCACGAAGGGAGGGGTAGGGCCGACTCGTTTCTCCTACTACCTTTTTTTTTCAAAAAAAAACTACGATTTCTGAATTGTTTTTTGAATTTTAGTTCAAAGGAGACGACGATTACGCAGTCGACCACATGCTAGCTGACATGAAATTGAACCTGGTGTAAATATAAAATAATGTAAATTAATGTTTTGATTCGTCTCATGACTAAAATGAAAACATTACAGCAGCAATCGGCAAAAAGGTGAGTTAGATGACTTTTGAAATAAACGCAACACAAGTTAAAGCATAAAAAAAACTTGACAAGATGGCCGACGTGCGCTAAGCTAATGAACGGTTAGCTGTTCTCCGCGCAACAGTGGCGCGCTCATGTCTACGTTCAAGAACATATTAATGTTAATCTGTTCTTATATATGTTATATATTGCCAACATAAATATTTTATTGAGGTGTTAGGCAAAATGCTTTAAAAATATCGTACAAAAGTAGTTCTGAAAATGTTTTGCTACGTTTTTTTCAGAGAATAGTTTTTGCTCTACAGAAACATTAGTACATATTTATTTAGTAGAAAGTAGTATCTATTGTGTGTAAAATAAAGAGCGTTCTAAGACACGTATTAATTAGAGTATTAGAGAATAACAAATCTTATATAGGAATACAGTTTCATTGGATGTGTTTTTTCACCATGTGTAGCAAGCTATGCTAAATGTAGCCAATTATTTTCAGCTTCATCAAATGTTCTACCGTTCATAAAACTTTGGGAACTACTTGTATTAACCTAGCTAGCGTAGCAATTCCACACCCAACATCCAAGGAACATATGTATATTTAAGTTTTCTGACGGACTCATGGTTAATAACCGACTGCTAACATAAAATATAAAGCTTGCTAACTTGTGATCTAATCGTCACATTAGATAAAGCGACAAAAGTTTACCGTATCCCGATGTGTAGTGTTTGGAAAAACGTCTGAAAAAAGGTCATCTTGACAAGCAGGCAAACATGGCTTCTGTGTGCAAAGCTAATGAAGTGTTAGCAGTTCTAATGTAACACTGCCATGCTAATGGACACATTAATAAAATATACAAAGGACTGCGGCTTAAGTTGTGACTACTATATACTGCTTACATAAATATATTAATAAGGTTGTTAGGTAGAAGGCTTTAAGATTACGTTTGTGGTTCTAAAAAACTAGTTTTCACTTTACAGAAACACTACGAAGTACAATTTATTGTGAGCGTCAAAGACACTTTCAATTAAAAAAAAAAAAAGTCCACATTTTCTGTATTTTGTTTTTAACATGGCTAGCAAGCTATACTTAACATAGCCAATTATTTTCCTTATCCTCAAATCTCATTTCAAACTTTGGGTACACCTAGCTTAAAGTAAGCTAGCATAGCGACGCCAAATCCTACATTGAAGAAACATATGTATATTTAAGCTTTCAAACGGACTCATGGTTAAATTCTATAATTTAATAACAAATAACAACGAAACCACTTGTTTACTTCCTTTTACTAATTGATTTTTATTTATCTATCGTCTGGTTTAGCCAATAGATAAATAAAAATCAAACATTTATAGTTTATAAGATAGTTTATTGAGTTCAATAAAATAAATAAAATATGGAGTACATGAGCAGTGTGTGTACCAGTGTGGCGCCATGTGTAGCATGAAAAATCTCCCTTCCTATATGTGTTTTTTTTTTTCTCCCCGGTAACACCAAAATATTCAGTGGATATTAAACTCATTTCAAATCTTGTGAATCAAAGCTGCTCTCTTTGCAAAAAGCCAGTTGTTTTCTTTGTCCAGCACTCCGGCTCCAAGTACCTTTGTTGTGTCGACACGAGGAGAAAAGAACAATCGCAAGTAGGAGCGAGGAGGTGGTTGTGGTGGTGGTGGGGGAGGAAGAGGAGGAGGAGGAGGAGGAGGAGAAGAAGAAGGCTGCGATAATGATGAATGAGATGATGGCACACTGACCTACTAACGCTGCAGCGCCAGTGGGGATGAGCTGCCCTACTACTGTACGCCCCTGTCTGCAACACACACTCACACACACTCACACACACACACACTGATCTCCTATTTTCTCCTCCACTCATCAAAGCGTCTTCTTAACCCCTTCACCCGCTCCTTTCTCCCGTCTGGCCATCTGCTTCATCTCCCTCTCGCCGCTCTCTTACCTGAAGAGAGAGGGATCAAAAAATAAGCTTTTTTTTTTAAAAACTTCCGCAGAGGTCAGAGGTCAAAAGGAAAACGGCCCCTTTGGTGGTTTCAGGGAGCTTTGCGAGTCCCAGAGATTGTGGGAAGACGGTAGCCGGGCTTAAATAAACACGCCCCGGAACGATCAAACGGGATCCAGACCGAAGACGTATCCTCTTCCCTGCTGCCCTTGACTCGCATTCCCGACGCAACCGCGTCCGCCTGTAAAACCCAGAGCTGCAGTTGCCATGGCAACCCGGCTCCTTGGCATGTCTACGCGCAGGAAAATGGGGGGGTGTAGCCACCTCTGAAGGATGCTCACATCAGAATATACGACTTTTTTTTTTCTCGGTTTGCCACGTTCGGGAACATCTTCGTCTCCCATTCAGACCCTCGACAGACACTGTCTGCAACAAGCCCCCCCCCCCCGGGCCAAGATGGCCGCCTTGTGCGTCTTTGTGGCGGCCTGCTGGTGAGCGCCTTTTCGCAGTCAATAAGCCAGTTGATCGAATTAATTAGCATCACAAAGATGTTTCTTTTTTCAACCCCCCCCCACCCCACCACCACCACCACCACCTCTCCTTTTCTTTTCAAAGTCCACACGCCCCCTTTCATGCCAACACACAGCAACGGCTGCTCTTTGTCACCGGGTGCTTGGCCATGCAAATGTTTTTTTGCTTCAGTTTGAACCAAACATTTAGTGACAACGTTCACACCGAGACGGGATGTTTGGAAATGTTTTAAAGAGGGTTTGGTCTTGGGGCGCGTCTCATTCTTTCGACTTGGTTCGTCTGATGGGATCAAATTACATTCAGCAAAAAAATATATATATATATATATTTAAAATGAGGATATGAACTTTGTTGGTTAAGCATCACTTTTTTGCACCCTGGTTAAATGTTGGCATTATTTTCACAGACCGGCTAACAGATAACAAAAATAAAAAAGAACAACCTATAAAAAACCTTTTAGTGCATGACAATATATCTCACCATAATGCTGACTATGCGAGTCTCTGGCTGGTTTCTCTAAAACAAGATATAGTGTTTTTTCACTGCTTATTTTTTTAGTAAACTTGACCAAAATAGTATCTCGACATGTTCAAACTCACAGCATAATGTAACGTAACATAATCCTGTTTTGTTTGTTTCAAAATAAAACGTATTTAAGTCAATAATAATCGATACAACAATAATTCAATAAACTATTTCTCTACAGCCCGGTGTCAGATGCCTTGTGGACCGGTACTGGTTTTCCTAATGGGACCAGTGGTTTAGCTAACACTTCCTAATTTAATGTTAAAAAAGTAAATGTAAAATGATTAAAACGTCTTAAAGGAAGTGAATTCCACTTGAAAAAATACATATTCTTGAAGATTAGCATTAATGCTAACAGGGCGCTAACTGCTAAAACAATTTTTAAGAACAGAATAACCTCGAGGAAGTACGACAAGTTCTTGTGTGTCTTTTATCGAAGATACTTTTAAGGAAATCCAAAACAAACTAGGTCGAACTATTCATTTGCATTTAGTTAAATTCCAGCCCTTCAAACGTTCAGGGTGACAATGCAAATTTTCTGCTGACTCATGATACTTTAGTACTAATGGTATTTTGGAGAAAAAACCTCCGCTTGAATATATCACATCCTTCCTAAATCACAAGCAGCGGGAGTGAAACCCTCACCAAGGTCTATCTTCGAAGCTAAATGACTCAGCCCGAATTTTATGTGTTTTCCCTTGGCCTGCACTTCACCCCTCGACTGGGTAATTTATACTCCTTAGTTTTTTCCGTTTTAATCCCTTAAACAGATAAACCGGCAGCAAAAGCATTTCCCTGGCAATTGATGGCAACAAAAGAGCGACTAGAGATGCGAGAGAAAACATTTTTCCAGTCCTGAGAGTCGCGGTAAAAAAAACCCCGTAGAAACGACGCATCTATCAAGTCGACTCTATCGGCGTCGAGTGGAGAGAGAACCCCAGAGACGAGTTAATTCTCCACCTTCTTTCCTGTTCTTGCTCTCCGTCCACTCGTGGAGCTCATCGGTCCACTCCTGAGAGGGACAATGGAGCCCTTTAATGGATTTGAGAGCTCATCCTGAAAAATGGGCGACGGCACAAACGGGGGTATTGTCTGGAGGGCGAGGGAAAGGGGGTGAAGGCAAGAGTGAAGATGTGATGAGCAACACTCTACGTGACGTAAATAATGAGTCGTACAGTTCAGTTGTGTATTTAAACATTTGGGTTGTTGCTGTTCACGGTGTTGCCCTAATGGAGGACGGTGGGAGATCACACGAAAACAGCATTTTTGTCAGAATCTCATGTGTACATGCGATTTACTGCCAGTTAAAACGGTGACGGCGTATGCTAGCTTGGCTGAAAAGGAACTATTTAAAAAAAAATGGTGTAGTTGCTTGAAAAGTAGGCCTGTTGCTCAATATATAATCTAAGTATTCATGTAGGATTACAGTCAGGACCCAAATGGTTCTACATGTCAGCTCTTCAATTCTCACTGGAACCGTAAGAGGAGAGAAATCCTTCCAGACTGTTGCTCCTAAGCTTCTTCTCTCTTTGCTCTTGATGGATCTACTGACTCCTTCAAGAAACATCTTAAGACGTTTTTATTCGTTCAGGCTTTTCCTTGATTTTCTGGAACTCCTTGTTGTGTTATCAGTTTTATCTTGATCTTTAAAGTATATATTTTATTGAATATTGTTTTGATTGTTTAAGCGCTTTGTGACCCTGGTCTGGAAAAGTGCTATATAAATAAAAATGACTTACTTACTTACTTACACAATGACTATGCTCCTCAGTCAATTGAAAGTAATGTCCAGTCCAAGTTGAACTCTTTCCTAAGGTATCTGAGCGTCTTTTTAGTAAGTAAGTAAGTAAGTAAGTTATAGTTATGTGTAAAGCGCCTTTCTAGACCAGGGTCACAAAGCGCTTGAACAATCAAAAGCAATACACGGTTTAAAAAACATACAAATTTAAAAACTATAAAAGGTCAAGACATAAGACAATAACATGTCCCGGAAAATCAGGGAAAAGCCTGCACAAATAAAAAGGTCTTGAGATGTTTCTTGAAGGAGTCAGTAGATCATCAAACGGTTCGTTCCAAAGCTTAGGAGCAACAGTCTGGAAGGATTTCTCTCTTACGTTAGGATTACCTTTAAAGTATGTACTTTATTGAATATTGTTTTGATTGTTTAAGCGCTTTGTGACCCTGGTCTGGAAAAGCGCTATATAAATACAAATTACTTACTTACTTACTTACTCTCCTCTGGTCCGAATGCGTGTTAAGGAACCATCAGCAGGTTATGATCTACCGACCTAAGAGCCCGAGCTGGGGTTTAAGGCTGGATCAGATCACTGACCATGAATAGATCTGAAAGTAAGTTAAAGTAAATTAAATTTTAAAAATGATGCTGAAAGAAACTGGCAGCCAATGCAAAGTTTTAAGGATCGGGGAAATGTGAGTTCTTCTACTAGAGCGGCTCAGAATTCTTGCTGCACAGATTGTTCAGATGGATTGGGGCGGTATACCATCAATCTTTCAATTCCAGAAAAAAGATGGGCCAGTGAGAGTTGAGTAGCTTTGACACCAAGGAGAGACTCAAAGTAGAGCTTTTCCTGGTGATCCCCTAGAAGAGAGCTTTAGATAATTGCAACCAAATAGATGGAAGGATCAGTTGAGCTAAGTATCCTGATTCCATTAACCTTCTGGTCCTTTCCCGCTGTACCTGTTATCCAGGGTCTTATCTTATGGCGCTCTCGAGTGCCATCCTCAAGATTCAATCAGACAATACTAGTGCCGGCTTATGCCTGGTTGTTTAAACATCGTTACTGAAAGATGCATTGAAATTTTTTGAGGCACAGGAATATAGTAAGTTAGAAAGTAATATTTATTTATATAGCGCTTTTCGAGACCAGGGTCACAAAGCGCTTAAACAATCAAAACAATACTCAAAAAAGTACATACTTTAAAGATCAAGATAATACTGAGAACAACACAGGAATTCGAGAAATTCAAGGAAAAGCCTGAACAAATAGAAACGTCTTAAGATGTTTCTTAAAGGAGTCAGTAGAACATCAAGCGCAAAGAGAGAGGAAGATCGTTCCAAAGCTTAGGAGCAACAGCCTGAAAAGATTTCTCTCCTCTGGTCCTGAACCGTGTTCAGGAACCATCAGTAGATTCTGATCCACAGACCTCAGAGCCAGAGCTGGGGTGTAAGGCTGGATCAGATCAGTGATGTAAGGAGGAGCCTGACCATGAATAGATCTGAAAGTAAGAACCAGAATTTTAAAGTTGATCCTGAAAGAAACTGGAAGCCAGTGAAGAGTTTTAAGGATCGGAGAAATGTGAGTTCTTCTACTAGAGCGGCTCAGAATTCTCGCTGCAGAGTTTTGAATCAACTGCAGGCGAGACAGATCCTTCTTGTTAAGACACGAAAACAAACTGTTACAATAGTCCAGACGAGAAGAAACAAACACATGGATCACAAGCTCCAGATCATGTTCCGACAACATTTTCCTAAGTTTAGAGATTTTTCTCAGTTGAAGGAAACAGTTTCTCTATATATATCTATATCTACTATATAGATATATATAGTAGAATATTCCATTTTTACTTCACATAAAACACAAGAAGATAATAAACCACCCTGTGCCCATTCTTTAGAGGTCGGCGTCAAGATATGTAGTCCTTGAGTGAAAAAAAAGAAAGCTTGAAGTTTCCACATTAGAATCTACAAATCATTCCTTCTCTCCGATGACTGTCAACAACCAGGGTAAAGCCAACATAGGAGTTTTATGCAAGACTGCACAGGCCCCTTTAGTGGTCTCGGGTCCACTTTTAGCAAGATGCATTCTGACATGTTGTGGTTGACAACAACAGGGAAGCATCCAGTTTCTCAACAAAAAAATGGAATCTAAATATACTTCTGTCCAGGAAATGTATGAATGCATTTGAATGGCTATTTTTGTGTGGAGTTGAGAAGCGGCACAAAGCAGATCTGTCCATTTAGATGGAAACGTGATGAATTTCTTTTGGATAGTGTACTGGAAATGTATTCCACCATTGCCATCGACAAAGAAAACACGGACACAATTACACTGAAGCGAACCGGGTTTTCCATCCAGAAAAGCTATTTCTCATCTAAACCACCACATTTGGATGGTGTAGCACTACAGCTTTTGGGAGGAAACAGTCTCCTAAAAAGAAATGATGAAGAGCCAAAACCAAACATTCACTTGTTTGAATACAAGATTTTCAGCCTTTCATGTTATTATACATAGAAAATACTGAGATGTCTTGGGTCTATGGTGGTACCTGGATTTGTGGATTATAAGACGCTATTCTGGGTCCGTAGGGATGTTTTATGTTGCGAAGTGCAACGGAAGAACAGATGGTACCTTCGGTAGTAGATCAGAATGTTTTTATCAGTGTTTTTCAATACGTTTCGAACCTGTTTTTAAAGACTGCGACAGGATGTTTGGGGGGTCTGTAACGGGGGATCAGACCATTGTTGGCACCCAGAACCAACACACACAATTATATTGTTACTTTACTAGATTATATCTATTGTTAGTCCACTTAACGTTAGAGACACTACTGACCCCCTCAACTTTCTAGTCTGGTTTAGAAATATCTTAAATTCTTTCGGTAAGAAAGGTTTGAAATTGACAAAGACAATACTTATTAACATACCCTCATCTTTGGAATTCATCTCAAGGCTCTAGCATCGGTCCAGGAGCAACATGTTGTTAAGTACGTTCAAGGGGTCACGCCGTTCCCAGACCTTTTTTCCTCCGGTTGCATCGCCCCAATGGTTGCATTCTAGTGGTATGTGGCGAGCCGTACACACTTGCTGCAATATTTGTGGCGGCGGAATGTTTGGCTTAAACCTCCCAAATCCTCCCCGGTGTCTGAGCCCACTTCACTCTCGCGCCACCGACGACCCCCTTTGAAATCTGATGACCGCCGATGAACGGGACCTCATAGAGGAGGGATAGACCTGACTCAGACGCCCCGACATTAGAGAGAAACCAGAAATTCCAAACATGGCCGTTGGCGTGTAACTCTGGATGGCAAGGATGGGGAGGGGGTGAAAAACAAGACCCTCACAAACATGTTGTTCTCTAGGGAGGGGGTGGCAAGAAAATAGTGGGGGGTGGGTGGGGCTGGAGATTTTTTTAAGCCCCTAGGGGGGGTGTATTCCACAGTGAAAGGATGGAGATCATTCTCTGGGTGGCGTATGCATACCTCACATACCACGGCTGTGACATGTTTGTTTGAGTGTGTTCATGTGAGGAGGGGGGGGGGGGGTGGTCTCTCTTTGCTGGAATGCCAGACAGATGGAGAATTATTAAAAGGAAACCATCAATTAATTGAAGACTATAAAGTCGGTCCAGCGAGTTCATCACCGAGGGGGGGCCGACGATGGGAACAAGAGGATAATATAGTTAGGATTTTCCAAAATGAAGAGTAATGGCTCGAGATCTGAATACAGGATCAGCCCCGGCACGACTGGGGAAAAAAAACCTCGACCTTATAAGAGGGACCGAGCCGCCGAGTATAAGGGTTCTCTCCGAAAAAAAACTGCAGCGTCATTGCTGCAAATGGTGGGATTCACCAGGTCTGGCCGAGAGACCTCATTACTCGGCTGACAAGGGCTGATTCACAGTCTCGGTCTGTGTCAATGTCTGTGTCATCCGAGGGTCTGCGCCTCTGAGTTATGTAACGACTTTTACACTTGTCATTCACGGCATATTCCAATTCTTCGTCGCTTCTTCTTCTGGCTCCACAGTGTGTTACGGGTCATTTCAGCTCGAAAGAGGAAACAGAAACATGATTCCGAGGAGCGTTTTTATCGGCGTCGCTAATGATTTGTGTACGACATGGAAGTGCGTGACCTCGGTTCCAGTGACAAAACCACCAGAGCTGGGTTGGTTTCAAAGAAACTGTTTGTTTTTTTTAAAAAAGACCCAGAAATTGGTTCCAAATAATCACACTCGTGGGTTTTCTTCCACAAATAGAAACACGTGCTTAAGTGGATAAAGTCCTGAACGAACCAATTTTAGAAGTGAACAGTATATACTATTTTTGTAGATTACAGTCATGTATTTGTCGTTATAGTAAAACAAAAAAGATTAGACAATTATATTCAAGTTAAGCTTATGATTTTATCATTGTATAATATTTCATCACAAGTACTTAAGCTAGATAAAAAATAATATTTCAACAATGATGCACAAGGATTAACTAAGTACTTTAAGCCATTATTTTGTCTGTACGTTCTTTTAACTTTGATTTTTGTGTGTTTAAATGATACAATTTTGACATAAGTTGAGAATAACTATGTCAAATGGCTTGTCACTTTTTTTAATGCTTTAATGTAGACATATAGCATTTTTTTTCCCCCAAGTACAAATGGATTGTTTATAGAGATTTAATAAGATTTATGAGATAAAGAGTCATATATTGAAGCTATAAATAGATATAGAAATAAATCTTAAGAGAGACCAATAAGGAAATAAGTTGATATTTAACTATAAACCTGTCTGAATTTTGAGGTGGTTTTATGCTGTTTTTTGGGACTTTTTTGTCCTCAAGATTGTTAGCTAGATAAAAAATAATATTTCAACAATGATGCACAAGGATTAACTAAATACTTTAAGCCATTATTTTGTGTTTTCTAGTAACAGTGTTGTAGGATGCTACGACTAACCATAAATCTGTACGTTCTTTTCACTTTGAGTTCTGTGTGTTTAAATGATGAAATTTTGACAAATAAGTTTAGAACAACTATGTCAAATGGCTTGTCACGTTTATTAATGCGTTAATGTAGACCTATAGCATTTTTTTCCAAGAACAAGAGGATTTTTTATAGAGATTTAATAAGATTTATGAGCTAAAGAGTCATATATTGAATCTATAAATAGATATAGAAATAAATCTTAAGAGAGACCAATAGTAAAAGAAGTGGATAAGTGAAATAATTTAGGGCGGTAGAACATAAAGATTAAAGGTTAAAAAAAAAGAAGAAGGGATTTCTGGAGGTGAAGAAAGTTGTTTGGGTAGATGTACTATTATACTAGCAACAGTATTATTATACTAGCAACAGTCGTATATTTAGGACATCTGGAAGTGTATTGACGTCTAATTGACCGTCTTATTGAATAATTGAATCACGGTCGAGACAGATGCTCTTTAAGTTTTAAAAGTTGATCAAAGAAAAGAGCCCCCCCACTCGAGACCCTGGTGCAGTTTTGAAGGGCCCGTGGATTGGCCAGGGTTCGTCTGGCCCCGCCCAGGGGCGGAGCCTCTGGTCCAGTTCGAGGCGCGGTTGAAATACTCACAGAGGATTCTCTGACATCCTTTAATTTGAGCTCAGCCGCCGTGGGTTCCACAGCCATTCAAAAAAGGGGGGACATCTCATATCCAGTCCTAGCCAGGGTGAAGGAGGTCCATTCAAGGATTGGTCCCTCTCTGGCAACATCTCTCAACCACCAGCTGGATTTTTAACTTTTTGATTCATTGATCAAAAAAAAAAAAACTCCTTCGGGGTTTTTCCTTTTTTTCCATTTTTTGTTCCATATATCTAACGTGGAAAGATGGGAGTCCAGTCGTCCAAGGGTGGAGTAGCTGTCGAGGGCAAAGCCGCTGCTGACCCCGTCGCCGCAAAAGCCAACGGCCAGGTGAGTGAAGACCCCTCCACATGGCCCCCAGACACCCTCATCCACACGCTTTCCCCCCTTACATCCAGATCCCACCACCAGACCCCCCTTTTTCTTTATGAAAATGTAACTTAAAAAACGCAGTAAAGGGATCAACAGATGCGCCGCGCTCGGGGGAGGAGGGGGGAGTGGGGTACTGACGCCCCAAATCTCTCTTTCTTTTTTAAAAAAAAACGACAGATTTGAGTCAAAATGTGGATTTGAGTAGCGTTTTCTTTCATGAAAATCTCAGCAGACGGGAGATGCGAGCGCTCACTTCGAAACAAAAAGATGCGCAAAGGATGCAAATGCGTTTCGGGCTGGAGGCGCAAACAAAAGTGGCGCAGACCCGGTGCTCCCTCAGACCGACACACACCCACTAACAACCGAAAATGCATCTTATATTATTCATCTTTAATATTCGGATACAATTGTGCGTTCAAGTAGAAAATCTGACGCAAACTACCCCAATTTTTTTTTTTTGCGTCAAAACATTGATGGATTGAGACATAACGAGACTTGACTACTGCTGATGTAGACAACAGTTGTAGCTGGGGGGCTGCAGATCTCAGTTGAAACCAGTTTCACGGGGAATCCTTTGTTCCGCAACTTGCAACCCGTGGAGCTGCGGTTTTTTGGATCTCTACTGCCCCCATGCGGGCGGAGCCGCGAACAGCTGCCCTGACCCTCCTGCACCACTGTCAGTGCACAAGCAGCTTTCCTCAAGTATAACATGGATTATCTGTTGGAACAAATGGGGCTAATGCTAATCTGTCATATGACAGATCTGCTATTTGATTTATTGGTGGTGTTGGCACACAATTCACCGGATAATCCCTCGATATTTTTAAGTGTTTTTTCCCCCCTCTAGGGATAATTTGTTGATTTGACCCACTTAGATGACGGCGCTAACAAAAGCTTGTGTTCCGCAGGAGAACGGTCACGTGAAGACCAACGGCGACGTGTCCGTCAAGACCGACGGTGAAGTGGCGGCGGCGGCCGACGGGAACGGAACCGCCGAGCCGGCCAAGGAGGGCGGGGAGGCCGGCGCCGGGGACGCCATCGAGCCCGCCCCGGCGGCCGAGGGCGAGGCGGCCAAGACCGAAGGCGAGCCCGCCAAGGAGGTCAAGAAGAAGAAGAAGTTCTCCCTGAAGAACTCCTTCAAGTTCAAGGGGATCTCACTGAAGAAGAGCAAGAAGGCCAGCGAGGAGGGCAAGGAGGAGGTCGCCTCCCCGACGGCCGAGGACAAGCCGGAGGAGAACGGCCACGCCGCCAAGGAGACCAAAGAGGAGACGCCGGCCGCCGAGGCTAAAGAAGGCGAGGATGCCGCCCCGGCTGCCGCCGCCGCCGCCGCCGCTCCTGAAGGCGAGGCCAAGCCCGCCGAGGAGGCCCCACCGACAGAGGCGGCCCCCGTCGAGGAGGTCGCCGCCGCCGCCGTTGCCGCCCCCGCCGAGGACACGACACCTGCAGCCTCCGAGGGCGAGGTCAAGGCAGAGTGACTGAAACCCCCCGCCACAGCATCTGAACTGATTTTCCAAGATTAAAAATATATAAATATATATATGAAAGACTCGCGCCACGTTCTCAAAGTTATAAAACAAAACTACAAACGAAGACGACAAAGGATTATATCACGTTTTGCCGATTCAACCACCAGTTCACTGCCTTTTTATTAGTTCTTTCGACAGACGGAATCTCACCGAGCCCTGAAAAAAGCATCAACTTGTGGAGAAGGTAATGGATTGTATGTGGAGCGAATCAGGAATACAGACTTACTTTCCAAAATTCACGGAGAAGCATCCTTTTTTTTTTAAAAAAAACAGCGTGGCAGCCCTATAACTTTTTATTTTTCATTTCTCATTTTTTTTGGGGGATCTAAAAAGAGTGTCACTGAGCGGGGCAGACCATCCCCTTCACTCAAGACTGACTGTTATACGGACACATAAACCTTTCAAATGATCGTATTCATTTTTAGAATTCTGCATTCCTATATTTTACCCCCAAATTTCAAGTATTTTGTCATGTATAGAAAAGTGAAAAATTAGCAGGGGAGGTGAAAAAGAGTCTTTGTTCGTGCATTTTCATTCTTTTTCTGGCTAAAAAAAAACACATTCAAGCTTCTTGAGTATTGCAGTGTTCACATTTCAGAGTTTATGATGCAGGGGTTGGGACTGTGTACAAAACAAATGTGAGCTTTTTATCTGCAACATGTCTCTGTAAATATGTTTTGGCCAATATTTTTGGTTCTCTTTATTTTGCTATCGTTTGAAGATGTTCATGGTTTTATTGTAACTTTTAATAAGGGTAAATAAATGTTTGATCCCCTCTGTCTGTCTCCTTCCTTGTGTTTTACACCTGAAACATGCTTTAGTGTAGTATAAATGTCATATAATACAACAAGTTTACATTAAGTAGTATTCAATGTACACTAATGTAAAGTCAATATTTAGAAACTTAGTATTGATATACTACATTAAATGTTTGTAAAACTATAAGAACATAATATATACCTATATTGAAACAGAATATATATATATATATATATATATATATATATATATATATATATATAAAATAAATAATAGATTATATAAAAAATTAAAGTGAAAACATAATTATGTGACAAATAACCACAAGTGGTCTATATTTATAACAAAACATAAATAAATAATTTTTATAGTGCTATCATAACACGGTTAATATAGTTTATATATATATTTTCACTCTGAAATAGCATTAGCGGACGCCTAGCTTACCGGGCTAATGCTAATACGACGGTCTTTGGCTCCGACTAGTGGACAAAGAAGAGACACGTCGCTTGACTTTTAATTCGGCCGGTACGTCAATAATCATTATTATTTAATTTATATTTGTGTTCATGTATATTTATTTTCACCTGTTTTTTCCGAACTTTCCTGTATATGTTTCTTTGTTTATAGCGCCCATCTTTAAATGAGCTAACAGTGAGTGTGCTAGTGTTAGCTTATGTGCTAGTGTTAGCTTCGATGCTAGCGTTGTTTCCATTGCTATTATCAAAACTACTCTAAACAAAAATTATATAAATGATTGATAAACGAGGAATTATCTATTCTTTATTAAATCTCTGGTACACTTGTATTTTACCTTTAATAAGAGAAGGTTTCCATCTGGTGGTAACTAATATTTTAACAAGAGCGCTATATTGTTAAAGTTAAATCGTTTTTTCATTTAAAAAATCTAAGCTGTTTCTTACATCATTCTTAAATGTAGATTTTATATAATACACTTAAAATTGATAACGTTGCATTTTCTAGTGTTTTTTATGGTTTATTGTCATCTATAGTCAACAATGCAGTTTTAGTCTCTACTCTTTAAAATATGTTTTTCCTATATAACAAATAAGGTAACACAGGTGAGTTATTGTGTCAAGTATATGTATTCTGGGGTCACATGGGCACATGTTATTCTGTTATTCTTGACAATTTCAATGTATTTTTTGCTGCAGGATTTGTACCAGGAAGTCAGTGATCAAGGTTCTTTCTGAAGTTCCTCAGGAGAATGCATTGAGAGGTGAGTCCGTTTTTGTTTGAGTTCTCGAGGGCGTGGAAGTGGCTTTGTGTCTTTTGGACAGCAGAAGTGTTGAGGTTTAGGGCGAGGTTATCATCAGTGTGAATTCCCAAATAGTCCACACTGTTGACTCAAACTACAGCCAGATTTTGTTATGTATATAATACCTGTTATATGTTTGTTTTGATCATGACGATATACTTTAGGGTGTCTGAGCTTGTCACGTCATTTTTTCTTTGAACCCTGCAGTTGATTCAAAACTCTGCAGCGAGAATTCTGACCCGCTCTCGTAGAAGAACTCACATTTCTCCGATCCTTAAAACTCTTCACTGGCTTCCAGTTTCTTTCAGGATCAACTTTAAAATTCTGGTTCTTACTTTCAGATCTATTCATGGTCAGACCTTCAATCAGTAGATTCTGATCCAGACTTACACCCCAGCTCGGGCTCTGAGGTCTGTGGATCAGAATCTACTGATGGTTCCTCGCACACGGTTCAGGACCATAGGAGAGAAATCCTTCCAGACTGTTGCTCCTAAGCTTTGGAACGATCTTCATCTCTCTCTGTGTTTGATGATCTACTGACTCCTTCAAGAAACATCTTAAGACGTTTTTATTTGTTCAGGCGTTTCCTTGATTTTCTGGAACTCCTGTTGTGTTATCAGTTTTATCTTGATCTTTAAAATATATACTTTATTGAATATTGTTTTGATTGTTTAAGCGCTTTGTGACCCTGGTCTGGAAAAGTGCTATATAAATAAAAATGACTTACTTACTTACTTACTTTTGTTATCTCTGGGTGAAAGTGACCCGGAGGCCGTAAAAACAAATGTGTTTGTGGTATCCTTTGTGTTGTCTCTGGGTTAAGGTGAACGACCTCCACCACTGCATATTTATTTATGGAAGCAGAGACAAATGGCTTAAGGGCTAAAATAACATTTGATCGCATTTCACATCGGCAATGAATCAATCAAAAGTCACCTGAGGAATTAAAAACTAAATATTAAGTTAAAAAAAACAACTCCCACAAAACGATGTAACTATTTATTTGCACATATGATTATTTTGTCTTTATTTTCTATTATTAAATTTAGTCCAAGCATAAAAAAAAACCTGTCATTTGTAACATTTGTTTCTGTGCTTCGCGTGAAAAGAGTTGTCTCTGTAAAGTCCCCCAATAAATTAATTCTTTCACTGCCCTAGTGAGACAAAAATATATATTCTAAAAGCAAAAAAATATATATATATTGTTTTCCTGAGGACAGTACATGTACACGATTAAAGACATCCCTCTTTCACTCAGCAGCACAAGCAACAAGGAGTCAAATATGGAGTATAAAAGGGCACCACATGCCAACACTGTGGCGCTTTCATTACGTAACACAAGAGAGCAGTTCGTCTGCAGCTGGGAAACACTTCCATTCGAGGGATCCAAACAGTCTCACGACGACAGTTGCCGTCGGTGAGCTTATGAATGTTTGATGCCGAGCGACGACACGTGTCCTCGACCCGTGTCTCCAGTTCAATTAAATACGCAGAGATGGACACGTCCTCCTTAAAGCGTGGTGCTGGCTCCGATCTCCTGGGCCTTCTCCCGTTTGCACAGACTGATGGTGCTCCCCAGCGTGGGGTCCTTCCTGTACGTGGACCTGGGCGGCGCCATGTTGGTGAGCTCGTGCTGCTCGGCGAAGAGGAGCCTCTCGTTCTCGTGCCGGACCTTCAGCAGCTTGGAGATGCGCTTGCCCACCAGGTAGATCATCTCGCAGAAGCACATGAAGATGCAGAGGGCGCTGGAGGTGACCATGAAGATCATGAAGATCTTCTTCTCCGTGGGGCGGCTGATGAAGCAGTCGACGGTGTTGGGGCAGGGGTCCAGGCGGCACTTGGAGAGCCTGGAAACGTAAACAAATGAACAAAAGCACACGTGGTAATTCATTCATTATGAAAGACGGGAAAGACTCGCCGACTCACTTGGGAAGGTCGTAGCCGTGATAGATCCGGAACAAGATGTAGAGGAAGGCGATGTCGAAGCCGGCCTTGAACACAAGGCTGACTAGATAAGTCCACCAGAGACCACCTCGCTTCTTCCCGGGGTTGGCGTATAGGTGGGAACCGTTGTGAAGCTCCACGTACTTCCTGTCCTTGCCTTCCCGGAACTTGACGTGGGCCATCACCATGAGTGAGGGACAGGTGACGAAGATCAGCTGCAGGGCCCACAGACGGATGTGGGAGATGGGGAAGATGTGGTCGTAGCAGACGTTGGTGCAGCCCGGCTGGAAACACAACAGATTCTTAGAAACACGTCAGATAGCAGTCACATAAGACCATGAACTCTTAAATAAGTGTGAACATAAATACAACACAAATACATTTGGATGCACACAATGTGGGGGAAAACAAATATTAAATGTAAAAATATAAACAAAAATATGTAGAACCTAGGGTTATGTATGAGCAAGAACCAGGTGATGCAATACTTATAACAATACACAGGCATGTTACGATATATTGTGATATATTGTGACACTGTAGGTACAAGGACATATTTGTAGTATTGTCCAGTACTTGACTCTGGCGTTACAGAATTTACAGACCACATCTCTTGGCGAAGTCGTAACTGCTTTCATTTGTTTTCAAACCAAAATATGTCCAAACATCAGCTTTAAAAGCTGCTGGAGTCACTGTATCCTCTCGTCCTCAGTCGTAACTGCTTTCATTTGTTTTGAAACCAAAATATGTCCAAACATCAGCTTTAAAAGCTGCTGGAGTCACTGTATCCTCTCGTCCTCAGTTGTAACTGCTTTCATTTGTTTTGAAACCAAAATATGTCCAAACATCAGCTTTAAAAGCGCCTGGAGTCGACTGTATCCTCTCGACCTCAGTCATCTCCGGGATCTCACCGGATTGCAATGTTCCTTTAGCTTTGGAGGACATAATGACTGCTGCCATCTAGCGGCCAGAAGTTTAATTGTAACCCTTAAAATGAGGATAATTCAATTAGTTAATTTTCTTATTTTATTTCCACTTTTACTTTTCCAAGTATGCCACTCCTCTCTCCAAGGTTGCTTAAAATTTTAATTAGAAACTGACGTAAATCTAATTGTGAAAATGTTTATATAGTTATTAATGATTTAAAATTAAGTAGCATTTAGCACTAGGATCTGTAAAAGAAAAATCCAAATAAAGTATTTCATGTGTTTATGGGTCCACTGTTAATACTCAAAGCATATACACTTGACAATATTTGTACAAAAGTGAAACAAATAGTTCTAGTTGTGTTATCGTGACCTTTAAAGTATATACTTGTTTTGATTGTTTAAGCGCTTTGTGACCCTGGTCTGGAAAAACGCTATATAAATACAAATGACTTACTTACTTACTTACTTACTTACTTATATATCTCTACTAAAGCTGCTGACCCCATTGACCTCCCCTCTGATAAGCAGAAGTAAATGAATGGATGTCAGTATTTAACCTTTTTAATCAATCATTATTCTTTGAAATCAGAAACACACTAATGTCCAATAACTATTTTTAAATTATTAAATAACAAATGACCCTATAAAAACATAATTTAAGAATATTAAAATGGAAATAAGACTTTAGATTGTTTTCTTGGAGCATGTGACAGAAAAAAATCAACATGTTTTTGTTTTATTCAAAACTGTAATAGACACGGAACAGGAAACGCAGGATGTAAATTATTCAAATAAGCTTTGACTTTGGCATATGTGCTCTCATTTTCGCTTGATTATAAAGATATGTAAACTAACCACATTTTTCCATGCGTTCACTTTGCTATTAATATGAGCTATTATTTGATTTGTACACGTTAAAAATGAAGACTCTTCAAGTTGAAGGTTTATCTAAAGGCAATAATGTTGTCGCACCAACCAGTCCGACCAGTAAAACCACAAGCGCAGCACTCGCTTCATACCTGCCGGGTGTTGCACACGAAGTCCTTGCTCTCGTCTCCCCAGACCCTCTGCGCCGCCACCACAAACACCAGCACTCGGAACACAAACACCATGGACAGCCAGATCCTCCCGAACGCGGTGGAGTACTTGTTGACTCCACTCAACAGGCTCTCTAGTCCCGACCAGTTCATCTCTGCGTCTGGCCCGGCCTGGGCGAGGAACTCTCAAGAAGAACCCTGGGGGAAAAAAACGCAGATTCAAACATCCATGTTGCTCAAGAGCTGAACCCTCTATGAAGTGTTGACTCAGTGCGGGTGAGGAGGAGTTGGTCCTCGGCCTGGCAAACACGTCTGAAATGTAACCAGAATACCTTTTGTCAGTCATAGCGGCTGCACCCCGAGCTGAGCTTGTACAGGCTCGCACGGAAGTACGTAGACACTAGCGAGCTGGTTAGCATACATCAAACATGGCTGTGTTTGTCTACTTCATCGCTGCGAGGCCTTCTATAGTTTATACTTATAGTAAGTAGAATTATTGTGTGGGTTATTAGAGGTTTATAATTCGTGTTCGGAGATTTACAAAACCTACAAGACCAGGGTCACAAAGCGCTTAAACAATCGAAACAATATTCAATAAAGTATATACTTTAAAGGTCAAGATAAAACTGATAACACAACAGGAGTTCCAGATAATCAAGGAAAAGCCTGAACAAATAAAAATGTCTTAAGATGTTTCATGAAAGAGTCAGTGAAAGCGCTATACAAATAAAAATTACTTTCTTACTTACTTACAAAAAGCAGTTGATCTCCTCTATATTCCTCAAGAAACAAGAAACTTCATCAAGTTACATTTTTTTGTTTTGTTTCACAGTGAAAGAAGAAAACACAAATAGCAGTTTATCAATATATATGGTGTTACTTTCTTTAAATTTCATTTTAGTGATAGTTTTGCCATATATTAATTAAGTATCAGGAGAAAAAACATGAGATTAAACTTCATTATTATTCATTTAATATTATTTATTATTCATTATTTTTGTACGGGGATATGCAGTTCGGAGTCACTGTTGACGAAAACATGACCAAGAATCAAACCTTTCGTTTATTATCTTTATTTTAAGGAAAGCCTAATGCAAATCTGTTGTTTTGTTCAAAAGGATGGAGATATAGTGTCTGGATTTTGATGGAATTATAACTTGTTGGACCAAATATGTTTTTGTGGCAACAGGCCCTTAGAAAAAAAAACTTCTGTGTCACGAAATGAAAAAACACAAGATGATGCAAACTGATGAGATGATCATGTTTGGACTCGTGTATGTTGATACTTTTAAGGAAATGGGACTTATAATAAGAAACTCTTATTTGTTCAGGCTTTTCCTTGATTCTGTGAGACTCCTGTGTTTGTCTTATGTGTCTTGACCTTTTAATCATATATTTTATTGGGTATTGTTTTTATTGTTTAAGCGCTTTGTGACCCTGGTCTAGAAAAGCACTCTACAAATATTACTTACTTCATTTTGACATACACCAAATTCCTTTTCACCTAAAAGAAAGACCAAACTAACAATGGCTCAAGTAAAATTGAATTAAATAAACGATTTAATGTAAAAATACACCTTCTATCACAGTTAAAGGAATAATATATGAGATTGAATGGATTAATAATGGCTCCCCCCTGTGTTATAAAAGTGTATCTGTAGTGTCCCTCTGTTGTGCCTTTGCCACAAACCACATGTGCATTTGGTTAAAAATGGTTAATAAAGATTAATGTTAAAGAAAATATAAAATAAATCAATTTTACAAGGTGAAAATAGTATCTTGATTCTCCCTTAATTGTTGGTATCATACTTTTTTACATAAATATCTACTTTTGCGCCATAATTCCTTCAAACTTTTGTACTAAAAACAAAAGTGGATGTGTTGTATGTGTTTACTTTAAGTTTGTTTACTGCAAATAACTCAAACCGTAAACACCAACCAGCCATTTGCGTTGCTCATGAGTTACATAACTCATTCAAATCCACTCTAGCACTGAACAAAATGCCGGAGTAGATTCAAAGTCTCTCAGGTCATCACATGGTAGAAGGTTAAAACAAACATAACAAGACTTGGATTGAGTTGCTGAAATTGTTTTTACAAAAATCTCTCTTCACGTAGAAGAAAAGGATGAGTGACAACTTAAGATCGAAAAACCACTTGCCTTCACTAACCCTTTCGGAGACGCACAGACTTTATCAGAGAAGACGTGCCGTACAGTCGGTCTTATCTTCCGCTGTGACTCGAAAGTGGCTTAAAATATTGATTTTTCAGGAAAAGAAGATGCTTGTCAGAAGAAGTCTGTGAGTGAGGTTCTCTTTACCTTCACTTGTCCAAAACAACTTAACAGTAGCTGTTTTGTAATGTTTGGATTTTGTCCTCAATCGTCACTACCTGATCTTTGTTGGAATATCTTATGTCAAAACAAGGTCTGGGGTACATTTCTTGTGTCCCCGACTCGTGCTACTTTCATCAACTTTATAGCATCAAGCCTTTTATATTTATTTATATTGGCCGTTTTATTGAATTAGTTGCCTTTGTTTAAAGGTTCGGGAAAGTAAGACATTCTGAGAGAACTTTAACATCCACAGTTTCAACATAAAGACAAGACAGATTCCAGATTACCAACGTTTTCTTGGAATTCTTCCCTTAAAGTGTCAATGTTTGGGGGAAACATTAACATCGTAGGATGGAATTTCCAGATGATCTCCTTTGTCCTTCATGTTCTCATCAACCACTATCTTATCATAACCATTTCTTCAGCCACACTGTCTCTCCTTGTGTCCTCCTGAAATGAGTACCACGTATAACTCAAGGGTTTCCTTTCACTCAAGGTCCTTTATCTCAACATCAACGGGTCCACCCTGCCTGCACTCTCCTCTTCACCTCCAATCTGACTCACCTGTTTTCATGACCTCTACTTCAACTTTCTCTCCCCACATTTCTTTGCTTCTCCTCTCATTCTCAATACAAGTCACTATATCATCAGCAAACTCGAGAGTTATTAGAAACTACTCCCTAACCTGGTATGTCAATCTGTCCGACAGCAAAAAGTGGTTGGACAGTCATTGTGCGATATAATATATACAACTCCCAAGATGCATCTCTGTTATTTTACCACATCCAGTTTTGATGGAAGCAACAATCCGAAGACATGTTTCTCAGATATGACTTTTTATGATCATTTTGACTTTCTTAACACGTAACAGAGGGTTTTAGTGTGTCGTTCTTCAACTATTTTAGGATTATTACTGTCATTTTTTCGACAGTTTGTTGCCAATCTTCCAGATTGAGTGTGTTCGACACACGCCTCTTGTCATACCTTGTAAACAGAGCGTGATTTTATCATTTATGTGTAAAAAATGGCAGGAATCGGTGCCTGAACGCTGCCGCCCTCAGACAGAGGCACACATGGGAGCTATATTCAGGCCGACATACTTTGCGGCCGAGCTTGATGTTTAGTTAGAAAGGAAACTGTTTGGATATCGGAATTCAGGAGTGACTCAGAGCAGAGCGTCTGTTAACGCTTTCACCTCCAGTTTCAATTAAAGCGACCCGAGGAGCTCCTTAAGACTCATTTCATCGTTCAATAAAAGAAAGTTGAGGGTTATTAACGTTTAATTTTAGACAGAAAAATGGGATCAGTCAAGTTTCTACAGCGGATCAATCGTCTCTAGTTGACAGTGTCGACTAATATATCCTTCCTGCTTCAGGGGTGAAAGACAAAAACAACCTGAAGTGTTTACTGTCAGCAAGTGTTGCACTTTCTTGTAGCTGGACACACAAGTTCTGTTTAGACAACGACTTAAAGTCACCGAGCAAAACACTTACCTGTCGCTGAAAGTTTGGTTTTTCACGCCGGCACACGGGGAAAGAGGATGAACACACACACACACAGATGAAAATGGAAAATAAAATCCAAGATCCGAGAAGGAAATGTTTTAGTCGTCTCTCCTTTCTTGTCCTTCTGCTTTTCTTCCTCCCTCGCCCCTCCAGGGAATCTTGCCAAACCAGATCCAGAAGTCGTGACGTCAACACATACTCAAGTACTAACATGCAGAGGTAGATACAGGGAGACAACAACAAAAGTAACACCTGGAGTGTGTGTACAGGTAGTGTCTCTCTCTCTCTCTCTCTCTCTCTCTCTCTCTCTCTCTCTCTCTCTCTTTCGGTGTGTGTTCGTGATAAACGAAGCCACACCCTTGAACCTATGAATCATAGTTTCCTTGTTAAGAGGTGCAGTCTGTGAAGGGGTACGATTTACTGTAAGTATTGGATTTCAAGATGATTAAAAAAAAAAATCTTGTTTTTAAATAAAATATACAACATGTTGTTTGTATATATGTGTAGATTAAATGAAAGTTTTAGATAGTTTTCAGCTAAATAAACTAACCATCTGATAAGAGGCATAAAGGTATCTCAGTGATGTGTTTTCTTCAATTAGTATAATAGAGAAAAACTATAGAATTAACTCTAAATCATAGTCAGAACTTATGTGTTTAATATGTGCTTTAAAATAAAGTGTATTTACTTCTTAACATATCATAGGTTCATTGTAAAACTTATTCCTCCAAAGATGAAGACGTTTATATATTATATATATTGTATGTATTGTATTTGTTATTACAGAATATACTTTCGGGTGAAAAAAATGTGACTTCATTGAATTTAATGTTTTGCTTTTATTTAAAGGGACACTAGTGTGAAAACCCAACTTTCCTGACTTACTCAAATGTTTAAAATGATGAAGTCTCCCCCGCCTGGAATCTCGGCGAATAAGAGGTTACGAGAGCGAAGCCCACTTGTAAATATGCCTTAAACTTAAATTTAAAAATATTCAAATTAACTGACACTAAATATTCATGAAATTTGGGAAATCCTCAAACTTTCATTGGATTAAACGTTGTTTTTGTTGCATTAATTTGATGTTTAATGTGTTTTACTCGTTCAATTCTATCTACAGTATTTTAGAATGATACATTTAGTGTTAAATTTACAAATTGAGGAATTAAAATAACATTTATTTATAATGATATTGATATATGATGTATTTATTGTCAAGAATCTGACGAAAGGATATTTTGTGATACTATAGGAACAAGGATATATTTGTAGTATTTTATTGTGGTGTATAGAATGTATAGACCGCAGGTCTCTTGACGAAGTCGTAACTGCTTTCATTTGTTTCAAATCCGAAATATGTACTAACATCAGCTTTAAAAGCTGATGGAGTCGACTGTATCCTCTCATCCTCAGTCAGGATCTCACAGGATTTAATTGTTTCTTTGGCAGTTGAGGACGTAATGATTGATGCCATCTAGTGGCTGGAAGTTTAATCGCAACACTAAAATAACAAACGCTGTGAACATTTGCATGTTTATTGCAAACTTTAAAATGGAATTATTCTATGTAAAACTCACTTAATTTAACTTTAAACCATACAAGAACTATGGTAAAAAAAAATGTTTGAATATGATTTGAAAGCCAAAAAAAAAGTAAAATATCAAAACAGTATTTAAAGTATTATTGACATTTTGTTATACCTCTATTCAGAATTATAAAATGAAATATAGGATGGAATCCAATGATTATTTAGGTAGTGACAACAATTAAGGTAAGGTAAGTTTAAGTTTAAGGTAAAACTTTATTGATTAAATTGTTTTTTTCCAAAAGCCACAGAAAATACAGCATTTTTTCATAAAAAATAAAATAAGAAAAAGAACAAAGAGAAATAAAGAGAAAGAACAAGATGATGCAATCTAAGTCTAAAGATAAAGATAAAGAACATAGATCAAAGAAAAAGAACAAAGGATACAAAGACTAACATAGAAATAAAAAAGATAAATAAAACATAAAATAGAAATTAAAACATAGAAATAGAATTGTGTACTTTCCAGGATCACATGATTTCACAAGATACTCAATTACATTTTTTGTATTTTTTTTTTTTTTTTACAACTATTTATCTTCTGGATGAAGATACCAACTAATAAAAATAAAAAAAATTAACGCTCCAACTGCGTTCCTCCGTTTCCATCTCAAATCGTGAAGCTACCCAAACGTACGACCTCACCGGCACAGGAGGAAGTGTAGTTTCAAAATAAAACAACTATCCTGCAACTTGCGAAAAAAAAAAAACCCGACATGATTTGATTTTGAAATCATGCCATCGGAAGTCGCGGCCATCCTCTCGTAACTCGACACTCTTGGCTTCAACAATGTCTCCTTCGCAGGATTTCAAGTGTCTTTAGACTCGTCCGGAATATACCTGTGTTCACCTGCCGTGTTGTGTAAGTATGTTGTTGTTATTATTCTTCACGTTCGCGACAACACGACGTCGTTTCTTATTTTTAATATTATTATTAATTTGTTGTGTATCTACGACGTGACTAAATCGTCGTGTGTGTTACCAACACGACTGTTGACACTTGACGTATTTGTATTTTTAACTCGTATATATGTGTCGTTTATTATAAATATACGAGTTTTTGTGTTTGCGTTGTAACGTAAGGCTGCGTTGCTAAGGTTACCCTTTTGACCGTAAACGGATTTAGTCCAAACAAACCAAAAAAACGGACGTAAACGTCGCGTTATATTTGAAAAAACAACATTTTCTAACCATTGATGCTGGACCGAGCAGGTTAGCATCGAGCTAGCGGGCCGTCGTCAGAGCCAGAGGAGCAGCAGCATCATCAATGGTGTGTCCACATCTCGGAGGCGTCACATTCTCCTGTGTCCGCTCAATGAACCACCTCTCCGGCGCTCAGCACAGTGAGTCCTGCCTTCCTTCCTTCCTTCTACCCTTGAATCCATGACCAGATCTTGATGCTAATCTCCATTAACGTGATTTAGAAAGAACCCTGGAGGATGTTGAGCCAAAACCCGTGACCCAGAATCTCAATGTCACCGTGTTTTTTTCTTTTAGTGTAGTTGGTGTTTGTTGTCATCATTTAAAAAAAAGTCTGTTTAAGATTCAAACACGTTCTTGAAATGATGCTTTTTTTTGTGTCATGTGTTATCCAAGAACCAATTGGTACATGTCGTTCTTTTATCATTCTCATGTCTTTGTGTTTGCATGTTATACTAAAAAGAAATTCAATTGTATTTGAAATTGAGTTTAACCCCCTTTTTGTTGTTATTAGAAAAGAAAAATAGTTAAAAAGTAATCTTCTTTTTGTTAAACCTCTTTTCCTTGATTTTCTGGAACTCCTGTTGTGTTATCAGTTTTATCTTGACCTTTAAAGTATATATTTTATTGAGTATTGTTTTGATTGTTTAAGCGCTTTGTGACCCTGGTCTGGAAAAGCGCTATACAAATAAAAATTACTTACTTACTTACTTACATTCATGTTATAACTTAATAAACCTATATATTTATCCCACACTGGAGAAATTCGAGTTGTTTTAGAAGTTCACAACGAAAAAGATGAAACATACATGTACATTTTATTAGGACTTGCAGTACACTTACACACGTATTGACCTTTTAAAGTTTTTAAATGTGTATGTATTTGTATCCTGGTCTGTAAAAGGTACTTTACAAATAGTAGTTAGTTACTTACTTACTTACTCATTTAAAAATAATGTTAATAAATTAAAGGAAAAATACAAATCTTATCTTTTCATTTCTTGACATTAACAACCTTGTCACCCCTTTCGTCCTTTGAAAGTCCGCTTCCTATAAAGGTTCCATCTTAGTGTTGCTTGTACTTACCTTAACATTTAGGTCCTTCCTATAAATGTCTTTTTACTTTTATAGAATAATAATCTAAACGGATTTTAATTAAAATGTTGATGTATAGTATGGTGCGGATAATTGCATTTTACATCTGGATTCAGGAATTTTTGAAGGATTCTTCAGCTCACGCCCTCTCATTTCCTGAGTGTGTTGTGTGAGCAAGTTCTGGAACGCTACTGCCACCTGCTGTACCATTGATCTCATTATAAATTAAGAAATACTGATACAAGTTTAATTTTGTAGATACAATAAATTCAAAGTCAAAATGTTGTTGAAATGACCTGCAGGTTGGATTTGTGTCGTCTCTGAATGCCTTAAAAGTTATTTTAATTCATACCATTAAAGGTTGGTAACCTAGAATGATTACATACCGACTGTGTTTAATTTAAAAAACGACAACAATGAATTTTCATCTTTACATCCCTGTCAGATTTTTAATATTTGTCCAATTCTCTTGTAATTGAAAACGCATTCCATGTAAGAGTGCTGACTCGGTACAATCCAAACATTCATTCCGACTGATCAATATTCCGTCTCGGTCGTTGTTTTTTTTCGACGGCGGGTTGACAGTTGACCTCTCATTTCTCTACCTTTCACCAGAGAAATTAATCCCGGGCTCAGTGTACACGCACAGATTACCAAAGATGCTTTATAATTTATGTTTGGTTTGACTGTAAGCAGGGGATTAAATCTTTCACAAACTGAATGTTTGCCTTTAAGATAAGAACATCCTCTTAGTAGGCGTGTGGATGGAAGAGAAATAAAATTCCGACTATGAAACAAGTAAACATTATTGCTTACATGGTTGATTTATTATTAAATCCTTCAATACAAAAAGCATCTGAGAAATCCACACATTTTCAATGGATTAAATGTTGTTTTTGTTGCATTAATTTGATGTATAATGTGTTTTACTCGTTCATTTCTATCTACAGTATTTTAGAATGATACATTTAGTGTTAAATTTACAAATCGATTAATTAAAATAACATTTATTTATAATGATATTGATATATGATGTATGTATTGTCAAGAATCTGGCGAAAGGATATTTTGTGATACTATAGGAACAAGGATATATTTGTAGTATTCTATAGTGGTGTTGCAGAATGTATAGACCGCAGGACTCTTGACGAAGATGTAACTGCTTTCATTTGTTTCAAATCCGAAACATGTACTAACATCAGCTTTAAAAGCTGATGGAGTCGACTGTATCCTCTCATCCTCAGTCAGGATGTCACAGGATTTAATTGTTTATTAAATCCTTCAATACAAAAAGCAGGAAATGACTCCCAAAATGGCTTGAATATCACAAAAGTAATAGTCGGTCTCTCTTATCCGACCCTTTGATTTTATGATCGGCGATTTAATCGACCCATTATAATGTGACTTTTGTGAAATATTTACATGGGATTTCGGTCAAAGTTGAAGAGCAAAGACCTGTAGGAACATTAGCCTCAGCACAGTATCGATCGCATGCTAAAATAGAGCAACATTGATTTGAAACATCCAATAATAGCCGTCTTAGTGTTCGACTTCAGACCTACTACGTAAGCAGCATCTGTGGGTTGAGCAGTTGTACGATGTCCTCCGTCTAATCCCGACGCTCTTCTCTGCCAACTTTTCCGGGTCAGGCTGCACATGTATGGCGTTTGCGAGCCTTGGAGGGGAGTTCTGCCAAGCCCAGCACCTGCTGCTCATCGTGGACAAGTGAACGGGTCAGCACCGCGAGGCACAAACACTGCCACACTCGCACGCACAGGTGTGTAACTCATTTGGTTCTCACAATGTTTACAATTTCGTTCTTCACTTGTAGTCGAGGGTATCTGTCTTCATTTAAACGCCTCCTAATACCATTACAGCAAAGCCCTTCCGGTAGGTATCAGACAGAATCCCTTTTTCCTTTTGACCAACAGTTAAATCACATCACTTAACTTAAGAGTATTTTTATGACTATAAGGCGCACTTAAAATCCTCAAATTTTCTAAAAAAGGGACCGTGCACCTTATTAGCCATAACAATCAATTCCGATTTACTTAGTGACCTAAAACCGATTTTATGTGGTAATTGGCGATTAGAAATCTGTCTAAATCTGTCTAAACTGCGAAGCCGGACAGCGGTTTTACGAAGTGAGACACCGTATTGTTACCGTGCGAGTCCATAGTATTACTCAGCGAGTCTTCAAAGTAATTTTCGTGAGGCACCATACTATTTCTCCGTAAGGCCCACAGTATTACTACACAATGCTCTGTATTAATACTCTGCATGGCTCCATAGTATTACTCTGTTAAGTTGTATATTATTACTCTGTGAAGCTCTATAGTAATACTCTGTGAAGCTCTGCAATATTACTCCATGAAGGTTCATAATACTACTCCGTGAAGCTCCATAGCATTACTCCGCTAAGCTCTATAGTATTACTCTGCGAAGCTTCTTAGTATTACTCTGCAAAGCTTTATAGTATTACTCTGTGAAGCTCCAAAACTTTATTTACACACATGCATCGTTGGTCAACAGCACTTGGCATTACTTAATGCATAAATATATAGATATCTATATATCTATTTATTTATATTTATTAGGGCTGCATGAAATTGGAAATAAGTACAATATTCGATGGTGTCATGAATTGCGATATCGATATTGATGCGATATTTTTTTCTTTCATCTAAAAACGCAGCCGTGCGTACTGTAGTGGAGGTCCGTGGGTTGAGATAAGGAAAACGATGCGATATTTCCTTTTCATTTATTTCCGTGCTTCTGTGCCGACATGATTGGAGAAGAAAATTACTTATAACGCTCAGTTTTGCGGGAAACAGATGCAAGTCCCGCATCAGAGAGGAGCCACCGGCGTGTCGCAATATCACCAAATCAATAATAAAACCCACCTCCTTGTACACGCACACATAACAGTTTATAAATGACCTGACGCTAACAACTTAGCTTAACAAGCTCATTAGCATACAGCGAAGACAGACAGGTTTACACTTGTTTGGAAGTTTTGCGATCTTATGAGAAAACAACTGAGACAAGTTCAAAAGTACTTAAAATATGTTGCTTTAGCAAAGGGGGTTGAAAGAGACGAGTAACTGGATCACTCCCCTTTTGAGTAGCTCATAAGTTAGTATTACTTCCGTGTTTATACTGAGCTAGGTCAGCGCGCCTGCAAGAGGCGTCGCCATAGCAACCGAGCCTAGCAAGCTGCGCCGCACAGTTCACAGACAGACGGAGACGTAAACAACAACGAGACATAGAAGTACAAATTGACAACTTCACAGAACGTGACACTGATTGGTTAAAGTGCGCATTGAAGAAATGCTTGATCTATCCAATAAAAATGTATAAATTAACGATGTTTTCGATATGCATATCCCACGTGTCGTGCAGCCCTACATATATATATATATATATATATATATATATTATAATGTGTGTGATGAACGAGGAGAAGGAGAAAAGTAAACTAACAGACTTGTGATGTTTTACGTTTGTGTTCCGTCAGGTCGTCACTGCCATTGTGTTGAAACCATATGAAGACAAGCCAACCTTCAGTCTGTCACCTGTCCAGAGGATCAGGAGAGACTTTGGTCTCATCCCAGGAGTCTTTGCTTTCTGTCTGTCCACTTCTACTGCCTTCTTCTGTCATTAGACCCCGTCGCCACTGAACGGGCTGACACATTCAAAAAGGAAAAAGGACAGATCTGTTGGTTTTCTCACGTACAGACTGGTGTTCTCAGTCTGTACGCCCACACAAGCACAGCGTCTCCACAAACTTCTCTTTTATTTTCAACCGACATTCGCGGCTTTCGAAATGAATCGCCCGGCTCCCGTCGAGATCACCTACGACTGTCTGAGGTTTCTCATCACTCACAACCCCACCAACGCACAACTGGGGAAGTTCATCGAGGTACGAAACCAGCGTCGGGATTCTACTTCTGTCACTTCATGTCACTCTGAATGTGCTCGTGCAGGATCTGAAGGCTTTCAGCGTCAACACTCTGGTGAGGGTGTGTGCGGCGACCTACGACAAGACTCCGGTGGAACAAGAAGGAATACAAGTGCTGGTGAGTGACAGTCGGGCTGAGACGCTTCCGTGTAAAAGGGTCAAAAATTTTGCAAACGGAAAAAGTCACGATGAACTTTCAGCTGATAGATCCCGAGTTCTCTCCAGCACCTCCATGGACTCTCCTACACTCTCCTCTTTTTTTTCTCACTATAATTTCCCTCACTCCTCTCCTTATCCATCTGTCTACCCCCCCGTCCTTCCTCCCAGCCGGTCAAAGCGGCAGGCCGTCAACAATGAGTCTGGTTCCGCTCGAGGTTTCTGCCTTCTAAAAGGAAGTTTTTCCTCGCCATAGCTCACTGTACAGTGTTTCGTTTCTTGCTCTTTGTTGAATTGCTGGGATCTATTTTTCCTTAATCAACTATAGTCTTATTTCAACTGTATAGTGTCTTGAGATAACTTTGTTATGATAAGACACTTTAAATAAAATTGAATTGAATTGAATTGAATTGATGTCACTGTGACATTTTAAATCAATTTTATCCTGAAAGACAAAATATGTATTAGTATTAGGCTTCACAATGAGTTCACTGAGGGGGAGTGAGAAAAAGGGAAACTATGATGAAAGACGAGTAGTTTTAAGTTAAGTTAAAAGTGATTTCATTTTAATTATACGCAGGTCAAGTAGTGGTAATACAAGGTCTCAAACTTTCTTCTGCACGTCCTTCATCTAGATTGGATTTATATTTTGTTATTTTTAGAAATTAATTCAGTATAAAGTTCAATGTGCAAAAAGATTAAGATAATGGTGTAGAAAATGTTTTAAATGCAAAATAATTTGGTGTAAAATTCAATGTGATGAAAAATTAAATGTTAACAAATTCAGTAAAATAAACTTGGTGGGTAAAAAAACAAAACAGTGTTATTGAAATTATAACACTTAATTCTTACTGTATAAGACCAAAAATTAGAGTTTGAATTTCAAAAATAATTACATTACACAAGTTTTAGAGAATATTTTGTTACATTTTGTCACGTGCAAAATCTGATCGTACAAACTGAAGTCTTATATTATATCATATTTTCCCATGGGCTCCAACGGGCCCTTCTGCCTGAACTTTGAGGCCCCTGAGTTAGAGTGAGAAACTTTCTAAGACCTAGAGTAGTCACACTAAAAAACACATTGTTTGGCTTTTTAACCTGCAAAAAATGTAAAAATAAAGTTCCAGGCTTGAAACCTTGTTTTTGTTAATGTGTAAGAGAGTTGAAAGTTCAAATTGAATATCTCCGTTTGCTTCTTCACATTGTTTTACAGTCTTTTTTATAATGTTATATAGTTGGAAAGTTTTCATTTAAACTGTGTTGGAAAATATAACTTTTATCCACATTTATACAGCCAAAAAAAATCCAAATTAAATCTATTTTGTAAATTAAAAGTAGTTCATTCAGTCCGATATTAACAACGTGATCATTGGTTCTCGCAGGATTGGCCCTTCGACGATGGCTCCGCCCCCCCCGACCAGGTCGTCGACGACTGGCTGAGCTTGCTGCAGGCCAAGTTCCGCGAGGAGCCGGGCAGCTGCGTGGCCGTGCACTGTGTGGCGGGACTCGGCCGGTCCGTGAGAAAGAACGTCACAGAAACGATGAGATTCGAGGTCATGAAGCATTTTTTTTGTTCCTCCTCCAGAGCTCCTGTGTTGGTGGCGCTGGCTCTGATCGAGTGCGGGATGGAGTACGAGGACGCGGTTCACCTCATCAGACAGTCAGTGTCTTTCCCTCTTGGAACACCTTTTTAACATTGTCACTCGTTTTTTTTTTTTTTTTAAACGTCTCTTCCGACTCCTCAGGAAGCGCCGTGGAGCCTTCAACTCCAAGCAGCTGCTCTATCTGGAGAGCTACAAACCCAAGCTGTGTCTGCGCTCCAAAGATTCCAACGGGCAGAGCTGCTGCGTCCAGTAGGAGGCGCCGGAACGCGACACTCGAGCCGGATTTAAAAGGGTTTTCGAGTCGAGAAATGTAGCAACAAACGATATCTAGCACAGCTACAGTCAACGTCACAATCACTGTGAAATCATCTTTATAGTGGAAAAATATTTATTCCATGTGTCATTATAAACAACATTCTATGCATTTGGTTTTATTTACGAAAAAGGTCATAGGTTACCTGTGTTTATTTGTAATGAATCCAAGTATATTTAAAGAACGTTCTTAATTCATGGAGATTCTATACGATCTACCATAGTTGTAGTAAAAAAAAAAAAAAAAAGAATATTTCAATGTTGCTGAAACTGAAGTAAATTCTCTGAAGCCCGTTTGAGTAAATTTGAAACGCAGGTTGTTGTTTTTTTCTTCCATTCTGCTCTGTTGGTCGCTGTTGTGGTGGTTCTCTTTCTTTTCATTTCCCTCCTCCGTTTCTCTCTCTCTCTTTGTACTCGCCGTGTTACTTTGTGACTCGTATGTCTGCTGAGAGAAGAAAACAAACAAAAAAAAGCAACTATTTGTGTCATATTTGAGAAATTAAAGTGTTACGTACTGCAACATTTCGCTTTATATCTTCTTTTTATCAACTTTTGTTACAGTGTCTCCGCAAAAAACAAGGTTTAGCAGAGATGTGCGGTCCAGTCAAGATAGTGGTCCACAGTTTGGAAACTACCATCTATATTCTTCACAGAAAAACAGGTTTAAAGTGTCTTCTTCTATGACGAGGCTGCAGGTTAGTGAGAAATAGTCTTGTTTTTCAGTTCATTTTGGCCTCAAGATTTCTTCTTCTTCTGATCCTTTTCTTCTAATGCAGTTTCAGTTACTAAACAGTTCATGTCTCCAACATTTTATACAGATTTTTCCAAATCTATGTTGAAATGAATGAGGTAGATTGACTCGTACTTCCTGTTACAGTTTGATACGTTTAATATCTTCGGCCCCACAACCTCGACCGTCTATAGATTTCGGCCACTTCTGCGAATGAAAGATTTCAGTCATAGAAAGTAGTGTTTTTTTGTCCATTTTCATTTTAGCTCAACCCAATAATTATGAGTTCCTGGAAGTTCTTTTATTTTGTAAAAGTTTCATTAAGGTCTTGGCTTGTGAAATCTGGTTTCTAGCTTCTAGTATTTCAATTAAAAAATGTTCCTACATTATTGAACGCACCTCACTATTATTAGTATATATTATAATCTTGTGCATAAACGAAGCAGCATTTAAATCCCAGCTTTTTTAATTTTTGATAAGATTCCAGGGTTGAGTCAGTACTTGGGTGACTTAGGTCAGTCTGTCAAACTGAGCCTGAGAAACCTGGGTGTTGTTTTTGACAAAGACTGACCAGAAACTGTTTTCTTCAACTGAGAAAAATCTCTAAATTTAGGAAAATGTTGTAGATCTTGGATCTTGTAATCCATGCGTTTGTTTCTTCTCGTCTGGACTATTGTAACAGTTTATTTTCATGTCTTAACAAGAAGGATCTGTCTCGCCTGAAGTTAATAAAAAACTCTTCAGCGAGAATTCTGAGCCGCTCTAGTAGAAGAACTCACATTTCTCCGATCCTTAAAACTCTTCACTGGCTTCCAGTTTCTTTCAGGATCAACTTTAAAATTCTGTTTCTTACTTTCAGATCTATTCATGGTCAGACCTTCCATCAGTGATCTGATCCAGCCTTACACCCCAGCTCGGGCTCTGAGGTCTGTGGATCAGAATCTACTGATGGTTCCTGAACACCGTTCAGGACCAGAGGAGAGAAATCCTTCCAGACGTTTTTATTTGTTCAGGCTTTTCCTTGATTTTCTGGAACTCCTGTTGTGTTATCAGTTTTATCTTGACCTTTAAAGTATATACTTTATTGAGTATTGTTTTGATTGTTTAAGCGCTTTGTGACCCTGGTCTTGAAAAGCGCTACACAAATAAAAATGACTTACTTACTACAATATAAATTACTTACTTAATTTATTTTGTAAACGTCAACAAGTTGTGTAAATATAGGTAACCATAGTGATTGTCATGGTAACGGTTTGTTAACGACGACGTAGGAGAGGCGAGGAAACATCCATCACCATCTGGTTTGCTGCTGCAAGGAAATGCAGATTAAAAACGGCCTTTAGATGAGGTTTTTGTCTTTATCAAGCACTAGCTTGCTTCTCACCCCAGTGATAAAAACTCTCCTGCAGGCCCGACTGTTCGGTCGATCGGTCGCACGTCAGCCGCCCAAGTGAGCGCGACCCGACCTCGGTGAACTCGCCGGCGGCGTCTGGTTCTGTCGGCGTCACGGAGCGTCACCGGATGATTCACGGCTGATCGGTTTTATCGACTGACCTGCCAACGCACGCACAACCGCTGACCTTCAGCTACAGAGCGGCGCTGAAAAAGAAAAAAGGAAACGATTTAGAGACGAAAATCTTTCTGGATGTTCAAGAAATGTGAGGAAAGACAAAATGAACAATTAAGAGGATTGACGTGCGGTCGACTGGGTTCTTGGCAGCAGAGACACGTCTGATAATCGGATGATTTCATGTGATCTTTAATCCAGCTGAGCAGCAGTGGCTCGGGCGGGTTCGCCCAGTGGCCTCCACCCCTTCATAGACATCTTGCTTTATGAGGCTTCATGTGTTGGATTGAATATGTGAATAACAATTATATCTGTCGTCATTATTGACTATTAATTTATTTATTTTTAAGTTTAAATGTGATGTGAAACCTTAATAACATGTAATTATCGCATCATAAATATTTTATTTACAATACATATAAGGTCATACAGTTTTATTTAAAAAATATGTATTTTTCCGACTTTCAATTATCAAAGGAATAAGTGTTGAACAACAAAATATAAATTCACTTTCATTTAGAATATTAGTTTTTATTAAAATTGGGAATAAATACAAATATATTCACTAGTACTTGAAGATTAAAACATGCTTTTTTAACATTTCAATACTGTAAAAAAAAGCTGTAGGAAGCTCAAGAAAACCGAAAATATGAGTTAAAAATTGGAAATAAAATAGGATGAGTGTTATTAATTGATATTATAATGGTGGTAAATGTATTTTATATTATAAAAATGAATTTTCTTTTAGTAGTCTTCGAATATCATCAATGTATACTCACAAACTCAACTAAAATTAACTGGGTTTTCTTTAATAGAAGGGAAATTAAAATCTTTTAATTAATCGTAATTAAGCTTCGGTCATTTTCTCTCATTCAAAGTAACTATTTTCATCAAACTATTAAATTACAAATAATTAAAATGATTTAAAATCAATATAAAGACAGTATTTTTTAATTTATTTTTTAAGATAGTGGACTGGATGTGCCTCCCGTTGAGTTCAACTAACATTTGTATGTTTCAATGATTAAAAACTATTTATTATTATCCGTTTTAAAACAGTGATAAAAGCAGATTTCTCCATTTTATTGCATGTTATTTATTTCTTTATGCGAGCTAACAATTCTCGATGTTTTACTATTGATACCGTAGTTGTTATTTATTATTTTTCAAACAATATCTGTCATTTATTTAGCCTGATATGCGTGTCTTTGTAGCACTTTTATATAATTTTTAAATGCATTTGTAAACAGAAAAAAAGACGCGCCAACGTATTCAGCTGCTTTCTCACTTTCACCAGCAGATGGCGTCCTTCCACCATCCTTCAAAAACGACTTATCCTCCAATCATCGTTCGCTTTTATCGTCAAAAGAACACGTGAGACTTGACGGAGGAGAAGGTTTTTGACTCTGCTGTGTGAGTATCCTCTCGATTATACCTCGTGAGAGGAAACAAAAAGTGTGAGGAGGGAGGAGTGGAAGTGGCGCTGGAGAGGAAGGAAGGGAGGAAGGAAGGAAGGAAGGAAGAGGGAGGGGATTGAGTTGGTGAACAGCAGGAGTTTGAGGTTTTTCCAAGCATCTGGATTTCTGGACGGAGTCAGAAGGGGAAGAATAATCTGCGCAGATTTGGGTCTGAAAGAAGATTACCAGAAGTGTGAAAAGAGGAGAAGAAGAGGAGGAAGAGGAGGAAGAGGAGGAGGAGAAAGTTATAACGGGACGCGTCGGTCCAACTGAGACGGGATGTTGCCGGTGAGTTCCGACCATCACTGTTTGTTTTTAGGCAACATTGAACGACTTGAACTCGTCCTCTGGGTTCGAGATGTTTGGTTTCCTCCCGACAGTCCAGTGGACTAGTTCTGAGGTGTGGTTACTGTACCTCTCAGTGAAGTACTCAACCCTGGCTCGCCGGGTGAAAGAGCGAGTTTAGATTAAACATTTCTTATTGTTAATGATCTACTCGTTCACTATCTTTCCGAGGCAGTCGGAGTGAGAGGACACCCTGGACAGCTCACCAGTGCATCACATAATGACAGACAACTACTTCAACTTCACACCTTCAAACAACTTGACTTTCAGTTAAACTCACTTTTTTTTAAGATTTTCTGTGTGTTTTAGGATGAAAGTATGAGATGAGTAACGTAGTCACGTGACCAGGTGTAACAAATGTTACGTTTCCTGTAACGAATGTAGAATATTTCTTAAATTAAATTACAAATTCTTAGGAAAATGTTTTACAAACTACCAAAATAAATGTACAAATTTAAAAAAAAACTCTTAAACAAAATGACCGATTCCTGGAACACGTTTAAAGATTCTAGAAATATGTACATTTCCTGAAAAAAGTTTTACTAAATCTTAACGAACATTTCAATTTCCTGAAACACATTTACAAACGTTGAAAAAAAAGAAAATACAAACTGTTAAACATAGGTACAATTTTTTGGATTTTTTTTTAATAACTTTAATAACAAAATTACAATGTCCTGAAACAAATCTGCAAACTTTAAAATCAAATGAAAAACTCTGAAACAAAATTAAAATTGACAAGCTCTGAAATAAATACGATTTTCAGGAACACATTATAAACTTTGAAACAAAATGACCGATTCCTGGAACACATTTACAAACTTTGGAAAATAAATGACAGACTCTGAAACAAAATTACAATTTCCCCCAAACTGATTCAGAAACTCTCCATAAAAGAATAATCCAGGAACACCTTTAAAGATTAAAATAAATAAATAAATAAATAAAAATTCCTGAAAAATGTACAAACGTTGAAAAAAATTGAAATCACAATTTTAAGGAACACATTTACAAACTCTCTCTCTGGGTTGAAATCCATTCATTGGTGTTGTAATAGACAGTCTGTACTGGGGTGGAAATCCATTCATTGGTGTTGTAATAGACAGTCTGTACTGGGGTGGAAATCCATTCATTGGTGTTGTAATAGACAGTCTGTACTGGGGTGGAAATCCATTCATTGGTGTTGTAATAGACAGTCTGTACTGGGGTGGAAATCCATTCATTGGTGTTGTAATAGACAGTCTATACTGGGGTTGAAATCCATTCATTGGTGTTGTAATAGACAGTCTGTTCTGGGGTGAAAATCCATTCATTGGTGTTGTAATAGACAGTCTGTACTGGGGTGAAAATCCATTCATTGGTGTTGTAATAGACAGTCTATACTGGGGTGGAAATCCATTCATTGGTGTTGTAATAGACAGTCTATACTGGGGTTGAAATCCATTCATTGGTGTTGTAATAGACAGTCTGTACTGGGGTGGAAATCCATTCATTGGTGTTGTAATAGACAGTCTGTACTGGGGTGGAAATCCATTAATTGGTGTTGTAATAGACAGTCTATACTGGGGTTGAAATCCATTCATTGGTGTTGTAATAGACAGTCTGTTCTGGGGTGGAAATCCATTCATTGGTGTTGTAATAGACAGTCTGTACTGGGGTGGAAATCCATTCATTGGTGTTGTAATAGACAGTCTATACTGGGGTTGAAATCCATTCATTGGTGTTGTAATAGACAGTCTGTTCTGGGGTGGAAATCCATTCATTGGTGTTGTAATAGACAGTCTGTACTGGGGTGGAAATCCATTCATTGGTGTTGTAATAGACAGTCTATACTGGAGTTGAAATCCATTCATTGGTGTTGTAATAGACAGTCTGTACTGGGGTGGAAATCCATTCATTGGTGTTGTAATAGACAGTCTGTACTTCAAATTTATTAGTTTTGTACCAGGGTGGAAAACATTTGTTTGTTTAGCAAACAGTCTGTTCTGAAGCAGAGATGAAAAATATATATAAACTGGGAAACAAAATTACAATTTATTGGCTAAGTTTTACTCCAAAATAAATTTACAATTTCCTGAAAATAATTAGCAAACTTTAACATTAAAATACTTCTGAAACAAGATTAAAATTTGCTGGAAAAATGTACAAACTCTGAAACAAATTTTCCAATTCCTGGAACATAAATACAAACAGTGAAACAAAATTATAATTTCTTGGTAAATTGTACTCACTCCAAAACATATATACAATTCCCTGAAACAGATTTACAAACTCTAAATCAAAATGACAACAAGCCAGATAACCAGTCACAGAGAAATCCAAGATGTTTCAATGAGACGGAAAAACGCTGAGTTCCTGAGAGGAGTTGAGTTATCGAGCGTCTGCACAAACAAAGTGTTATCAACAGGAAACTACTCTTGACAGGACGATTGTGTTCTTTGAAGAACATTGTGTGACTTAAATCAGCAAAGAACTTGTTAGCACAACTTTACTTTTACTCAAAAAACAATTCTTAAAACGGTCCATAAATGATGAGTCCTACGAATGTAGCCATTAGCGCAGCGATGTATAGTGCTAGCTGATCACCAGAAAGTTTCATACACTTAAACATATTACAATTTATACTTTCTGCAGCTTATTTCTTTCCTCTCCAGTCTCTCTTCTCTGCTTCCAAACACGATGGAATATAAATAGACAAACGATGACGACAAGGACGTGATATAAAGAGACTATTTTTATTCCACTTCGGCCGCATCGGTCGTGAACACAAACAAACACCGAAACAATTGTCAGCGCCGAACAATAACACCAAAGATATAGAGCCGTGTTTACCGCCCGGAGAGAGGGAGGCGAACAAAGGCATGGCTTCTCCTCCGACCTTTGACCCCAGCCCATCCTTCCTGGTGTGGAGCCGAGTTCAGTTCCTCGCCGGGGATGCTGGAGGTTTCGTCTCTTTCGATGAGGAAGAAGCTTTTTTTTTTTTTTTTTACGAGCACATGATTCTCAAGTGTTCACAGGAGAAGAAAGTTTCTCGACCCGGGCTCGGGTTTCAGGAGCCACATGCGGTTCCTATAGAGATGGTTCCGACGATTTGTGTGCTTGGGTGGGACGGCGGGGGCTTTACTGTCTGGAACGCAAATCACCTTCAGCTGCCACCGTTCCACTATGGACTGCTGTTCTTAAAGAGATCCGCCGAGGAATCCATCTTCTGTTAGCGTCAACAATAATGGACGACACGGTGATTTAAGGGACATCGTTTTTGTTGTTGTTTTCTATCTTAACTACATGTTGTAGCTTCAGTTCACCTGCATAATGTCCAGAACTTTGCCAGGGTGGTCAAGTGAGAATGTCACATTATCTTGCAAGAGACCCAAGAAGTACCTTTAAGAGTCCAGAGACGGCACATACCTCTGCCAAGGAGCTCATGTGTGGATGGCTGTCAAAGCGCTTTGTGACCCTGGTCTAGAAAGGCGCTATATAAATAGACATTATTATTATTATTATTATTATTTCCCATGACTATATAAGAAATTCATTATTTACTTTTTCAATGCACAGTTTGTATCAACGTGGAAACTTATTTAACAGTGTTATAATAGACAGTCTCTACTTGGGTGGAAATGAATTCATTGGTGTAACAGTAACCGTACTGGGGTGGAAATTAGGCAGCTTGTACCAGTGTAGAATTATTTTAATGAATTTTCTTTAACACGGTCCGGAATCAATAAATGGTGTTGTAATAGACAGTCTGTACTGGGGTGGAAATCCATTCATTGGTGTTGTAATAGACAGTTTGTACCGGGGTGGAAATCCATTCATTGGTGTTGTAATAGACGGTCTGTATCGGGGTGAAAACGATTCATTGGTGTTGTAATAGACAGTCTGTAATGGGGTGGAAATCCATTCATTGGTGTTGTAATAGACAGTCTTTACCGGGGTGGAAATCCATTCATTGGTGTTGTAATAGACAGTCTGTACTGGGGTGAAAATCCATTCATTGGTGTTGTAATAGACAGTCTGTATCGGGGTGAAAATCCATTCATTGGTGTTGTAATAGACAGTCTGTACTGGGGTGAAAATCCATTCATTGGTGTTGTAATAGACAGTCTGTACCGGGGTGGAAATCCATTCATTGGTGTTGTAATAGACAGTCTGTACTGGGGTGAAAATCCATTCATTGGTGTTGTAATAGACAGTCTGTATCGGGGTGAAAATCCATTCATTGGTGTTGTAATAGACAGTCTGTACTGGGGTGGAAATCCATTCATTGGTGTTGTAATAGACAGTCTGTACTGGGGTGAAAATCCATTCATTGGTGTTGTAATAGACAGTCTGTATCGGGTTGAAAATCCATTCATTGGTGTTGTAATAGACAGTCTGTACTGGCGTGGAAATCCATTCATTGGTGTTGTAATAGACAGTCTATACTGGGGTGGAAATCCATTCATTGGTGTTGTAAAAGACAGTCTGTATCGGTGTGAAAATGCATTCATTGGTGTTGTAATAGACAGTCTGAACTGGGGTGGAAATCCGTTCGTTGGTGTTGTAATAGACAGTCTATACTGGGGTGGAAATCCATTCATTGGTGTTGTAATAGACAGTCTGTACTGGGGTGGAATTCCATTCATTGGTGTTGTAAAAGACAGTCTGTATCGGGGTGAAAATGCATTCATTGGTGTTGTAATAGACAGTCTGAACTGGGGTGGAAATCCGTTCGTTGGTGTTGTAATAGACAGTCTATACTGGGGTGGAAATCCATTCATTGGTGTTGTAATAGACAGTCTGTACTTGGGTGGAAATGAATTCATTGGTGTAACAGTAACCGCACTGGGGTGGAAATTAGGCAGCTCGTACCAGTGTAGAATAATTTTAATGCATTTTCTTTAACACAGTCCGGAATCAATAAATGGTGTTGTAATAGACAGTCTGTACTGGGGTGGAAATCCATTCATTGGTGTTGTAATAGACAGTCTGTATCGGGGTGAAAATCCATTCATTGGTGTTGTAATAGACAGTCTGTATCGGGGTGAAAATCCATTCATTGGTGTTGTAATAGACAGTCTGTATCGGGGTGAAAATCCATTCATTGGTGTTGTAATAGACAGTCTGTATCGGGGTGAAAATCCATTCATTGGTGTTGTAATAGACAGTCTGTATCGGGGTGAAAATCCATTCATTGGTGTTGTAATAGACAGTCTGTATCGGGGTGAAAATCCATTCATTGGTGTTGTAATAGACAGTCTGTACTGGGGTGTAAATCCATTCATTGGTGTTGTAATAGACAGTCTGTACTGGGGTGAAAATGCATTCATTGGTGTTGTAATAGACGGTTTGTACTGGGGTGGAAATCCATTCATTGGTGTTGTACTAGACAGTCTGTATCGGGGTGAAAATCCATTCATTTGTGTTGTAATAGACAGTCTATACTGGGGTGAAAATCCATTCATTGGTGTTGTAGTAGACAGTCTGTATCGGGGTTGAAATCCATTCATTGGTGTTGTAATAGACAGTCTGTATCGGGGTGAAAATCCATTCATTGGTGTTGTAATAGACAGTCTGTATCGGGGTGAAAATCCATTCATTGGTGTTGTAATAGACAGTCTGTATCGGGGTGAAAATCCATTCATTGGTGTTGTAATAGACAGTCTGTATTGGGGTGAAAATCCATTCATTGTTGTTGTAATAAACAATCTGTACTGGGGTGAAAATCCATTCATTGGTGTTGTAATAGACAGTTTGTACCGGGGTGGAAATCCATTCATTGGTGTTGTAATAGACAGTCTATACTGGGGTGAAAATCCATTCATTGGTGTTGTAATAGACAGTCTGTACCGGGGTGAAAATCCATTCCTTGGTGTTGTAATAGACAGTCTGTACTGGGGTGAAAATGCATTCATTGGTGTTGTAATAGACGGTTTGTACTGGGGTGGAAATCCATTCATTGGTGTTGTACTAGACAGTCTGTACTGGGGTGGAAATCCATTCATTGGTGTTGTACTAGACAGTCTGTATCGGGGTGAAAATCCATTCATTTGTGTTGTAATAGACAGTCTATACTGGGGTGGAAATCCATTCATTGGTGTTGTACTAGACAGTCTGTATCGGGGTGAAAATCCATTCATTTGTGTTGTAATAGACAGTCTATACTGGGGTGAAAATCCATTCATTGGTGTTGTAATAGACGGTTTGTACTGGGGTGGAAATCCATTCATTGGTGTTGTACTAGACAGTCTGTACTGGGGTGGAAATCCATTCATTGGTGTTGTACTAGACAGTCTGTATTGGGGTGAAAATCCATTCATTGTTGTTGTAATAAACAATCTGTACTGGGGTGAAAATCCATTCATTGGTGTTGTAATAGACAGTTTGTACCGGGGTGGAAATCCATTCATTGGTGTTGTAATAGACAGTCTATAATGGGGTGAAAATCCATTCATTGGTGTTGTAATAGACAGTCTGTACTGGGGTGGAAATCCATTCATTGGTGTTGTAATAGACAGTCTGTACTGGGGTGTAAATCCATTCATTGGTGTTGTAATAGACAGTCTGTACTGGGGTGAAAATGTATTCATTGGTGTTGTAATAGACAGTCTGTACTGGGGTGGAAATCCATTTATTGGTGTTGTAATAGACAGTCTATACTGGGGTGGAAATCCATTCATTGGTGTTGTAATAGACAGTCTGTACTGGGGTGGAAATCCATTCATTGGTGTTGTAATAGACAGTCTGTACTGGGGTGGAAATCCATTCATTGGTGTTGTAATAGACAGTCTGTATCGGGGTGAAAATCCATTCATTGGTGTTGTAATAGACAGTCTGTATCGGGGTGAAAATCCATTCATTGGTGTTGTAATAGACAGTCTGTATTGGGGTGAAAATCCATTCATTGTTGTTGTAATAAACAATCTGTACTGGGGTGAAAATCCATTCATTGGTGTTGTAATAGACAGTTTGTACCGGGGTGGAAATCCATTCATTGGTGTTGTAATAGACAGTCTATACTGGGGTTAAAATCCATTCATTGGTGTTGTAATAGACAGTCTGTACCGGGGTGAAAATCCATTCATTGGTGTTGTAATAGACAGTCTGTACTGGGGTGTAAATCCATTCATTGGTGTTGTAATAGACAGTCTGTACTGGGGTGAAAATGCATTCATTGGTGTTGTAATAGACGGTTTGTACTGGGGTGGAAATCCATTCATTGGTGTTGTACTAGACAGTCTGTACTGGGGTGGAAATCCATTCATTGGTGTTGTACTAGACAGTCTGTATCGGGGTGAAAATCCATTCATTTGTGTTGTAATAGACAGTCTATACTGGGGTGGAAATCCATTCATTGGTGTTGTACTAGACAGTCTGTATCGGGGTGAAAATCCATTCATTTGTGTTGTAATAGACAGTCTATACTGGGGTGAAAATCCATTCATTGGTGTTGTAATAGACGGTTTGTACTGGGGTGGAAATCCATTCATTGGTGTTGTACTAGACAGTCTGTACTGGGGTGGAAATCCATTCATTGGTGTTGTAATAGACAGTCTGTACTGGGGTGGAAATCCATTCATTGGTGTTGTAATAGACAGTCTGTACTGGGGTGAAAATCCATTCATTGGTGTTGTAATAGACAGTCTGTATCGGGTTGAAAATCCATTCATTGGTGTTGTAATAGACAGTCTGTACTGGCGTGGAAATCCATTCATTGGTGTTGTAATAGACAGTCTATACTGGGGTGGAAATCCATTCATTGGTGTTGTAAAAGACAGTCTGTATCGGTGTGAAAATGCATTCATTGGTGTTGTAATAGACAGTCTGAACTGGGGTGGAAATCCGTTCGTTGGTGTTGTAATAGACAGTCTATACTGGGGTGGAAATCCATTCATTGGTGTTGTAATAGACAGTCTGTACTGGGGTGGAATTCCATTCATTGGTGTTGTAAAAGACAGTCTGTATCGGGGTGAAAATGCATTCATTGGTGTTGTAATAGACAGTCTGAACTGGGGTGGAAATCCGTTCGTTGGTGTTGTAATAGACAGTCTATACTGGGGTGGAAATCCATTCATTGGTGTTGTAATAGACAGTCTGTACTTGGGTGGAAATGAATTCATTGGTGTAACAGTAACCGCACTGGGGTGGAAATTAGGCAGCTCGTACCAGTGTAGAATAATTTTAATGCATTTTCTTTAACACAGTCCGGAATCAATAAATGGTGTTGTAATAGACAGTCTGTACTGGGGTGGAAATCCATTCATTGGTGTTGTAATAGACAGTCTGTATCGGGGTGAAAATCCATTCATTGGTGTTGTAATAGACAGTCTGTATCGGGGTGAAAATCCATTCATTGGTGTTGTAATAGACAGTCTGTATCGGGGTGAAAATCCATTCATTGGTGTTGTAATAGACAGTCTGTATCGGGGTGAAAATCCATTCATTGGTGTTGTAATAGACAGTCTGTATCGGGGTGAAAATCCATTCATTGGTGTTGTAATAGACAGTCTGTATCGGGGTGAAAATCCATTCATTGGTGTTGTAATAGACAGTCTGTACTGGGGTGTAAATCCATTCATTGGTGTTGTAATAGACAGTCTGTACTGGGGTGAAAATGCATTCATTGGTGTTGTAATAGACGGTTTGTACTGGGGTGGAAATCCATTCATTGGTGTTGTACTAGACAGTCTGTATCGGGGTGAAAATCCATTCATTTGTGTTGTAATAGACAGTCTATACTGGGGTGAAAATCCATTCATTGGTGTTGTAGTAGACAGTCTGTATCGGGGTTGAAATCCATTCATTGGTGTTGTAATAGACAGTCTGTATCGGGGTGAAAATCCATTCATTGGTGTTGTAATAGACAGTCTGTATCGGGGTGAAAATCCATTCATTGGTGTTGTAATAGACAGTCTGTATCGGGGTGAAAATCCATTCATTGGTGTTGTAATAGACAGTCTGTATTGGGGTGAAAATCCATTCATTGTTGTTGTAATAAACAATCTGTACTGGGGTGAAAATCCATTCATTGGTGTTGTAATAGACAGTTTGTACCGGGGTGGAAATCCATTCATTGGTGTTGTAATAGACAGTCTATACTGGGGTGAAAATCCATTCATTGGTGTTGTAATAGACAGTCTGTACCGGGGTGAAAATCCATTCCTTGGTGTTGTAATAGACAGTCTGTACTGGGGTGTAAATCCATTCATTGGTGTTGTAATAGACAGTCTGTACTGGGGTGAAAATGCATTCATTGGTGTTGTAATAGACGGTTTGTACTGGGGTGGAAATCCATTCATTGGTGTTGTACTAGACAGTCTGTACTGGGGTGGAAATCCATTCATTGGTGTTGTACTAGACAGTCTGTATCGGGGTGAAAATCCATTCATTTGTGTTGTAATAGACAGTCTATACTGGGGTGGAAATCCATTCATTGGTGTTGTACTAGACAGTCTGTATCGGGGTGAAAATCCATTCATTTGTGTTGTAATAGACAGTCTATACTGGGGTGAAAATCCATTCATTGGTGTTGTAATAGACGGTTTGTACTGGGGTGGAAATCCATTCATTGGTGTTGTACTAGACAGTCTGTACTGGGGTGGAAATCCATTCATTGGTGTTGTACTAGACAGTCTGTATTGGGGTGAAAATCCATTCATTGTTGTTGTAATAAACAATCTGTACTGGGGTGAAAATCCATTCATTGGTGTTGTAATAGACAGTTTGTACCGGGGTGGAAATCCATTCATTGGTGTTGTAATAGACAGTCTATAATGGGGTGAAAATCCATTCATTGGTGTTGTAATAGACAGTCTGTACTGGGGTGGAAATCCATTCATTGGTGTTGTAATAGACAGTCTGTACTGGGGTGTAAATCCATTCATTGGTGTTGTAATAGACAGTCTGTACTGGGGTGAAAATGTATTCATTGGTGTTGTAATAGACAGTCTGTACTGGGGTGGAAATCCATTTATTGGTGTTGTAATAGACAGTCTATACTGGGGTGGAAATCCATTCATTGGTGTTGTAATAGACAGTCTGTACTGGGGTGGAAATCCATTCATTGGTGTTGTAATAGACAGTCTGTACTGGGGTGGAAATCCATTCATTGGTGTTGTAATAGACAGTCTGTATCGGGGTGAAAATCCATTCATTGGTGTTGTAATAGACAGTCTGTATCGGGGTGAAAATCCATTCATTGGTGTTGTAATAGACAGTCTGTATTGGGGTGAAAATCCATTCATTGTTGTTGTAATAAACAATCTGTACTGGGGTGAAAATCCATTCATTGGTGTTGTAATAGACAGTTTGTACCGGGGTGGAAATCCATTCATTGGTGTTGTAATAGACAGTCTATACTGGGGTGAAAATCCATTCATTGGTGTTGTAATAGACAGTCTGTACCGGGGTGAAAATCCATTCATTGGTGTTGTAATAGACAGTCTGTACTGGGGTGTAAATCCATTCATTGGTGTTGTAATAGACAGTCTGTACTGGGGTGAAAATGCATTCATTGGTGTTGTAATAGACGGTTTGTACTGGGGTGGAAATCCATTCATTGGTGTTGTACTAGACAGTCTGTACTGGGGTGGAAATCCATTCATTGGTGTTGTACTAGACAGTCTGTATCGGGGTGAAAATCCATTCATTTGTGTTGTAATAGACAGTCTATACTGGGGTGGAAATCCATTCATTGGTGTTGTACTAGACAGTCTGTATCGGGGTGAAAATCCATTCATTTGTGTTGTAATAGACAGTCTATACTGGGGTGAAAATCCATTCATTGGTGTTGTAATAGACGGTTTGTACTGGGGTGGAAATCCATTCATTGGTGTTGTACTAGACAGTCTGTACTGGGGTGGAAATCCATTCATTGGTGTTGTACTAGACAGTCTGTATTGGGGTGAAAATCCATTCATTGTTGTTGTAATAAACAATCTGTACTGGGGTGAAAATCCATTCATTGGTGTTGTAATAGACAGTTTGTACCGGGGTGGAAATCCATTCATTGGTGTTGTAATAGACAGTCTATAATGGGGTGAAAATCCATTCATTGGTGTTGTAATAGACAGTCTGTACTGGGGTGGAAATCCATTCATTGGTGTTGTAATAGACAGTCTGTACTGGGGTGTAAATCCATTCATTGGTGTTGTAATAGACAGTCTGTACTGGGGTGAAAATGTATTCATTGGTGTTGTAATAGACAGTCTGTACTGGGGTGGAAATCCATTTATTGGTGTTGTAATAGACAGTTTATACTGGGGTGGAAATCCATTCATTGGTGTTGTAATAGACAGTCTGTACTGGGGTGGAAATCCATTCATTGGTGTTGTAATAGACAGTCTGTACTGGGGTGGAAATCCATTCATTGGTGTTGTAATAGACAGTCTGTATCGGGGTGAAAATCCATTCATTGGTGTTGTAATAGACAGTCTGTATCGGGGTGAAAATCCATTCATTGGTGTTGTAATAGACAGTCTGTATTGGGGTGAAAATCCATTCATTGTTGTTGTAATAAACAATCTGTACTGGGGTGAAAATCCATTCATTGGTGTTGTAATAGACAGTTTGTACCGGGGTGGAAATCCATTCATTGGTGTTGTAATAGACAGTCTATACTGGGGTGAAAATCCATTCATTGGTGTTGTAATAGACAGTCTGTACCGGGGTGAAAATCCATTCATTGGTGTTGTAATAGACAGTCTGTACTGGGGTGTAAATCCATTCATTGGTGTTGTAATAGACGGTTTGTACTGGGGTGGAAATCCATTCATTGGTGTTGTACTAGACAGTCTGTACTGGGGTGGAAATCCATTCATTGGTGTTGTACTAGACAGTCTGTATTGGGGTGAAAATCCATTCATTGTTGTTGTAATAAACAATCTGTACTGGGGTGGAAATCCATTCATTGGTGTTGTACTAGACAGTCTGTATTGGGGTGAAAATCCATTCATTGTTGTTGTAATAAACAATCTGTACTGGGGTGAAAATCCATTCATTGGTGTTGTAATAGACAGTTTGTACCGGGGTGGAAATCCATTCATTGGTGTTGTAATAGACAGTCTATACTGGGGTGAAAATCCATTCATTGGTGTTGTAATAGACAGTCTGTACCGGGGTGAAAATCCATTCATTGGTGTTGTAATAGACAGTCTGTACTGGGGTGTAAATCCATTCATTGGTGTTGTAATAGACAGTCTGTACTGGGGTGAAAATGCATTCATTGGTGTTGTAATAGACGGTTTGTACTGGGGTGGAAATCCATTCATTGGTGTTGTACTAGACAGTCTGTACTGGGGTGGAAATCCATTCATTGGTGTTGTACTAGACAGTCTGTATCGGGGTGAAAATCCATTCATTTGTGTTGTAATAGACAGTCTATACTGGGGTGGAAATCCATTCATTGGTGTTGTACTAGACAGTCTGTATCGGGGTGAAAATCCATTCATTTGTGTTGTAATAGACAGTCTATACTGGGGTGAAAATCCATTCATTGGTGTTGTAATAGACGGTTTGTACTGGGGTGGAAATCCATTCATTGGTGTTGTACTAGACAGTCTGTACTGGGGTGGAAATCCATTCATTGGTGTTGTACTAGACAGTCTGTATTGGGGTGAAAATCCATTCATTGTTGTTGTAATAAACAATCTGTACTGGGGTGAAAATCCATTCATTGGTGTTGTAATAGACAGTTTGTACCGGGGTGGAAATCCATTCATTGGTGTTGTAATAGACAGTCTATAATGGGGTGAAAATCCATTCATTGGTGTTGTAATAGACAGTCTGTACTGGGGTGGAAATCCATTCATTGGTGTTGTAATAGACAGTCTGTACTGGGGTGTAAATCCATTCATTGGTGTTGTAATAGACAGTCTGTACTGGGGTGAAAATGTATTCATTGGTGTTGTAATAGACAGTCTGTACTGGGGTGGAAATCCATTTATTGGTGTTGTAATAGACAGTTTATACTGGGGTGGAAATCCATTCATTGGTGTTGTAATAGACAGTCTGTACTGGGGTGGAAATCCATTCATTGGTGTTGTAATAGACAGTCTGTACTGGGGTGGAAATCCATTCATTGGTGTTGTAATAGACAGTCTGTACTGGGGTGGAAATCCATTCATTGGTGTTGTAATAGACAGTCTGTATCGGGGTGAAAATCCATTCATTGGTGTTGTAATAGACAGTCTGTATCGGGGTGAAAATCCATTCATTGGTGTTGTAATAGACAGTCTGTATTGGGGTGAAAATCCATTCATTGTTGTTGTAATAAACAATCTGTACTGGGGTGAAAATCCATTCATTGGTGTTGTAATAGACAGTTTGTACCGGGGTGGAAATCCATTCATTGGTGTTGTAATAGACAGTCTATACTGGGGTGAAAATCCATTCATTGGTGTTGTAATAGACAGTCTGTACCGGGGTGAAAATCCATTCATTGGTGTTGTAATAGACAGTCTGTACTGGGGTGTAAATCCATTCATTGGTGTTGTAATAGACGGTTTGTACTGGGGTGGAAATCCATTCATTGGTGTTGTACTAGACAGTCTGTACTGGGGTGGAAATCCATTCATTGGTGTTGTACTAGACAGTCTGTATTGGGGTGAAAATCCATTCATTGTTGTTGTAATAAACAATCTGTACTGGGGTGAAAATCCATTCATTGGTGTTGTAATAGACAGTTTGTACCGGGGTGGAAATCCATTCATTGGTGTTGTAATAGACAGTCTATAATGGGGTGAAAATCCATTCATTGGTGTTGTAATAGACAGTCTGTACTGGGGTGGAAATCCATTCATTGGTGTTGTAATAGACAGTCTGTACTGGGGTGTAAATCCATTCATTGGTGTTGTAATAGACAGTCTGTACTGGGGTGAAAATGTATTCATTGGTGTTGTAATAGACAGTCTGTACTGGGGTGGAAATCCATTTATTGGTGTTGTAATAGACAGTTTATACTGGGGTGGAAATCCATTCATTGGTGTTGTAATAGACAGTCTGTACTGGGGTGGAAATCCATTCATTGGTGTTGTAATAGACAGTCTGTACTGGGGTGGAAATCCATTCATTGGTGTTGTAATAGACAGTCTGTACTGGGGTGGAAATCCATTCATTGGTGTTGTAATAGACAGTCTGTATCGGGGTGAAAATCCATTCATTGGTGTTGTAATAGACAGTCTGTATCGGGGTGAAAATCCATTCATTGGTGTTGTAATAGACAGTCTGTATTGGGGTGAAAATCCATTCATTGTTGTTGTAATAAACAATCTGTACTGGGGTGAAAATCCATTCATTGGTGTTGTAATAGACAGTTTGTACCGGGGTGGAAATCCATTCATTGGTGTTGTAATAGACAGTCTATACTGGGGTGAAAATCCATTCATTGGTGTTGTAATAGACAGTTTGTACCGGGGTGGAAATCCATTCATTGGTGTTGTAATAGACAGTCTATACTGGGGTGAAAATCCATTCATTGGTGTTGTAATAGACAGTCTGTACCGGGGTGAAAATCCATTCATTGGTGTTGTAATAGACAGTCTGTACTGGGGTGTAAATCCATTCATTGGTGTTGTAATAGACGGTTTGTACTGGGGTGGAAATCCATTCATTGGTGTTGTACTAGACAGTCTGTACTGGGGTGGAAATCCATTCATTGGTGTTGTACTAGACAGTCTGTATTGGGGTGAAAATCCATTCATTGTTGTTGTAATAAACAATCTGTACTGGGGTGAAAATCCATTCATTGGTGTTGTAATAGACAGTTTGTACCGGGGTGGAAATCCATTCATTGGTGTTGTAATAGACAGTCTATAATGGGGTGAAAATCCATTCATTGGTGTTGTAATAGACAGTCTGTACTGGGGTGGAAATCCATTCATTGGTGTTGTAATAGACAGTCTGTACTGGGGTGTAAATCCATTCATTGGTGTTGTAATAGACAGTCTGTACTGGGGTGAAAATGTATTCATTGGTGTTGTAATAGACAGTCTGTACTGGGGTGGAAATCCATTTATTGGTGTTGTAATAGACAGTTTATACTGGGGTGGAAATCCATTCATTGGTGTTGTAATAGACAGTCTGTACTGGGGTGGAAATCCATTCATTGGTGTTGTAATAGACAGTCTGTACTGGGGTGGAAATCCATTCATTGGTGTTGTAATAGACAGTCTGTACTGGGGTGGAAATCCATTCATTGGTGTTGTAATAGACAGTCTGTATCGGGGTGAAAATCCATTCATTGGTGTTGTAATAGACAGTCTGTATCGGGGTGAAAATCCATTCATTGGTGTTGTAATAGACAGTCTGTATTGGGGTGAAAATCCATTCATTGTTGTTGTAATAAACAATCTGTACTGGGGTGAAAATCCATTCATTGGTGTTGTAATAGACAGTTTGTACCGGGGTGGAAATCCATTCATTGGTGTTGTAATAGACAGTCTATACTGGGGTGAAAATCCATTCATTGGTGTTGTAATAGACAGTCTGTACCGGGGTGAAAATCCATTCATTGGTGTTGTAATAGACAGTCTGTACTGGGGTGTAAATCCATTCATTGGTGTTGTAATAGACAGTCTGTACTGGGGTGAAAATGCATTCATTGGTGTTGTAATAGACGGTTTGTACTGGGGTGGAAATCCATTCATTGGTGTTGTACTAGACAGTCTGTACTGGGGTGGAAATCCATTCATTGGTGTTGTACTAGACAGTCTGTATCGGGGTGAAAATCCATTCATTTGTGTTGTAATAGACAGTCTATACTGGGGTGGAAATCCATTCATTGGTGTTGTACTAGACAGTCTGTATCGGGGTGAAAATCCATTCATTTGTGTTGTAATAGACAGTCTATACTGGGGTGAAAATCCATTCATTGGTGTTGTAATAGACGGTTTGTACTGGGGTGGAAATCCATTCATTGGTGTTGTACTAGACAGTCTGTACTGGGGTGGAAATCCATTCATTGGTGTTGTACTAGACAGTCTGTATTGGGGTGAAAATCCATTCATTGTTGTTGTAATAAACAATCTGTACTGGGGTGAAAATCCATTCATTGGTGTTGTAATAGACAGTTTGTACCGGGGTGGAAATCCATTCATTGGTGTTGTAATAGACAGTCTATAATGGGGTGAAAATCCATTCATTGGTGTTGTAATAGACAGTCTGTACTGGGGTGGAAATCCATTCATTGGTGTTGTAATAGACAGTCTGTACTGGGGTGTAAATCCATTCATTGGTGTTGTAATAGACAGTCTGTACTGGGGTGAAAATGTATTCATTGGTGTTGTAATAGACAGTCTGTACTGGGGTGGAAATCCATTTATTGGTGTTGTAATAGACAGTCTATACTGGGGTGGAAATCCATTCATTGGTGTTGTAATAGACAGTCTGTACTGGGGTGGAAATCCATTCATTGGTGTTGTAATAGACAGTCTGTACTGGAGTGGAAATCCATTCATTGGTGTTGTAATAGACAGTCTGTACTGGGGTGGAAATCCATTCATTGGTGTTGTAATAGACAGTCTATACTGGGGTGGAAATCCATTCATTGGTGTTGTAATAGACAGTCTGTACTGGGGTGGAAATCCATTCATTGGTGTTGTAATAGACAGTCTGTACTGGGGTGGAAATCCATTCATTGGTGTTGTAATAGACAGTCTATACTGGGGTGGAAATGCATTCATTGGTGTTGTAATAGACAGTCTATACTGGGGTGGAAATGCATTCATTGGTGTTGTAATAGACAGTCTATACTGGGGTGAAAATCCATTCATTGGTGTTGTAATAGACGGTCTGTACTGGGGTGAAAACGCATTCATTGGTGTTGTAATAGACAGTCTGTACTGGGGTGAAAATCCATTCATTGGGGTTGTAATAGACAGTCTGTACTGGGGTGAAAATCCATTCATTGGTGTTGTAATAGACAGTCTATACTGGGGTGAAAATCCATTCATTGGTGTTGTAATAGACAGTCTATACTGGGGTGGAAATCCATTCATAGGTGTTGTAATAGACAGTCTGTACTGGGGTTGAAATCCATTCATTGGTGTTGCAATAGACAATCTGTATCGGGGTGAAAATGCATTCATTGGTGTTGTAATAGACAGTCTGTATCGGGGTGAAAATCCATTCATTGGTGTTGTAATAGACAGTCTGTACCGGGGTGAAAATCCGTTCATTGGTGTTGTAATAGACAGTCTGTATCGGGGTGAAAATCCATTCATTGGTGTTGTACTAGACAGTCTGTATCGGGGTGAAAATCCATTCATTGTTGTTGTAATAGACAGTCTATACTGGGGTGGAAATCCATTCGTTGGTGTTGTAATAGACAGTTTGTACCGGGGTGGAAATCCATTCATTGGTGTTGTAATAGAGAGTTTGTACCGGGATGAAAATCCATTCATTGGTGTTGTAATATACAGTTTGTACCGGGGTGGAAATCCATTCATTGGTGTTGTAATAGACAGTTTGTACTGGGGTGGAAATCCATTCATTGGTGTTGTAATATACAGTTTGTACCGGGGTGGAAATCCATTCATTGGTGTTGTAATAGACAGTTTGTACCGGGGTGGAATTCCATTCATTGATGTTGTAATAGACAGTTTGTACCGGGATGGAAATCCATTCATTGGTGTTGTAATAGACAGTCTGTATCGGGATGAAAATCCATTCATTGGTGTTGTAATAGACAGTCTGTACTGGGGTGGAAATCCATTCATTGGTGTTGTAATAGACAGTCTGTACTGGGGTGGAAATCCATTCATTGGTGTTGTAATAGACAGTCTGTACTGGGGTGGAAATCCATTCATTGGTGTTGTAATAGACAGTCTGTACTGGGGTGGAAATCCATTCATTGGTGTTGTAATAGACAGTCTGTACTGGGGTGGAAATCCATTCATTGGTGTGGTAATAGACAGTCTGTACTGGGGTGGAAATCCATTCATTGGTGTTGTAATAGACAGTCTGTACTGGGGTGGAAATCCATTCATTGGTGTTGTAATAGACAGTCTGTACTGGGGTGGAAATCCATTCATTGGTGTGGTAATAGACAGTCTGTACTGGGGTGGAAATCCATTCATTGGTGTTGTAATAGACAGTCTGTACTGGGGTGGAAATCCATTCATTGGTGTTGTAATAGACGGTTGTTATTTGTATTATCACCGGTTCAACAGCACGTCTCTTCTAAAGCAAGAACTCTGTCCTCTGATAGTTCATCTTGTTCTGCAGCAGAAGTGACTCGTCGTCCCATGTTTTCTTTTCTCTCCTCGGATGAGTCACGACTCGTCTGGAGCGTCTAAAATTAGGGATCAAAGTTGAGCTCGTCTTCTCTGGTGTGTTCCATCCGTGATTGAAATCACCGAGGTGTCGTGAAGGGTTAAAGATTAGTGTGTGTGTGTGTGTGTGTGTGTGAGGAGGGGGGGGGGGGGGGTCTCCAGGCAGCAGCTGTGAAGGATTCTGGGACGTAAATATCGGGTCGGATCCACGCGGCGTCTAATCTGTCGGCGGCGATTTACGGCTGGTGTGCGTTTCACCGTGTGTGTGTGTGTGTGTGAGCTGAAGGATGGAGGGATGACGGTGAACGACAGACGGAAGGAAACAAATAAAGTAGAATAGTTGAAAGAGGAGGAAGATATGACAACTCTTTGTTCCTCTTTTTTCTTCTCAAGTGATTTTCTGTCCATTCCTATCGAGGCTGTGTGTTTGGAGCACATGTGCCAACCATGTGACCATGTGTGTGTGTGTGTGTGTGTGTGTGTGTGTGTGTGTGTGTGTGTGTGTGTGTGTGTGTGTGTGTGTGTGTGACAGAGATACTGCTGTGTGTGTGTGTGTGTGTGTGTGTGTGTGTTTGTGTGTGTGTGTGAGACAGAGATACTGCTGTGTGTGTGTGTGTGTGTGTGTGTGTGTGTGTGTGTGTGTGTGTGTGTGTGTGTGTGTGTGTGTGTGTGTGTGACAGAGATACTGCTGTGTGTGTGTGTGTGTGTGTGTGTGTGTTTGTGTGTGTGTGTGAGACAGAGATACTGCTGTGTGTGTGTGTGTGTGTGTGTGTGTGTGTGTGTGTGTGTGTGTGTGTGTGTGTGTGTGTGTGTGTGTGTGTGTGTGTGTGTGAGACAGAGATACTGCTGTGTGTGTTTGTGGTGTTGTGTGTGTGTGTGTGTGTGTGTGTGTGAGACAGAGATACTGCTGTGTGTGTTTGTGGTGTTGTGTGTGTGTGTGTGTGTGTGTGTGTGTGTGTGTGTGTGTGTGTGTGTGTGAGACAGAGATACTGCTGTGTGTGTTTGTGGTATTGTGTGTGTGTGTGTGTGTGTGTGACAGAGATACTGCTGTGTGTGTGTGTGTGTGTGTGTGTGTGTGTGTGTGTGTGTGTGTGTGTGTGTGTGTGTGTGTGTGTGTGTGTGTGTGTGTGTGTGTGTGTGTGTGTGTGTGTGTGTGAGAGACAGAGATACTGCTGTGTGTGTTTGTGGTATTGTGTGTGTGTGTTTGTGTGTGTGACAGAGATACTGCTGTGTGTGTGTGTGTGAGTCAGAGATTCTGCTGTGTGTGTGTGGGGGTGTGTGTGTGTGTGTGGGGGGGGGGCGGTGTGTGTGTGTGTGTGTGTGTGTGTGTGTGTGTGTGTGTGTGTGTGTGTGTGTGTGTGTGTGTGTGTGTGTGTGTGTGTGTGTGTGTGTGTGTGTGTTTGTGTGTGTGTGAGACAGAGATACTGCTGTGTGTGTTTGTGGTGTTGTGTGTGTGTGTGTGACAGAGATACTGCTGTGTGTGTGTGTGTGTGTGTGTGTGTGTGTGTGTGTGTGTGTGTGTGTATGTGTGTGTGTGTGTGTGTGTGTGTGTGTGTGTGTGTTGTGTCAGTTTCTCTCTGTAATCTGTGCTGCTGTCGCTGGTCAGCCTCACATCACACCAGCGACTACAACCTTCTCTAAATAAATACTCTTAGGAAAGTAAGTAAGTCATAGTTATTTGTAAAGATCTTTCCAGACCAGGATCACAAAGAACTTTAACGATCAAAAACACAGTTAAAATATATACTTTGAAAGGATTAGACAAAACGTCTTAAGATGAAGAAACTGGAAGCCAGTGAAGAGTTTTAAGGATCAGAGAAATGTAAGTTCTTCTACTAGAGCGGCTCAGAATTCTGGCTGCAGAGTTTTGTATGAACTGCAGACCAAACAACTCCTTCTTGTTAAGACATGAAAACAAACTGTTTAATACACAAATATTTTTGTTAAGATTTATAACAAGTAGTTTAGGAATTCCAGCTTTGACCTTTCGTGACCCCGGGCGGCACCGACTCTGTTCTGGTGTCGTCTGAGATTATTTATAAAATCTGATTTTAGATTTGAAATACTCTCAATAAAGAGAATGTATGTTATTATCTAACTGATCGTGTATTTATGGTTGTGATGGTAATTAATCTGTAAGTAAAGAATGAAGTTTATAATTTAGTTTTTCTTTAATTCTGACACGAAAAGAAAACATTTAGGAAAATTAATCTAAAGTTTTCATGATAATTCATCAAAAGTATCAGTAAAAAGGTTAAATAATCCCTACATTTTTAATGTTTATAATAAGTTTTTCTCCAGTTAATGAGAATGTTTCTAAAGAATAATAATTAACATTTAAAATAATCTACAATATTCATAAAATCGCACCAAAGTATCACTTAAAATTATATTAATTAATCCTTAATTTAATAAATGAATCTTATAATTGTCTATTTGTTCCATTATTTAAATGTTTCTGAAGCACAAAATGAACAACATGATATTTCAACAAAGCATAACTAAAAAAAAAGTTAAATAATGTTTTAAAAACCTTTATAATTATTATTATTTATTAATTATTAATTTATTAATTAATTTATTCAATTATTAAAAATGTCTTTGAAGCACAAAAATAAGAGATTCATTGAAATGAATCTTCAATGTTCACAAAGTATTACTAGCTTTTAGTTTAAACAAAACCTTTTTATCAAGATCTAAAGTCATTAAAACATGATCAACAACCATATCGAACCGATTTAATGATTCATAAGGATTTTGTTATAGATTTTTAGCTCTTTTTTAAATGTTTTTTCTTTTATTTTGTTAAAATAAAGACTTTTATTTTGACAAAATCACTCAACAATGTTCCTGCTCTTATCTTCATTTTTCCTGTAACTAGAACCCCTTCCCCCCTATCTGTGTGTTTCCTGTCTCTCTCTCACACACACACACACACACACACACACACACACACACACAACCCCACACACAAACACACACACACACACACACACACACACGCACACACCCCCGCTGTCAATCACACACTTCAAACACCACCTAGACGGGCGGAACTTTCTCTCCGCCATGTAAGACTCATCCTCTCGCCATGTGTTGGTGGTTTTTCCGATGAAGCGGGTTCTGGGTCTGGTCCTGGAACAACTGGGAATACTTTCCGAGAACTTGAGTCAGTGCGGGACCACAGGGAAGAAGCCCAGGACGGTGAGTGAAGTTCAGTGGAAGTCCTGCCACTTTAAAAACAGTCAGGAGTGTGAAGCCAGACTATCTGTTTCTCACGTCTCCATCCCAGAATAGCCGAGGCCGGACTCTATCTTGTCCCGGGACGGCGTTAGTCTAAACTCCCACCAGGTTCTTTTTCCCCAGCAACCTTCCCAGCTACCTGGGGCGATAGGCAGGGGACACCCTGGATAGGTCGCTCGCCCATCAGTGGACACATCGAGACAGACTCTCACGAAAGTCAATTTAGAATCAAAGTTTGGCCCACTGTTGGTTTTTTGGACTGGAGTGAACCACAACTTCAATCCAGAGTCACTAACTTTAACACAAAGTTTAAAAAATGCTAAAACTCAACTAAATATTGACTTTAATTGATGTTGTTGATGATTGTGTTGTTGTTGTTTTGTGTGTGTTGATTTTTATGTAATTACTCACTTACTATTACTTACTTATTCTCAGTTTTGTTGCAATATTTTCCATGTTAAGTTGAATTTTACCTTTAATATGTCTTTAAAGACTTATTTGATCACAGATTCTGATATTAATAACATCAATATCTGCATATTAATAACATCAATATCTGCATATGAATAACACCAATATCTGCATATTAATAACATCAATATCTGCATATTAATAACATCAATATCTGCATATTAATAACACCAATATCTGCATATTAATAACACCAATATCTGCATATTAATAACACCAATATCTGCATATTAATAACATCAATATCTGCATATTAAAAACACCAATATCTGCATATTAATAACATCAATATCTGCATATTAATAACACCAATATCTACATATTAATAACATAAATATCTGCATATTAATAACATCAATATCTGCATATTAATAACACCAATATCTGCATATTAATAACACCAATATCTGCATATTAATAACATCAATATCTGCATATTAAAAACACCAATATCTGCATATTAATAACATCAATATCTGCATATTAATAACACCAATATCTGCATATTAATAACATCAATATCTGCATATTAATAACATCAATATCTGCATATTAATAACACCAATATCTGCATATTAATAACATCAATATCTGCATATTAATAACACCAATATCTGCATATTAATAACATCAATATCTGCATATTAAAAACACCAATATCTGCATATTAATAACACCAATATCTGCATATTAATAACATCAATATCTGCATATTAATAACACCAAATATCTGCATATTAATAACACCAATATCTGCATATTAATAACATCAATATCTGCATATTAATAACATCAATATCTGCATATTAATAACACCAATATCTGCATATTAATAACATCAATATCTGCATATTAATAACACCAAATATCTGCATATTAATAACACCAATATCTGCATATTAATAACATCAATATCTGCATATTAATAACATCAATATCTGCATATTAATAATATCAATATCTGCATATTAATAATGAGATAGACTGACAAACATCTTCACACTTTACAAATACTTTGCTTCAGTCGAGTCATTTTAACGTCTGATGACTCGGACTGAAATCCTTCATGCGTCTGATGCATCTTGACTTGATCACATCAGCGTAACTAACTAGTCTGGTTACACTGTTGTGTTCAGAAGTGACGACAACTGAATTATGTTTTGAATGAATTTAGGTGGATTTAAGGCTGGTTTTGTATATCACTAGGGGTGTGAATTATCACTAATCGGGCGAAAACATACGTATCTCTGTACACGGGTAAAAATATTTTGAGATTTTGTGATACTGTAGTAACAAGGATATATTTGTAGTATTGTCCAGTACTTGACTCTGGTGTTGTAGTATTTACAGACCACATGACTCTTGATGAAGTCGTAACCGATTTGTTTTGATACCAAAATATGTCCAAACATCAGATTTGAAAGCTGCTTGAGTCACTGTATCCTCTCGTCCTCAGTTGTAACTGCTTTCATTTGTTTTCAAACCAAAATATGTCCAAACATCAGCTTTAAAAGCTGCTGGAGTCACTGTATCCTCTCGTCCTCAGTTGTAACTGCTTTCATTTGTTTTCAAACCAAAATATGTCCAAACATCAGCTTTAAAAGCTGCTGGAGTCACTGTATCCTCTCGTCCTCAGTTGTAACTGCTTTCATTTGTTTTCAAACCAAAATATGTCCAAACATCAGCTTTAAAAGCTGCTGGAGTCACTGTATCCTCTCGTCCTCAGTTGTTATCTCTTTCATTTGTTTTCAAACTAAAATATGTCCAAACATCAGCTTTAAAAGCTGCTTGAGTCACTGTATCCTCTCGTCCTCAGTTGTAACTACTTTCACTTGTTTTGAAACCAAAATATGTCCAAACATCAGCTTTGAAAGCTGCTGGAGTCACTGTATCCTCTCGTCCTCAGTTGTAACTGCTTTCATTTGTTTTCAAACCAAAATATGTCCAAACATCAGCTTTAAAAGCTGCTGGAGTCACTGTATCCTCTCGTCCTCAGTTGTAACTGCTTTCATTTGTTTTCAAACCAAAATATGTCCAAACATCAGCTTTAAAAGCTGCTGGAGTCACTGTATCCTCTCGCCCTCAGTTGTTACCTCTTTCATTTGTTTTCAAACCAAAATATGTCCTAACATCAGCTTTAAAAGCAGCTGGAGACAACTGTATCCTCTTGTCCTCAGTCGTCACCAGGATCTTACTGGTTTTTAATGTTCCTCTAGCTGCGGAGGACGTAAGACTGCTGCCATCTACTGGCTTGACGTTTAATTGCAACACAAATATGTACAAACGCTGTGAATATTTGTTAGTTGTAACTTGAAAAACTGATTATTCTATTTAATACTCATTTAACTTAATTAAACCATACAAAAACTATAGTTAAAAAAAAAAGTTGCTGGAGTCGACTGTATCCTCTTGTTCACAGTCATCGCCGGGTTCTTGCTGGTTTTGATTGTTGCTTTTGCTGCGAAGAGCATAATGACTTCTGCCATCTAGAGGCTGGGAGTTAAGGTACAACACAAAAATGTGACTGTATGTACTTTAATTGTAAAAGAAAATTGAATTATTACGTTTTACAGACACTTTATTGAAATATACATCATAAAATAAGTTTAATAAAAGTAATACATGATTAAAATCAATATCTAAATTAATAAATCACTTATTTTTTGTTGTTGTTTAATATCACTAGAGTACCTTTAAAAAATACATATCTTGATCAGTGTATTGATGTATTGATGACACATTGTTATTATAAATATACTTGAGATTTAGTTTGTGTGTCTGTTGTGTGTAATCACTGATGAAAAATACACAAAATCCCAAGTTTAGTTTGGATCAAATGAACTTAAAAAATGATCAAAAAAACAAATATATATATATATATATATAGTGTTTAAATGTTGTCCAAACCAAAGCTTTTAACATTGATTTTCTGGAACTCCTGTTGTGTTATCAGTTTTATCTT